>NW_022680356.1:2695000-3017897 GCF_004115265.2 Rhinolophus ferrumequinum
TTCATATCAACTTTTCTAACTCCATATAAAGTGTGTTGGCATTTTAAAATTGCATTTGTGGTAAATTAATGTGAACTTAGAACTGACATCTTTATGATGTTGGGTTCTTCTATCCGAGCACAAAGAATGTCTTATCACTATGTAACTACTTCCCAGCCTTCAAGAATGTCTTCCTCAGATTCTGCACATTTCTTGTTAAATTTATTCTTAAAACTACTTTTTGTTGCTGTTGCTAATAATTTTGATAGCTTTTGGCAATGTCTGAAATATTAAAAAAAAAACTTTTAAAAAGAGCTTCGTTTTTTAAAAAACCCCACAACATAGAAAAATGTGCTCATCAACTGGAAGGGGCAAATGTGTGAGTGGCCTGTCAGCTGCTAGCAGCCCACATCCGGTCAGCATCAGTAGACAGGTTTTCCAGAAGGAACCCAGACATGAGTTAATTCACCAAGAGAGCTCGGTGTTGCTAAGAACTGCTGCTGTAATTCAAACTGCTGAAATCAAGCGCTTAAAGTAAAAAAGCATAAGGTATTTCATCTGATAAAATGTCACCTCTATCCCCAATAGCTCTTAAATATACAGGAAATTTCCTATTATCAAGAACATTTAATTTCACCCGACTATATAGCACAATCATATTTCACAATGAAGCACTTAAGGTATTAATTACCCTATAAAGACCAGGAGATGACAGGACACTGGGTTTTTTCACCACTCTTACTTAACATTGTTCTAAAGATGCAGTCCGTGCAGTAATACACAGAAACATACATATTTATGAATATTAACTAAGTTGTCGTTCAATCATTTGAGACCTACAAAATGGCAATTTCATATAGTTCAACTTAAAGCTTATGTGCACGTGTGTATGGAAGGAAAACAAATAGAAAACATAATTATAAGAATGTCAATTCAGTTCCAAATCTGTCTAACATTTTAATGCAATTCTAATCAAAAGCAAAGAGGAATTTTAAATCAGTAAGTGGTGTGAATGCAACTAACCATTTCAGAAAAATAGATTCCCTACCTAATTAATATCAATAGACTGAAGAAGCAGGGATTTGCATTTAAAAATAGAAGCACAGAGATAATATATTGGTGAATACAAACATTACGCACAGGGATTTTTAGGCATAACAATCAAGGCAGAAACCATAAAGGAAAATAATGATAGATTTGGTCAATAAATTTTAAAATAATAACAGTGAATTGAAAATTGAAACAAAAAATTCAAATGCAAATGGAAACTTGGAGAAATATGAAACCCTTAATTAAGTGTGCATTTAAGTCAAAAAGAAAAATTCAACCCCTGGTGGAAAACCTGACAAGACACGATCAGCCAATACAAAAGGCCAACAAGTGTGTAAGGCTTCAGTCTTATGAGTAATTTATGTGCCGGGCACTGTGCTAAGAGTTTTATACCCACTACCCCTCAGAAACCCGCAACAACTCAATGATGGGAGGTGCTAGAATTATCCCCTCTCCGGACAGTGAACTGACAGACCAAGTGGTAACCATACTTACCTGAAGTTCCAGCCAGAAAGCGGGCTGGCCAGAGCCCAGGCCACACTCTCAATCACTACTTCTACCTTCCGACTTACTGCCTCCCGGAGTCCCAGGCAAGGCCATGAATCCCTCGCTAACTTAGGTTAACTGCAGAGTGACTTGGGTTTGTTCTTGTTCCCCAACTCCTTGCACGTACAGCAGAAGTGGTCCCAGAATTCTTCCCTTGATGACACACGTCTGACTTAGGTCCCCATGTGGAATGCAGCGTAGAGTCACCCAGAATTTCCTGAGGTTATGTGATCTTGGTACGCCAGCCAGGGCGCCACACCTCCTCTCTCTGTGAACTTGAGATGTATCTTACTCCTGATTGCATCACTCAAATGTGGTACAAAACCGTGGTTAAGAAACACTAATTTTAAAAAATTTAAAACAGTGTGATCACTTTTCTTGCCAAACTGGCAGGGACTTAAAAGAAGGGTAACAGCCAATGCGGGAAAATGGGCACCCTCACATAGTATTGCTGAAATGTGAATTGGTTAAGTTCTCTTCAAAGGCAATTTGGCAATGTCTATGTTCACATGGGGAGGAGAGGGAGGGAACAAGGGGAGAAGAGATGAGGAAGGACTAGAGACTAGAACACTGAGGACCGATGACGGCTCCTTCTACCTGAGAAATGACAGAAACTTTTCTCCATTTACTCTTCTGTATTTTATCATTTGTTTCAACTTGAATTTTTGAGAAATTAAGGAAAGTTTTCCCAAACTGGCCTCTAAGTTGTATGCACGGGGGAAAAACTGTTACATGTTATACAGTCTCCTTTTACTGGAGATTAAAATTGTGTGGTGTACTATCACAGACAAGCACCCCCAGCAGGACAGCCAAGAACAAAAGGATTTGGGGGTGAGAGAAGGATCATCGCCCTCGTAGGGCTAATGTGGGAATTAAACGAGACAAGGCAAGCAAAGCGTTAGCACAGAGGTCAAATGGAAGAGAGACCTTGACAAGCAGCAGACGTCATCACCAAGTAACTGGAGGCGTCACCAAAATAGGCGGTGACTGATTACAAACTTGTATGTTCCTGAATGGTAAAAAAAAAAATCAAACTTGGACAAGTATTATCATTTCAGAAATACTTTTTCTTCCTCTGGTTCATCTTTAATTGGTTTTGGTTCACTGCTTCTCCTACCGAGACATAACTCAATGTGTTGAACCCCTTAAAAAGCGGGGTCGAGGAAGAACATGACCCAGTCCTTAAGGCCCAAAAGCTCGTGGTCCTGTAAAGTATAGCTGAACCCAGACGCAGCTGGGAAGGAATTGACAATATTCAGAAATTATTTTCTATTTACAAGAATCTCTAGGATTCCAACAAAATTAAAACTGAAATGCTTCCTCCTTCTTATATCTTTCTCTCTTCAACACAATTCTCAGTAACCATTTTCTCCTCCAGCCATAAGCCAAAATAAGCCCCCAGTAAGTAAGGTAAACCTCTAAATATGACCTAAGACCCTGACATGGGTACCCTGCTGCTGCACTCGCTCTGGAGAAGTTACCTCTTGGTAATGCTAACCACTACCCCAGGCCCATTTGCATACCAAGAAGCAATACTCCAGAAGAGCCACTGCACCAACTCAGAGAATCAGAGAAGCATTTTTTCAAGTGGCCCCGTTTAGAAAGCACATTCACTTACACTCTTATACGCTGCTCTACCAAGTAGCTTTTGGGATGACAAACTTAAGCCACATCTCAAAGGTCTTTATAAATACAGCTAAGTTTTAGAGAGCACCTTTGTTCCATAAGTAATTTCCTTCTGCATCCAATTTAATCATTCCCCCAAAAGAAAAGCCCCTTTCAGGACACTCAGTCCTGTCCAAAACCGAAGGAGACACGTGGTCCACACCAAAGGTCCTCTAGCTGAAACTCCAAGTGGGGGCGCCCTTGTCATACCACGAGTGCAACATGCTAACTAATTTGCAATTAATAGATTCGGCTTAGGCTACTTATCAACCTTTACTGCCAAGCCAGTTTTTTAATAGCGCATGCTTTGATCCAAATCTAATACCTACTATAACTATATAAAAAATTAGTTCTTAAGAACTAAAGTTAGATTGTCATATTTTGCAGTCACAACTGATTTAGAAAATAGTCCAAACTGTTAGAATTTAAGAGTTTAAAATACATTTCACTTTACAGGTAAGTAATCTAAGAAAATACTTCACGTAGAATTTTTTGTTTCAAACAGAGTAGGCTTCTTTAATCAATAACTACATGTTCATAACTCTTAGTCATACAATGATTAAAATAATTTATTCAAAGACACAGGTTTGATTCACAATAGCATCAAAAAGAATAAAATATCTAGGAAAAATTTAATAACCAAGGAGGAAAACGACTTGTACACTGAAAACTACAAAACACTGCCGAAAGAAATTAAACAAGACACGATAAATGGAAAGACAGCCCATGTTTACGGACTGGAAGACTTGATACTGTTAAGATATCTGTTAAGACCCAAAGCAATCTACAGGCTCAAGGCAATCGCTATCAAACCACAGCAGCATTTTTTGCATAAATAGAAAAAAACCCATCCTAAAATACATACAGAACCTCAAGGGACCCCAAATAGCCAAAATAATCTTGAAAGAACAAAGTTTTGAGGTCTCACATGACCTGATTTCAAAACGTATCACAAAGCTAATCAAAACAGTATGTACTGGCATAAAGACAGACACACAGACCAATGAAAAAGAGAGCCCAGAAATAACCTCTCATATATATAGTCACATGATCTCATACAAGGGCTCCAAGACCACTCAATGGGGAAGAGAGAGTCTCTTCAACAAATGGTGCTGGGAAAACTGGATATTCTCATGCAAAGAATGATTTTGGACCTGTATCTTACATGATAGACAAAAATTAACTCAAAACAGATTACAAAACAAAATGTAAAACCCCAAACTGTAAAACTCCTAGAAGAAAACACAGGGGAAGAGCTTCATGACGCTGTATTTGTCAATGTTTTCTTGGATATGACATCAAAAGCACAGGCAACAAAAGCAAAAATAGATGAATGGAATTAAGTCAAACTAAAAATCTTCTATACAAAAAAAGAAACAATCAACAAAATGAAAAGGCAACTAGGGAATGGCAGAAAATATTTCCAGATAATTTATTTGATAAGGGATTAATATCCAGAATATATAAAGAACACCTACAACTCAACAGCAACAACAAAAATAACCCAATTTAAAAATGGGCGAAGGGCTTGAATAGATATTTCACGCCCAAAAAAAAAAAAAGATATACAAGTAGCAACGCTCAGCAATGCTCACTAATTATTACAGAAATGCAAACCAAAACGTCACATCCATTAGGATGGCCACTATAAAAACTATTAAAAAAACACTATGAAAAAAACAAACCCCAAAATAACAAGTGTTGGCAAGGATATGGAGAAACTGAACCTTCGTACACTGTTAGAGGGATTGGAAACTGAACCTCTGTGCACTGTTAGTGATACGGCTGCTATGGAAAATAGTATTGCAGTTGCTCAAAAAATTAAAAATAGAACTACCACATGATCCAGCAACCCCACTTCTGGGTACATAATTGAAGAATTAAAAGAATTAAAGCAGGATCTTGCAGACACTTGCACACCCATGTTCACAGCAGTATTGCTCACAACAACATGAAGGCAACCCAAACGTCTATTGATAGATAAGTGGATAAACAAAATGGAGAAATGTCTGTACATACAATAGATTACTCGGCCTTAACAAGGAAAAAAATCCTGTCACCTGCTACATCACGTGTGAACCTTGAGGACATGGTGCTCTTGAAATAAGCCAGTCAGAAAAAGACAAATCCTACATGATTTCACTTCTATGAGGTGTGCAAAGGAGCCAAATTCATAAAAGCAGAAAGTAGAATGGTGGTTGCCACGGGCTGGGAGGGAGAGAGAAGCGGGGAGCTTCTGTTTAATGGCACAGAGTTTACATTACGTAAAACGCAAATGTGCTGGAGACCTGCAGCACAACGACGTGAGTGTACTTAACGCTACTGAACTGTGCACTAAAAATGCTCAAGATGGTCAATTTTCTGTTATGTGGGGGTTTTTTTTATCACAATTACATAGGAATATATAAACAAAGCAGGTCTGACTCTACCATGACAGACCATGTCATGGATCCTCCAGACCTTGGGCATAGACCTTTGCCCTAGGTGTTACATGTAACAAAATGAATCAAGCAAAAAGTATGGCTTTCTGAAAATTTTTCCAAAGCAATCACACAGTATGAAAGAAAACTGACCTAGGAGCACAAATGGAACTAATGACCACCTAACCCAAAATCGCCCTCATAAGCAAGAACAGAGAACCAGAAACGGATGGCTGGAGTGCCCGGACCTCTGTCTGAAAGAGAGTTTCAGAAGCTGATGACACTACCAGCCTTCAGATGACCTCCAGTTCCTTTTAGGCCAGGGCCAATCTGAGACTGTACCACATGTCTGGACCAACTTGTCACACCAATGTGAAACTAAGCCATGTTCAAAGAATGCAACAGGCCTCACCTAACCTGAGCAATGTACCAGGTACCTAAACATCAAGAGCAGAACCGGCAGCTTCCAGTACCAAGTACCTGTTCCCTGGTTTATAGTGCCTGGACTCCTTGGCTTCCTTTTCAGAATGTCCATGACCCAGAATGGCCTCTGATTGTTTTAATGGTTAACAAGTCCACAGAAAGTGATCTGGATGGTCAGGGCATTAAAGACAATGAGAGCACTTCACCTGAATACTTAATGTACTGGTTTTGCACCAACTGGCAGGTCTGCTCCTTCTCCAGGTGGTGCACAGCCTTCAGGACTCGTTCAGGGTTACAGCTTGGCTTAGGGACAGATGGCTTGGGTTGGAATCCTGGCTCGACTACCTAGGTACCAGCTCTGTTACCTTGGGAATCCAGAAGACCTCCTTTTATAGCACTTCACCGCCCTGTGCTTCACAGGTGTTTGGCTTTTACAAACTGAAGGCCAGACCTTCCACCAGCCAAAAGGTTAAACTCACTTTACTGTGGTGGCCTGGCATCAGACCTGCAGTATCGCCGAGGTCTGCCAGTATGACTTAATTTCTCTGTGACTGTTTCATGATCTATAAATTGGGGTTTCATAAGAATCTGAAATCCTAAAATCCAAAAGTTACAACAGTGATGGTTTAGATTAAGTGTTTCTTACTTGTTTTAGTTACAAGGGAAAGCAACACGTAGGGAAGAAAAAAGTAATATCACCCTACGTCCTATGACAGCAGAATTCCAAAGGACATCTGTATCTGAGTTCAGAGTTTTACCTGTACTCTTGACTCTCCACCCAGATCTCAAGTTTGAGAAGGAGGAGAAGGTCGTTATTAGGCAAATCTTCATTTCAAACTGAAAGCCTGCTATGTACACATTGCAGATGTTGACAGAGTTCTGCCCTACAGAAATTCCAGTCTGGGCGAAGAATAACATCCACAAAATAATTTAAGTAGCTAAACGCGGCAATACATGATTAAGCATCAAAACGAACAGATGAGTGACAGAGATAACGCAAACTCAGGGGATTGCAGGACTGAACAGACATGGAGAAAGTTCGAGGTGAGAGCCAGTTACGGCATGCCAGGCTGGAGACTAGAGGAGAGAGCTGACCAACAGGCATTGACGCCACCTGGTAGAGGGTCAAAAATGAGACCAATGTGGCAGAGAATAATCGTGACATTAATAAAAACTGGGAAACCGGAGATGGCCCAAGCTAATTCTGCTCTGGACATATGCAGAGTGTATTGGTTGCTAGACATGTGCATGAGGAAGACATCCCCTGGGCAGCGGGAGAAGGGTGACTGACTGACCACTAGGGCAGGATGATAACCAAGAAGTACAAAGTCCCAGAAACCAAGGGAGAAAAGTTCCAAGAAGCAGCTATCAACAGTGCGGGGCTGCAGCAGATAGTAAGGGAAAATTCAGCCCCAGAAAAGCCTCCCAGTGGTCGGGCAAGGCCAGTCAGCAAGCTGAAGCCATAGGCAGACGATGGAGAACCTCGGGAGCCCCCAGCAGGGACTTCATTCGCCCAAGAGCAGTTTCATTACTACTCTAGATAACAAATTAGATGATTTATATCTACTCCCAGAAGCCAATCTTTTTGGCAGTGTCTATGAGGACCCTCTGCAAGGATTATAAAGAGCAGGAAACATTCATTAGCAAGAGAAAGAGGACCATTTTCCAACTACAGCATTCCAAGGCTTTTAGTAAAAGCAACTAAAGTTCATTAGCAAAGCATATTAATGAAGTAATATTCTGCTTACCAGACTCTAAAGAGTAGTCACATAAAGGAATAAAACATCTCACTCGTAAGAAAATCACTTTAAAAAATACTTTTACATTTATACAGAGTAATACTTTGATTAGAAAAAAGTATCAACTCCTAGTCAATTCTACCATCTCAGGGCAAATTACCTAATCAAATGAGGTTTTGATCTTTCTTCTGGCCTTTACTCCTGAGGGCTGTGTTCATGTGCTTTGTAGATAAAACGCTACTGTGGCCTCCTCCTGCACTTGTCATGTATACACCTTAAAACAAAAATGTGTTCATGAAACTAAAGTACGGTATATAGCAAACAAATTTAAAAGTCCTAATGAAGTCGGCCAAACTTTGCCTGCCATTGACAACCAATGTATGCTAATGAAGCAGGGCCCAGTTGGCACCCCCATAGTAGATGCTTCTCACGCTCCCTGGCCTCACTTTTCCTTGACCTACCATAGCTTAACAATAGATCACTCACCTGGGGCTTGAGGTCCCCAGTCTCACACCCAGTTCCGTTTTAGAAAACTATCCTGAAACTTATGATTAATACACGCTTAGGTTTATTGATCACAATCTCAATGGTCCACCAGGCTACTCCCATCATTGTTCCAGGGTTGCTGCCTCCACCAGAGAATCACATTGCTGGAGGGAGGGATAGCCTCTGGAGGAACGCCCAGGTTACTCCCAGCCAGTCTGAGAATGTGAAGGCAGTGTTTGGAGGTGTTAACCCGCTGCCTTCTCAGACCACCGGTGCTCTGATAATAAACGCTTATTCTATGACCCAACTCCTATGACGGTCTACTGGCTGAGCGAGCCCCGGCCTGGGTTGGCCTCTGGTTTCAATAATATGTGTGACACTGAAATTTAAATTGTCACAGACTAAAACAACCATATTCCTGAAAATTTATCCAACTTTACACTCACTAGATACATAAAATGTACCTTTTTATTTATAATAAATTAAAGGACAGCCATGCCTTCCATAAACCCATTCCACAACGAAAACTATACTACATGACATGTGATGCTTTTTTTAAAAGTTCTTATTTGCTGGTCATAATGAGCTGATTTATAAATCAAAATACTACTAAAATTTATACATTTAAGATCTCACACATTTTCACTATATATTTTTAATATATTTCACTAAACACACACACACACACACACACACACACACACACACACACTCCTCTCACTATCCTCAATATCTAGATCTTAGCTTCAAGAAAAAGATTGACACCAATCCAGAATAAATGAGTTATTTGTAATAATTATAGTAACTTCTACCTCTGGCAACTCCTTCAAAGTCCTTACAAACTATAGGGCACAACCAAAACATTCTCAAAGGTCCCTTTTCTCTGTACTAGTGCTAACACATCCCCACACATCACTGAATATGGATGTTAAGATAAAGCAATGTTAGCCATATAGGATGTTAAGACAATGAATGGCTCGTGCTTCTGGCTTAAGAAAATTAACATCTAGCCCAAACATCAAAAACCGCACCAGGTAATCTAGCTATCTCTGCTGGTTTTCTTCAGCAGAAAACGAGTTTTATTTTGTTTTGAAGATTTTTCTAGTGAAATTCTGCTGCAGAGGAGGAAAAAATACATAAACATACAAAATACCCAGAGAAACATCATTACAATTGCAGGTAAATCTTAACTTTGAAAAAGTAAATTTGTTGATATTACTTAAAAGCAAGCACAGAAAAATCCCCAGGGTGTCAACAGATAAACTGAATTCAGCTACCTTCAGAAATCTGCCCAGACTTACTGAAAAAACTCAACAGCATCCTTTTGGGGCAATTGTGTTTGTGCCCCATCAGATGCCAAACTCACGGTTTCACAATCATGTAAGAAAATCAATCTCATTTCTCTACTTACTCAAACAAAAACAATACTAGGTCAGTAGGAAGGTTGAAAGCACAGGCATTTGTGGAGCTACCTTCAGGAGTATTGCATTTGATCCCGGCACGTTCATGACGGGCGGAGGCCTGTGTTCTTTATTAGTATAATCACCATCAGTACCTGAACAGCTAGTTTGCACCCTCACATTGTTCAGACACAAGATGTCTGATTCCGCAAGGACCACTAGCTGATTACACCACATCTTTTCATACTTTACACCCTGGCAGGTATTCTCCTAACCTGACCCTGACATTTATGGGTACTAGAGAGGTGCACTAAAACTTATAAACTATGCAAATGGAAAATTAGCAAATATAATTTAGGCTGACGTTTCTTAAAAAAGGGATTTGTTTACTGAACTATACAAAGAGATAGCATATAAAATGGCTCTTGGAAAAATACGCAGCCAGGTAATATTATAATACAAATTTCATGTTTTACTAGACTCAATCATTCTTTTATTTCCCTGTGCTAATAATGGCCCATGAAGATAGCTATTCACTCAAACAAATGTTAAATGCCTACTGTGCCTGGCACTGTGCAAGGTAACCGAGGAACAGAAAAGTCAGGCCGCAGTACCTGCCGAGACCAACTTTAAACTTCAGCGGACATGCCCATGACATTATGGTACTATTTCAGGCTTACAAGACACCAGCGACATGCCAGACTGTGCTGGGAGCGTGAGCACACAAGAATAATCAACCAACTGCAGATGTGTAACCTGTCATGAACGACCACGACCCCGGGCCTCAATGGCCCTAAAACAGCAACATTTTATTCTGGAAATCACCCTGCCTCTGTAAATTAATCCTTTCCATAGATGGTAATTCTCTGAATAATTTCCACCTATGTTAACCCAGACTAAGGTTGCTTAGAGAGTGAAATGAAGGAATGTAATGTTTTAAACAAAAATGAACAGTAAACTGAAGCACATTTGCCCTTTAACATTAATTTGGTTTGCTTTTGCTGGTGCTTTGAGTAACAATAAAAGGCAAGTGTCTTTAGTCACAAAGTGGAACATCAACCCTAAAGTTTACCATGGCAAGAAATTATTTTCTTGCAGTGGCAGTTTAATGTGAAACAAAAGCTAAACTAACAAGTTTTGCTTAGCTTTTAAAAACCATTCACTTTTAGTGATTTCTTCACAAAGGCTCCGTGACTCATTTCCCTAGGCTCAAAAACAGGTAGTATCGACAAAATGACAGATTTGGTCTTCTAGGTTACAAAATAATATTCAACCTTATAAAAGTACCGATTTACAGTCATATAATACTAATGAGTTTTTAAAATAGGGGCCAGCCCTTAACTGTAAATTATAAAGGTTTGCAAACTGGAAACTTGACATTCGTTTTTAATGTCTTTCACATTACGACAATGACACCCAATTAGTATCTTAAAATAAAAAAATGTAAACAAACTTTCAATAGCTTAATGGAAAGCGAATAGAACTGTGTTATATACCTGTCTAAAGAAAATTGTTAGCTAAACAGCCATTAACACTGCAAACAGATACTGGAGAGAGAAGCTGAAGAAACAAGATTCCTCTCCAAGCAATGGATGAACAAATTCAAAGTAAAACGTTGTAAGCTGTGTTTTGACCCTTCCAACAACCAGTCTCGCTATTTTTACTACGACATTTTAAAGTGAGCTCTGTTTGCACGCCGTTATTAAAACCTCAACCGGGGGGGGGGGGGAAGTCCTAAAATTTGCCTATTAACAGCTACCAACTCTAAAAATATGCTCCCACCCCACCCAGAGTGGGCCAAGTGGCAAGAATATCCGAGAAGTCAGGAAGTTTTGAAATGGCAGTGACAGGAGACAAGGGGGAGGACAAGGGGAAGGAATCACGGACAATAAGAGCAACTCCGTGCGGCCAACGCCGCGAGCTGGCATATGAACGACAAGTTCGCGGCTCGGGACGGGGCTCGATCCGGCAACTTCGGCCGGACGGAGCCCCGCGCGCCGCGCGGCCCTGCCACCCGGTCACAGCCCGGCAGCGGCCTCCGCGAGGACGCAGTGACAGCGCAGGGCCGGGAAAACGCCGGCCGGTGACACCCACCTTCCTTCTCGGCCCGCGCCGCGGCCACAACGAGGGTCATCACCAGGTGCAGCGCTCCTAGGAGGCCCGCGGCTGCGCTCCGCGGACCTCCGCCGCGGCCCGCCGCGGGCTCCAGACCGGCCCCGGCGGATGTGGAGGCGGCGGCGGCGGCTCCAGCTGCTCCTCCCGCCCGCTTCCCCATCCCTGCCGGCCGGGGGCCGCCGCGCTCGAGGTTCGGCGCGGCCCTTCTCGGCGTGGCGGCGGCGCGGGAGCCGTGGTCCGGGCTGGGGCGGCGGCGCCGGGGGCGAGAGTGGCGGCGGGCCCAGGGCTCAGGCTCCCGGCGTGGGTCTGGGTCCGTGCGTGCGTGTGGGCGAAAGTGTCAGTCACTGCCGCGGCCTCGGCATCGCCTGCGAGGAGTCGAAGCGGAGAGGCCGCGGGTCAAACACGGCGGGCGGCCATACTGGAAACGGGCAAGAGCCCCCGGCTCCCGGCGCTGGCCTGCGAGGGGCGGGGCGCGGCCCTGGGCACCGCCCCCGCCGTGCTGTTCCCCTGGGGGCCCTCCGCTCAGCTGTCCGCCCCTAACGCCGTGGGTCCGAACCCCTCGACCGGCTCTCGGAGGCCCACGGCTCCACCCGCCAGATGGGGCGGGGCAGCACAACCCCAACCCGTCACCACTGCCCCGCGGGCAGGAGGAGAGAGGCAGCCCGGTCCGGCTGCCAGGACTTATGATGGCGATACACGATTCGCGAAGGCAGTGACGGCGATCACGTCGAGACCAGGCTCCTCCGCGCAGCCGCCGTGGCGTATGGGCGGGGCGGGGGCGGGGCTGCGGGGCGCTGGAGGAGGCCCCGCCCCTGTTCCAAGCGTGTACCTGCGCCCACTTCTTCCGCGCTGCAATGTGAGAGCCTTCCAGAGGACTGAGTGTGCCCCAGCGGGGAAAATCCATTCCAGTGACGCCCCCCCGGGTCGCACCTTCGCCTCTTAGCCGATTGGAGACTACCCCGGGCGTGGTTCAGTTACTGGTGGCGCTTCCTGGACGACGGAGACTTGCTCTGTTCGTCTTTGAATCATCCTATAGACACTACCCCGGAGTGCTTCCTGGAATCCTCTTGCCCCTGGATTGTGGCCACTCTGCTCTGTGTGTATAAAGCAGCAGTGACCCCAGAGGGAAGGGGCAGATTGTTCTCTAGAAAAGTGTCCAGTGGCCCTGCCGGCTTTCTCCGCCTTGTAAAGATCCTTAAGACGTTTAGTTCACATACTCCCTCAAGGCCCAAATCACACGTCATCTCCTTTAGTCTCCATCAGGAAGCCATCTCACGCCTCTTAGATATCCTTTCCCCTTAGGTTGAGGTTCTTGGATGTGCCTGGCTCTTCTCTCCAAAACTTAATTTAAGCTCCTTGAGGGAGCTCTTCACTCAGTAACTTCCCCTAAACTCCTAACGCTATTTTAATAGCTTTCCCTAACTCCAGAGCCATTTACTTATGCTTCAAAGTATTTGTTGAGTGAATCTATGTATTTTTAAGCCTAAGATCGCCTCTCATATGACTTAAAGTACAAAGGAAAATAAGATTTCAGAAAGACTTAACAAAAGGAACGCCAAGTGCTACCCTAGGCAGTAGTCTTTGTCAAGCAAGCACTTATTTTATTTATAAATTAATTAATTTTTTAATGGACTTACCCAATGACTTTGAAAAGTAGTTTCATTTTTCTGAATATTAGTGTTAAAATTGAGTGCTCAAATTTTGTTCTTGATGTAATAAGATAGGAATAATTATCTCTAAGCTGGCTTTTCCCTACTTGTATATGCCTAGGGCAAGAGAGGCAAAGAGCTGCCTAAAGCGGTAAGGGTCTGAGTGTCTCAGCTGGGTCAAGCTCGCATTCCGAGGTGTGGTTCCAGGAGTCAGCAGCCCTTTGTCATTCCTAGGTTCAGGGCAGACAAGCCTCTCCAACCAGGAAATGCTCAGGTTCTCTTAATCGGAAATCAGCCATGTCCTCTGATTAGTCTGAGGCTCAGGAGACCCATGGGAAACAATGTGCATATGGCTATAACTGGAGTTCAGATGTAGACACGTTTGATCAGACTCCGATTTCCCATGAAGGTAATGAAGCTTCAGCTGTAGGGCACCTCTCTTGCACAATTTCCTTCAAAAGCCCCGCACTCATTGTGTAAAAATAAGCTTGCATTCTTGTTCTTAAAAGGCTCCCCTCAGTAGTTGTGTAAGCTTTTAGGGCCCATCATACCTGAACCTCCCCTGTGCCTGATAGACAGTGGGAACTGGAGGGGTGATGATAAAGTTCGTTCCCAGGAAAGGACAATGAGACTGCTGGGAGAATAATAATAAAAGAAGAAGGACTCCTACTACACAGATTGGTAAAAGTGTATTGGAGAATACCTGGAATTGAGCCACCGTCACTCCTTCATTCCTTCTCCCCCAACAGCTTTGTGCCTGGGGAAGGAGCAAGCTGTTAGTCAAAACTGAGGGAAGTATCCCCAGTGGCCCTTCTGAAGTTCTGGCTGTGAACTCCCTCCTCCCCTTTTGGGAATTAGAGAGACCTGGGCATTGGGCAGGTGGAGGCAGCCTATGTCGCCAGCAGAGTCAGGGAAAATCCGCCAATGCAGTGGCTTTCAGTGTCCTCCCCAGACCAGCAGTGCCAGCACCACCTGGGAACTTGGTAGAGCTGCACACTGGCGGCCACATCCCAGGCCTGTGGAATCAGAAACTCTGGGTTGAGTCCAGCAATCTGTGGACTAACAAGCCTGCAGGGTGATTTGGATATATTCTAAAGTTTGAAGGCTGTCACACGAAATTGATCTATGCCAGGAATTACAAGCTATTGGCACTCCTCAGCGTCTACTGGCTTTGCTCTCTACCCACATTATTAAACTGCTATTGCAAGCAGAGTTAAGAGGGACTCATGAATTTAGTCTTAACCCCCAGTCCTGCCTTTGTTAACTATCTGGAGGACATTAGGCAACTTACTCAACTTTTCTGGCCTCAGTTCGTTATCTGTAAAATGACATCTAATAAATTTGGAGAGATTAAGCAAATATGCTGGTAAACATAGGTGTCTGGCACATAGCAGGAGATTGTGAAAGATAGCTATTATTGAGTACTTTTTTCAAAACACCATGTTAGGCACAGTGAGAGTTTCAAAGATCACCCATTGATTTCTATTCCCACTTCATTCTACAGAATATTTGAGGAGGCTTACAAGAATACTTTCATTATAATCAAAATATGATCAGTTAAAATTGTGTACCAGGAGGGGGAAACCCTGCTGGAGTGCCCAGGGCTCTGTCTTCCTAGGTGAGTGCACATGGTCTGGCATTCAACATCATCTTACACTCCTTCAAACCCCAAGTTTATGCTACCAGCTAGACCTGTCTCTTTTGCTGTCCCCACTCAGGCACCTAAAGGACATCTTAAACTCCCATGAACTTCTAATCTTCTCCCCAGACTGCTCCACCCACAGCTTTCCTATCTCCAGGACAACTCCAGCCATCCAGTTGCACAGGCCAAAAACCCAGGAGTCATGATTTATTCATCTCCAGATATATCCAGAATCGAACTGCTTCTCACCGCCTCCCTGGTACAGGCTGAAATGAGCCCTGTCATCTTCTGCCTGGATTTCTGCAAGAGCTTCCTAACAGGTTTTCCTGCTTCCAACTGTAAAAGGAAAATTTTCTACTTACAGCACTTGCCTAGGAGATACCAAAATGGGACGCCATGTTGGGCCTCAAATGGTTCAAGCCAACAGAAGCTGATGAAGGTCTGTGAACTCTGAGTGACCCCCTGGGCCAGACCTTTGTTAGACCTAACTGGAGACTTGTTCCTGTCCCGTGAACAAAGGACTTCTTTTATCTGACACTGTTCTACCTGAGAGCTGTTTTCCAATCTTTGATTAGCAAAACCACATGAACCTCCTTCCCACTTTCTCATATTTAAAAAACCTTGACTTTTCCCAACTCATTGAACTTTTTCACTGGTGTGTTTCCCTGCCTGGCAAGTACTATATACACTCAGCTTTGATTTTTTTGTACTTTTTTTGGAGTTCTGGTCATCTTTGCTTTAAATTTGACATAAATGTGCATGTTTATGGTCTCTTGTCAACATGGAAGCCAGAGAGATCTATTTAAAACATAGGACGTCCTATGTCCCTCCCTTGGTGGCTCCCACCTCAGGGTAAAAGCCAAAGCTCGTGATGGCCCACATGGCTCTTCGAGGTCTGGTTCCCCATGACCTTTAACTTCCATTTCCTCTGCACTCCTCCAGGCTCAGTCTGTTTCAGCTGAACCTACCACCGTTTTGTTCTTCAAACATAGCAGGTATGCTGGAGCCCTTCCCCCTCTTGGAAGTGCTTTCTCCCACAGTTCTCTGTCTGGCTCTCTTTCTCACGTCCTTTCAGTCTCGGCTCAGCTATACCCTTCTTGGTGAGGCATACTCTGATCACCACTGATAATAATGAAGTTTAATATACCCCCAAGGACCAAGCCTCCTTACCCTGTGCTCATTTCCCCCCTTTTTCCATAAAACTTGTCACTTTATATAAATTATATAATTTATTTATTTGTTAGGTATTATTATCTATCTATCACGCTCATCTGTTTTGTTCACTGATGTAGCCCAAGCTTCTAAATATATTAGGCACTCTGTAACACTTATGGGATGGATGGATGGATGGATGGATGGATGGATGGATGGATGGATGGATAAATAGAACCAAAAGACAGAGATCAGCAAGTGGATAAGATAGACATATACAAACTACAATAGGAGAGACTGAACCAAAGTAGAAAAGAGAAGGAGTATTATTAAATGAAGGCAATTCTGGGTTCTACAAATTTCTGTCTTTATCCAGCCTTTTCAATGTCTTCAACTGATTTTTCTTTGTTTTTAGTTCTGTTTCTCTTTGATCTAGTTCAGAGTATGAATAAAGCGCACAGCAATCAAGTGAATGAGAAGAAATGGAGCATATTGACAATATTCTTCAATATGCAGAGTAATCTGCCCATTTTGTCTGCTGTATACCTTATTCCTTGGCAGGTTTCCCTTGGTATTATTGTTAAAAAGAAAAATAAAATCAACTCACAAGCCCCAGGTTTAGGTGTGTTCAATTTACTAGGTAAATTGCTGTAGCCTCAGGTGAGGCAAATAAAACACAGAGAGGTCCATGCTGTAGGACGAGGACAGTAGCTTGTGAGGTGGGGGCTGAGCTTGCTATCTGTCTGGATGCCATCCTGTTTGAAGCACTTCACTCACATATTCCTCAATGAAACTAGATTCCTTTGCGGTTTCCAAAATTCACATGAACTATGTCCTCATCAATGACCATAACCGCAACCATGTGTACACCTCTACCAATAAGCATATTGCATTTAGATGCCAGCATCAGCTATGGTTTTGTGCCACAATCCCCTTCCAAGCTGACTGGCACATTTCACAAGTTTATATTAATCTTTCTAGCACTCTTAAGAAATGTTTTCATGGTAAACATCCTAGTTTGAAACAAAACAAAATTTCAGCTTGCCATTTCAAATTATCCACAACAGGCCCCAGGACCTCTAATTTTTTCTCTCCTAGAAGACTTATTATTACTCTTATGACTTTGTAAGAAGTTTTATGTGGCATAGTGATCTTTCCATGAAAAGGAGAGAAGTCATATTCTGAGGACAGAGAATGCCTGCAGCACTTTTCTTGTTCCCTCTCCTCCCTATCTTTGTCCTCTCTAGTACTCAGTAAGTACTTTCAAATTGAATTTTAGGTTGTCCCAAACTTCTGAATGTTCCTAAACACCAATGTTAAAGATACCTAATTCAACCATCATTCAATTGTGCTGAAAATGTCACGTTTGGGTGGTAATTAGCAGCCTTGGAAAATCATTCAGGGGGAAAAAGTACATTGAACAACGCATCGAAGGACATTTTGTTTCTATCTCTCTCTATTATTTAACTGTAACTGTAAAAATGCCAGGAATGATCAGTGAAGGTGAGAACCAATATATTCAAGATGCTCAGATGGAGATCAGAAATGAAGAACACCAATTAAAACATGAATAATGTACGGCAGTAAAATAATGACCACTGCTGGGATGAAGACGAGGCAGGAAAAACAATTCTCTCTGCCAAGCCTGGTGAGTTCCTTAAATCAGGAATCAAGAACTGGCCATTTGGCACAGATGTGGAGAAAAGGAAATCCTTGTGCACTGTTGGTGGGATTGTAAATTGGTGCGGCCACTGTGGAAAACAGTATGGAGTTTCCTCAAAAAATTAAAAATAGAACTATCTTGTGACCCAGCAATTCCCCTTATGGGTATTTATCCAAAGAAATAAAAACCACCAATTTGAAAAGACGTATGCACCCCTAAGTTCATTGCAGTACTATTTACAATAGCCAAGGTATGGAAGCAACCTAAGTGTCTATCAATAGACAATTGGATAAAGAAGAGGTGGTACATATATATGATGGAATATTGCTTGGCTATAAAAAAAGGGAATGAAATCTTACCATTTGTGACAACACGATGGACCTAGAAGGTATTACGCTAAGTGAAATAAGCAGATAGAGAAAGATAAATACAATATGATCTCACTTATATGTGGACTCTAAAGAATAAAATAAACAAATAAACAAAACATAAATAGATTAATAGATACAAAAAAACAAACTGATGGTTGCATTGGGGAGATGGATGAAAAAGGTGAAGGGATTACAAAGTACAAGTTGGTAGTTATGAAATCGTCACAGGGATGTAAATTATAGCATAGAAAATATAGTCAATATTGTAATAACTATGTATGAGGTGTGATAAAAAATTCATGAATGCTGCTGCCGAGGATTCTTCAATACGGGAAGTGGCGTGTCCAACCGTAGTAACTAACAGTGTGTGACAAGTTTCAACTTGTTCGATGCAGTCAGTTGGGTGTGAGCTACAGTTGAGAAATGTGTTTTAAAGTGTGCTGTAAATCATGGATCACGAACAAGCATTAACATGGAATGTTTCCATCCTCCATCATGACAATGCTCCGTGTCACACATCACTCTGGTACGGCAATCTCTGTCAAATAAAAATATTATGGTGTGTCCTCATCCACCTTATTCACTGGATCTGGCACCACGCAACTTCTGGCTCTTCTCCAAAGTCAAAATGACCATAAAAGAAAACATTTTGAATCGATTCAGGACATTGAGGCAGCCACAACAACGCAATACTCACGAAAGACGACTTCCTTCAGGAAGAACTGCTTCAGGAAGTGGCAAGAATGATGGGATAAATCTTTTCAAAGCGAGGGGGAATATTTTGAAGAGGGTTAATGGCAATGTGTCTTTTACTGTAATAATTTTTTTTAAATTTAAACATTCACTGTATTTTTTTAAATCACACTTTGTATAGTGCCACATGGGTACTAGACTAATTAGGGGACTCACTTCTTAAATTATATAAATGTGTAACCACTATGCTGTATACCTGAAATTAATATAAACAATACTGAATGTCAACTGTAACTGAAGAAAACAATTAAAAAAAAAAGAATTGGCCATTTGATAGGGAGCCTGAGAGGTGTTCCAGCTATCACACACAGGTGACCGGGCAATGTTTTCCATAAAGTGAATTCTACTTTCTCTAAACGTCATCATTTTAATTTCTGGTATTTTAACTACAAGCTAAATTTGGTATTTTAAGTCTGGTATTTTAAAACCACAAAGCATGGCTGGTAAAATGTCTTCATGACCACGAATTAACAAGTCTTTGAATTACTCTTAAAAGAAAAATGTCATCAAAGAAATGCTCAAGGCGAATATTCATGTTTTAGAGTTAGTCTGCATTGCGGTTAGCATCTGTGTTCTATCATGAAGGTTTACTGCTTTGAACCCCTTTGATAGTACACAGGCCAGGGAAGGTAAATAGCAGAGCCCTTGATCTTCATAAAATATGCGTTCTGTCACACAATGGAAAATCTGATGGCAAATAAAAGAACTCTTCTTTTTGTTGAAGAAAATATTATTATTGTTTGACAACGTGGTTTTACTTGTTGCAAATAACCTCATACCAAAATCCACAGGATTTTTTTAAATTAAAGTTTATTGGGGTGACAATTGTTAGTAAAGTTACATAGATTTCAGGTGTACAATTCTGTATTACATCATCTATAAATCCAATTGTGTGTTTACCACCCAGAGTCAGTTCTCCTTCCATCACCATATATTTGAGCCATAGGATTTTAGAACAAGACACAGACCTTAAATATTTAGCTGAGGCTGGCTTTGGAAGCGTACCCTCCACTTCCAGCTATTGTTTGGCAAATTACTCAGCCTCTCTAAATCTCAGTTTCCACAGTTACTCGTCGTACAAAAAAGTGAAAATGACTACTGAAGGCTAGCTGTAAGGACCTAGTAAACTAAGTTTCATAGAACTGTCTAGCACATGACAGATGCTCAATAATGTCACTGCTGTAATCATGATTATCATAACAGAAAAGGAAACTGAGGCCCATCAATGAAGGGACCTGTTCAAGATAATGGCAGGGCCGAGACATGACTCCCTGGGCCAGGGTTTCAGCTTTTGCTTCATCTTTAAGTCCATTTAATTTAATATCTTATATGTCTAGCAGAGTGCTCTTAAAAGTATTGTATTAATCGTTGTATTGTAATAATGTATTCTAATAATGTCAAGACTAAAGAATTAAAATACCACTACTCTACCTAAATGATAGCACATATCAATTCAGTAATATCATTGGAAGAAACTCAAATGATCCCTTAAGAGTCTCACTAAATCGTTATCAGCCATAGCTTGAGCCTCCTGGAAGTCACCTACTCAATCCTAAGCACTTTACATGAGTCAGGGGAGGCCAGGTTAGGCTGTGATAACAAACAACTTCAAAACCTTCATCACTTAAATCAACAGATTTGTTTTTCTCTTCCCCTACATGTCCATCCAGGACTGGCTCATGGGGTAACCTGAGTCACTGTAGCAAAGTGAAAAGATGCTTCTGGTGTGGGGGTGGTGGGCTGGGGTGGGGGGGCGTCTCATAATGGCAATTGAATTATCTGATGCTAACACACCTAACTTCAAGGGACTGGGGAGGTGGAACCCTTCCTGTGTCTGGAAGGAGAGAGGTGGGATTATTTAACTTCTTTTCTTTTCTTCTTGGAAAATAAGAAACAGCAGTCTGAGAAAAGATGATGGAAACTGCTTTCAGTTTACCGTGAATTATCAAGTTGTAGAGAACAACTTCGAGTTTTTACCATTTATACTCTTTTGTTTGTTCATTTAATATATTTTTATGGTGAATATAGTCACAACTGAAATATGAATTCTTTTAAAAGCAGTTGGGGGGAATCCAAATTCTACTAAGAGTTTGTACATTAAAAAAGCAGAAACAGGGAACATTTGAATACTGGCTGGATTTTTGATGAATAATTGTTAATTATCTTAGGTGTGATCGTGATTATTATGGATTTTTCAAAAGAAATCTTATCTTTTAAAAATACACACTGAAATATTTATAAATGAAATGATCTGATGGCATTTGCTTCAAAATAATCTACAGGGTCAGTGGGGGTTCTGGGTAGGGTTACAGATGAAAGATTAGCCATGAATTGGTTGCTGTTGAAGCTGGGTGCTCGGTGTGTGGTGGTTCACTCCTTTTAGGTATGTCTCTCTACTTTTAGGTATGCTTGGAATTTTCCATAATAAAAAGTTAACAACAAGAGGTGACGTCATAGGAATGGCGGCAGCAGGGCGCACTTTCTGAGTTCTCCTCCGGATCTTGTTGCAAACAAGACCTATAACCCATCAAAGAACTCTTTGCTCATCACACAGAACAGCAGGGAGATTCGTGGATTACTTGAAGCTAAGGAGTACTTGAAGGTGCGCTAATTGGGCGAGCAGGGGAAGGAAAAAGAGGAGCGGAGTGAAAACGCCCGGCCGGCAGCGACGGGAGATCCCAGCCCGCAGCGGAGTCTCAGCTGGCGGGGGCGAAAACCGAAAACCGAGGTGGCACCCGCAGTTCCGGGCACGCATGGGATCCCAGGGCGGAACGGAGAGCACAGAGACCAGGAGGGGGGCTCTTTCCCTGCGTCCCACGGCTGATTTCTCCCGCCGGGAGGGCGGCCAGAGGGCCCTAGGGCGGACAAAGAACACAGTCTCCATACCTGGGCCCCTCCCCCGACCCGCTCTTCCAATCCTACTCCGCCCTTCCAGAGACTTAAACCGGCCCCTGAAATGAGGAGTAGTGTCAGATTACAGAGGAGCCGTAGTGCTCAGGCTCTGGGAAGCCTGACGGGCAGCCCTGACCCAGGGAGACTGGGAACTGTGTGTGATTTTGGCTGCGCTAGGAGAGAAGAGACTCCTCCACCCCCAGCCACCACCTTTTCTGGCCTGCGGGAAGAGGGTGACGCGTGGCTGGGCTGGGAGAGTGAAGACCCCCCCATCCCCAGCCCCCACCCTTTCTGGCCTGCCTAGGGCGGGGCGGGTGCAGCTGCAGAGACACACCCGGAGATCAGCAGTGAGGCAGGCGCAGCTCTGGGCTTTCAGCAGATCAGAAATCTCCCGCCCGCACCCATACACACACACACTGAAGAAGTGCCTTAAGACTCAAGAGTACTGGACACGGGACTGGTGGTGCCATTCTCAGTGTGCATATGTGCAGGCAAGGGCAGAAACTGCACTGACTTTGTAAAAACTATCATCCAGACCCCTCAGGCCGACGCATTTAAGTCTGCAGTCCCAAAGTCACTCTGGGCACCAGGTGACCGGCTCTGCCTGCGCAATAAGCAGGGGGCTCTTTGGTACAGCAGAGGACAACCTGGACATTGCTTGGTGGGCTTAGGCCTAGACTGTCGCTGCTTTTTGTTCTGCTTTGTTTTGTTTTGTTTTGCTTTGTCTTTATATCTTTGATATCTCTGCCTGTGTTGAGTGGGGGTTATCAGGTGGTTTTGCATGTGAATGTATTTGATTTTTTTCTTTGTTGTTGTTGTTGCTGTTGTGCTTGGTGATTTGCTCTGTTCTGAAACTGCCCTGCCGGGGCCCAGCTTAAGAGGCACGGTCAGCAGATCAGAAATCTCCCGCCCGCACCCCCCCATACACACGCACACTGAAGAAGTGCCCTAAGACTCAGGAGTACTGGACATGGGGCTGGTGGTGCTACTCTCAGTGTGCATATGTGCAGGCAAGGGCAGAAACTGCACTGAATTTGTAAAAACTTTCATCCAGACCCCTCAGGCCCACGCATTTAAGTCTGCAGTCCCAAAGTCACTCTGGGCACCAGGTGACCGGCTCTGCCTGCGCAATAAGCAGGGGGCTCTTTGGTACAGCAGAGGACAACCTGGACATTGCTTGGTGGGCTTAGGCCTAGACTGTCGCTGCTTTTTGTTTTACTCTGTTTTGTTTTGTTTTGCTTTGTCTTTATATCTTTGATATCTTTGCCTGTGTCGAGTGGGGGTTATCAGCTGTTTTTTGCATGTGAATGTACTTGATTTTTTTCTTTGCTGTTGTCGTTGCTGTTGTGCTTGGTGATTTGCTTTGTTCTGAAACTGCCCTGCCGGGGCCCAGCTTGAGAGGCACGGGATTCAGCATATCCAGGGGCCAACTCCAGACCAAACCGGAGTACCGCCGGGTTTGACCTACAAGTCACACACCCAGAGGGGGTTCTCTGCAGGCACTGGAGCCCATAGTGGCCAAACCTCATTTGGGTGGTCAACCCTCACACAGCAGAGCGCCCTGCGGGGGGCAGAGCCAAGTCTCACAACGGGTCAGCCCAGGAGTTAACCCCACCTACTCACAAGCAAAAAGCAATTAAAGATCTTCTTGAACGGGACAGTGTACACAACACAAGAGTCACCTTTGGAGCACATGCAGAGGAGGACGACGTGGTGCGAGTCAAATATAAAGGACACATACTACATAAGATAACCTAGCAAGAACTAAGAACTCTAGGGGATCTACCTAATATATCAAAATAAACACAGTCAGCCAGAATGGGGAAACAAAGATAAACGTCCCAAATAAAAGAACAGAAGAAGCCTCCACAACTGGAACCAAATGAAGCAGACGTAACCAACCTTTCAGAGACAGAGTTCAGAACACTGGTGATAAGAATGTTTAAGGAGCTTAGAGAAGACATAAAGAAGGATGTAGAAATCATAACGAATGAGCTTAGAGAAAACATAAAGAAGGATGTAGAAATCATAACAAACAACCAGTTAGAACTAAAGAACACAATTACCGAAATTAAGAACTCACTGGAAGGAATTACCAGCAGGCTAGATGAAGCAGAGGATCGAATCAGCGACCTAGAAGACAAGGTAGCAGAGATCACCCAAACGGAACAACAGAAAGAAAAAGAACAAAAACAATGAGGATGGCTTAAGAGACCTCTGGGATAACATCAAGCGCAACAACATGCGCATCATAGGAATACCAGAAGGTGAAGAGAGTAAGCAAGGGATTGAGAACATATTTGAAGTAATAATGTCTGAAAACTTCCCCAACCTGATGAAGGAAACCAACATACAAGCCCAGGAAGTGCAGAGAGTTCCAACCAGGATTAACCCAAACAGGTCCACACCAAGACACATTATAGTTAAAATGGCAAAGCTTAAAGACAAAGAGAGAATCCTAAAAGCAGCAAGAGAAAGACAGAGGGTTACATACAAGGGAACTCCCATAAGACTATCAAATGATTTTTCTACAGAAACATTGAAGGCCAGGAGGGAGTGGCAGGAGATACTCAAAGTGATGGAAAACAAAGGCCTACAACCTAGATTGCTTTATCCAGCAAGGCTATCATTTAAAGTTGATGGAGAGATAAAGAGCTTTCCAGAAAAAAATAAACTAAAGGAATTTATTACAACCAAGCCAGCATTGCAAGAAATACTAAAAGGACTTCTGTAAATAGAAGAAAGATCAAAACAACCTAACTACAAATTTAAAAATGGCAATAACTATGTACCTATCAATAATCACTTTAAATGTAAATGGATTAAATGCTCCAATCAAGAGACATAGGGTGGCTGACTGGATAAGAAAGCAAGACCCTTGTATATGCTGTATACAAGAGACTCTCCTCAGAACAAAAGACACACACTGGCTGAAAGTGAAGGGTTGGAGTAAGATATTTCATGCAAATGGAAACGAGAAAAAAGCTGGAGTTGCAATACTTATATCTGACAAAATAGACTTTAAAATGAAGAACATACTAAAAGATAAAGATGGGCACTATATAATAATAAAGGGATCGATCCGACAAGAGGACATAACCCTAGTAAACATCTATGCACCCAACATAGGAGCACCTAAATATATAAAACAGGTACTGACTGATATAGAGACAGAGATCAACAGTAACACTATTATAGTAGGGGACTTCAACACACCTCTGACAACAAGGGACAGGTCTTCCAGACAGAAAATCAATATGGAAACAACAGCCTTAAATGATACATTGGACCACTTGGATTTAATCGATATTTTCAGAACATTTCACCCCAATGCTGCAAAATACACGTTTTTCTCAAGTGCACATGGAACATTTTCCAAGATAGATCATATGTTAGGCCACAAAACAAGTCTTGATAAATTTAAGAAAATTGAAATCATACCAGTTGTCTTCTCTGATCACAATGCTATGAAATTAGAAATGAACTACAGGAAAAAAACTGGAAGACACACCAATTCATGGAGGCTGAATAACTTATTACTAAGTAATGAAAGGGTCAAGCAGGAGATCAAGGAAGAAATCAAAAGATATCTCGAGACAAACGAAAATGAAAACACGACGACCCAAAATCTATGGGATGCCGCGAAAGCAGTCCTAAGAGGGAAATTCATAGCTTTGCAGGCCTACCTAAAGAAACAAGAAACATCACTAATCAACAGTTTATTTTCACATTTAAGGGATTTGGAAAAAGAACAGCAAAATAAGCCCAAAGGGAGCACAAGGAAGGAGATAATAAAGATCAGAGCAGAAATAAATGAAATAGAAACCAGAAAAACAATACAAAAGATCAATGAATCCAAGAGTTGGTTCTTAGAGAAGATAAACAAAATCGACAAACCTAATTTAGCCAGACTCATTAAAAAAAAGAGAGAGAGGACCCAAATTAATAAAATCAGAAATGAAAGAGGAGAAGTGACAACTGACACTGCAGAAATACAAAAAGTTTTAAGAAGTTACTATGAAAAACTATATGCCAACAAATTTGACAATCTGGAAGAAATGGACAATTTTCTAGAGGCGTACAACCTTCCAAGGCTAACTCAGGAAGAAACAGAAAACCTGAATAGACTGATTACCACCACGGAAATTGAATCAGTAATCAACAGTCTCCCAACAAACAAAAGCCCTGGACCAGATGGCTTTACAGGTGAATTTTACAAAACGTTCAAAAAAGAATTATCACGGATTCTCCTCAAGCTCTTCCAAAAAATCCAGAAGGAAGGAAGACTCCCAAACACTTTTTACGAGGCCACTATCATCCTGATCCCAAAATCAGACAAAGACACCACAAAAAAAGAAAACTACAGGCCGATATCTCTAATGAACATAGATGCAAAAATCCTCAACAAAATATTAGCGAACAGAATTCAGCAATACATTAAAAAGATCATACACCATGATCAAGTGGGATTCATCCCTGGTATGCAAGGGTGGTTCAACATCCGCAAATCAAGTAATGTGATACACCACATTAACAAATCATGTGAAAAATAAAAATCATATGAAACATAAAAAACAAATCATGTGAAAAATAAAAATCACATGATCATATCAATAGATGCAGAAAAAGCATTTGATAAAATCCAACAGCCATTTATGATAAAAACTCTTAAGAAAGTGGGAATAGAGGGATCATATCTCAACGTAATAAAGGCCATATATGACAAACCCACAGCTAACATCATACTCAACGGGGAAAAGCTAAAACCATTCCCCCTAAGATCAGGAACAAGGCAAGGTTGCCCACTATCTCCGCTTCTATTCAACATAGTGCTGGAAGTTCTAGCCACAGCAATCAGACAAGAAAAAGAAATAAAAGTCATCCAAATTGGTAAGGAGGAAGTAAAGTTATCATTGAATGCAGATGATATGATACTATATATAGAGAGCCCTAAAGACTCCACCAAGAAGCTATTAGAGCTGATAGATGAATTTAGTGAAGTAGCAGGATACAAAATTAATATTCAGAAATCAGTTGCATTTGTATATACCAATAATAAAACATCAGAAGGAGAAATTAAAAAAACAATCCCATTTACAATCGCTCCAAAGACTATAAAATACCTGGGAATAAATTTAACCAAAGAAGTAAAAGATCTGTACTCAGAAAATTATAAGACACTGAAGAAAGGAATGAAGGAAGATATAAATAGATGGAAACACATATCATTTTCATGGATAGGAAGAATTAATATAGTTAAAATGTCTATACTGCCTAAGGCAATATACATATTCAATGCAATTCCTATCAAACTGCCAATGTCGTTTTTCACAGAAATAGAACATATACTCCTAAAATTTATATGGGACCATAAAAGACCCCGAATAGCAAAGGCAATCTTGAGAAATAAGAACAAAGTGGGAGGTATAACAATACCTGACTTCAAATTATACTACAAGGCTACAGTAATCAAAACAACATGGTACTGGCATAAAAACAGACACATAGATCAATGGAACAGAATAGAGAGTCCAGAAATAAATCCACGCCTATATGGCCATTTAATCTACGATAATGGAAGCAAGAATGTACGATGGAGTAAAGACAGTCTATTCAATAAATGGTGCTGGGAAACCTGGACAGACACATGCAAAAAAATGAAGCTGGACCACCTCCTTACACCATATACAAAAATAAATTCAAAATGGCTTAAAGACTTAAATGTAAGATCTGAAACCATAAAATACCTAGAAGAAAGTATAGGAAGAAACTTCTCAGACATTACCCGGAGTAAGATTTTTACTGATATATACCCTCGCTCGAGGGAAGTAAGAGAAAAAATAAACATGTGGGATTATATCAAACTAAAAAGTTTTTTCACAGCAAAGGAAACCATCAATAAAACAAGAAGGGATCCTACTGAATGGGAAAAGATATTTGCCAATGATATATCTGATAAGGGATTAATATCACAAATCTATGAAAAACTCACTCAACTCAACTCCAAAAAAACAAACGATCCAATTAAAAAATGGGCAGAGGACTTGAAGAGACATTTTTCTAAAAAGGACATACAGATGGCAAACAGACATATGAAGAAATGCTCAACCTCACTAACCATCAGAGAAATGCAAATAAAAACCACAATGAGATACCACCTCACCCCAGTCACAATGGCTATCATCAATAAATCAACAAACAACAAGTGCTGGCGCGGATGTGGAGAAAAGGGAACGCTTGTGCACTGTTGGTGGGATTGCAGATTGGTGCAGCCACTATGGAAAACAGTATGGCGGTATCTCAAAAATCTGAAAATGGAACTACCCTATGATCCAGCAATTCCACTTCTAGGTATCTATCCGGAGAAATCCAAAACTTCAATTCAAAAATCTTTATGCACTCCTACGTTTATTGCAGCACTATACACAATAGCTAAGACATGGAAACAACCGAAATGCCCATCGGTAGATGACTGGATTAAGAAACTGTGGTACATTTATACAATGGAGTATTACGCAGCCATAAAGAAGAAAGAAA
The DNA here is from genome assembly GCF_004115265.2 of Rhinolophus ferrumequinum. Lineage (NCBI taxonomy): Eukaryota > Metazoa > Chordata > Mammalia > Chiroptera > Rhinolophidae > Rhinolophus > Rhinolophus ferrumequinum. The sequence goes on from NW_022680356.1 coordinate 2,723,483, forward strand.
TCTTACCATTTGCAACAACACGGATGGACCTAGAGAACATTATGTTAAGTGAAATAAGTCAGACAGAGAAAGATAAGTACCATATGATCTCACTTATTTGCGGAATCTAAAGAAAAGAATAAGTGAATGAACTAATCAGAAACAGTTTTGGAGACAAAGAGGAAAAACTGAGGGTTGCTATATGGGCGGGAGCGGTGGGGGTTGGGGGGGAGGGTGAGGGGATTGGAGGGCAGTCGGTGACCACAGGATGGCCACGGGTTTGAAAATTAATCTGGGGAACTTAATTTAGTGGTTACCAGAGAGTAAGGGGGTTGGGGGGTGGGAGATGAGGGTAAGGGGGATCAAATATATGGTGATGGGAGGGGAACTGACTCTGGGTGGTGAACACACAGTGTAATTTATGGATGATGTGATACAGAATTGCACACCTGAAATCTATGTAATTTTACTAACAATTGTCACCCCAATAAATTAAAAAAATAAAATAAAAAAAAAAAAGTTAACAACAACAAAAAGCAACCATGGCCTTCAGCTGCTTCCGCCCCAGATGGAGCTTCTCTCGATCTGGTGAACAAGGGTCCAGACCATGCCGGTGCCAGGGGGCCTGGCCACAGAGATCAAATCACTGAGACCTGGGAAACACTTCAGCCAGAGAATTTTTGTTCTTGCCAAACACCTGAAACAACCAAACTTTGCCCAAGGTGGTAGCAGACAATGCCCGTGCCTTGCAGCATCTGACAGGACCTCAGAACAACACACTCCTGCTCTCTCGAGGGGCCAAGTCCTCAGAGCCTCCCAAGGTCATGGTTGCTTGTACAGTCCAACCGGTAAGAATTGAGTCTGACTCTGAGCTAAACTCTTCTGGGGTCCCTCTGTGGCCATGGCAGGACACTGAAGTGCTGTTGCTCCTTCACATGGTGCACGGAGACTTTTGAGGTTGGCAGAAATGTGTGGGGCATGAGCCGGGGCCACACGTGACCTGGGCTGTGACTCAAGGGTCGCTACAGATGCTCCTCCCTGGATCCTAAGGCCCCTGGTCTTCCTCACGGACTTCCTCCCCGAGCCGGCCCACTCTCAGTTCTTGTCACTGCCTACCTTTTCACATCGGAGGTGTGGCTTGTGTGTCACCATGTGACACCTGGCGTGTGACCCATCCTCCTCCGTGAGCACTGCCCCGTGCCCACATGGGTGGACCTCTGGCTCAGGGGTTTATTCTTCATGATCTACTTCCCTGCCATAGTTGACTGTCTATGGATATCTATCCCAGGCTGGCCCGATCAGATTCTCTTGAAATCTTCCCTGAGAGATATGGACACTGAAGATAAATTCTAAGTTACATAAACAGCAGAGCTTACCCATGGCTATCTGCGAAGTCATGCTGCAGGCCCCAGACCTGCCTTGAGTCCTACTCTCCTGAGAACTGGCCACTTAGCCTTTTCATGGCTGTCATGAAATAATCCAACATATATATATATATATATATATATATATATATATATATATATATATATATATATGTAACTGAGGTTCCTTTCTTTGTCCAGTGCCTTTGGGAAATCTCTCAGAGGGCCTCCAGTTAGCTCCACTTTCTGTTATTCACACCTTTCTGTCAACCATACCCCCACCCTTAAGTGTGTGTTGAATCTAATAACACTTCTAATGAACAGAACATGGCAACAGTGATGTGAGTTGACTTCAAGATTAGGCTACAAAAATCTGTCTGTATCCCCTGTGGGGGAGGAAAGCTGCCATGTTATGAGCACCGTGTGGACAGGCCCAGCAGCCAAGGCTGCAGCCCTCAGCCAGCAAGGACCTGAGGCCTGCCAACCGCCACGGGAGTGAGCTTGGGAGCTAACTAGGAGCCTTGACACGACTATGACTACAGGCCAGGCTGACGCCTTGATGACAAACTTCTGAGACATCTTGAGCCAGAAGCACCTGGCTAGGCCACATCTGAATTCCTGATAATAAATGTGTGTTGTTTTAAGCTGCTAAGTGTGGGGTTGCCTATTACACAGCAATAGGTAACTGATACAAGGGGCTGTGAACACTCAAATTCAAAACTTAACAACTGATGAAAATGCAAGGACCTGGACTAATGCAAAGCTATAGTACTGATTTTAATATTTCTCCATCAGTATTTCATAGAAAAAGTAGGCAGAAATCATAAAAACAGAGAAAACATACACAACTGTCCACCAACTTGACCTAACTGATGTTTATGGAAAATTCCATGTAGAAAGAGCAGAATGCACGATCTTTTCAACTGCATATGAGTTTATCCAGAGACACCATCTGCTGGGCAGTAAAACAATACTTGATGAGTTCACCAGGATGAAAATCATGCAGTTTGTTTTTGGCCCACAACAGAATTAAAATAGAAATCAATATTAGAAAGGCATCAGCAAAATGAAACTCCCGCATGTTTGGAAATTAAACACTTATCGCAAAAGAAATTAGAATATATTTCTGACTGAAGGATAATGAAAACCTGACATCAAAATTTGTGGGATGAAGCTTAAGCGTTGCTTAGAGGGAAAGGGATAACTTTACATGCTTACACTTCAAAAGAGAAAAAGTTAAAAAAAAAAAAAGAGGAAAAGTTTAAAACCAGAGAGGTAAGCATCCATCTTAAGAAGCTGGGAAAACAGAAAATTAAGCTCATTTAAATAGAAAGAAGAAAATAATTAAGATAGGAGTAAAAATTAATGAAATAGAAAACAAACAGTAGAGAAAAATAAATTAATCCAAATACTGGTTGTTTGAAAGATCGTTTTTCTGGCTTCCTGCTTCACTTGCTCTTTCTTTCATTGTGGAACTCACCTTGACTCTCAGACATGACGCTCATCTCTGTCCTCATGACTAAGACGTCAGCTTCTATAACATATATCCTGTATCCGTTGTTCTAGTTAGTTTGAACTGGAAGGATATTATTAAGAGATCACAGTGTCCTTCGAAGGAATATATTAGGCTTTTAGGGACATTGTCCAATCTCCTCCACAGAACTACCCTGGTAATGAAGACCCGACCCCAGAACCAGGCTGCCTCTCCCTCCATCACACCGGCAACAGGGGTGCCCCAGGCTCTTGCAGTCGCCTTCCAAACATGTCTCACTCAGCCATCGGTGGAACCCAAGTCAGATATCTGTCCTGCAGTGGGGATGGAGGCTGGGAAAGGTGGGGGGTGGCTTCTACAGCTGAAGTCACAATCCAGGAAGTCATCAAAATGCGAAGAGGGTGTGTAGAAGGTTTTGGATCAGCATGAATGGCACATGAATACCTTAGCGTTTGATGGCTACCACGTTAGGCTTCCCCTCTGAGGTGTTTGAAATAACTGTATTCACATGCAGTTGTGAAAATAAACACAGGAGAAATCCTGCATACCCTTCACCCAGTTTCTTCCAATGGTAACATCTTGCGGAAATACAGTATATAATACTGTCGAAAGTAGGAAATTGACACTGGGACAATGTACAAAGCTTTATGAGTTTCCACCAGTTTTAATGCATTCGTGTGTGTGTGTGTGTGTGTGTGTGAGTGTGTGTGTGTGTGAGTGTGTGTGTGGTTCCATCCTCATCCCATTTCATCATCTGGGAACCTCTGGCAACCACTAACCTGTTTCTGTCTCTGTAATTTTGTTACTTCAAGAATGTTATATAAATGGAATCAGATTGTACATAACCATTTTGAGATTGGCTCCCTCCCACCCCCCCCAATTCCTTTAAGATCTGCCTGAGTTTTAATCCTGTCTCCATGCCTGACAGGCTGTGCAATCTCAGGCGAGTTGTTTACCTTCTCGCCTCAGCTTCCATTCAAACCAAGTTCCTAGGGCTTTGATGAGAGTCCTGCCAACTGTTTTGGGTATGACTATCTCATAATCAGTGGTGTTTTTCTCCTATCAGGATGTACATGATATCTGGTTATCTCTCTTTTAGTGGTGTTAGTGATTATTAATAATCCATACCTGTATCCAAATCCATTAAGAGTTTTAAAATGGTGATATTCTAACTAGTTCAGAATTTTATATGCATTAACTGAAATATTTCTATAAAGTTTCCTCATCTATTAAAAAAAAAAAAAAACAACCAAGTTCCCCCTGATCCCAGAGCCTCACTATCTCCACGTTGCCGTCTGCCTCCCACATGCTTTTGAGAGAAGGTCTTCTGTGGGCTTTGCTGTCGGTTTCTCCGTGAAACCTTGGAACGTGACTGGGACCGACTTCTAAACCTTCCCTTACCATTTTTAAATCAGTAGAGTGCAAGAAAAAACACTATTTAGAAATGCCAATTGAATAGTTTTAAGTATTTAGATTTTGTTCTAATTGTATTCTTTTGTTAAGCAATTTTATGGACGTTTAAAGGAACACTTTTCCATGGAAACACATTTCTGATGCCACCAGTTTTTATTTTTAGTCAGTTTCTCTTTCATCAGTGAAGATGTGCATCTAGGTGGTATTTACCTGTCTTTTAGAAGTCATTTGATTTAGCCTTAGATTGTGACATGGCTCTGGGTATACTGCCAAGGAGAGAGTCCCCCTGCTGTGCCAGTTGGCTGCTTATCTGTGGTTATCATGTGTATAAAGCATTTTTATAAGTTCACAGAGCTCTCTGCTCAAATGTCAGCTCAACAGAGAGACCTCCCTGACTACCTCTAACCTAGCATCTGCCTTCTGTCTCTTCACTTCTTTATCCGACTATATTTCTCTTCAGAGCAGTTGTCACTACATTATATATTTACAATATACAGAGGGTACCAAAACAATGTACTCAATATGTACCGATAACAAAAGATGAATATAAATCACGTTTGACTTCTGCAATTACAAGAGGTGCTCAAAGTGGTGACCATCAGCATAATTTTAATACAGTTATTTCCTTTCTTAAAATGTGTATACATTTTTTCGGTACCCCTGGTATATTTACAATATATATTTATTTGTTTCCTGTCTGTCTCTCCCCTTCAGAATGTAACCTTCAGGAGAGAAAGAACTTGTCTGTTTCCTGCTATATTTTTGTTGCCTAACATGGTCTCCAACATGTGACATTTTTAGAATGAATGAATGAAATGAAATAAGTGAGTGAATGAATGAATTCTCCCACTTATAATGGAGGGAGGACGGGGGCACTCTACCTGGAGAAACTCCAAGGAGAGATGGCACCTTGAGCAGGAAGGACTCAGGGTTTGTTAGTGATCGCCTTTGGAGCCACAGAGCAGAGGTGCAGGGCTCCCGGGATGAAGGGATGACGGTGACAGAGGTCGGACACCAGCAGCTCTGTGGCAGGGAAGGAGCCCAGTCCACAAACGTGGGTGTGCAGGGTAAACATCTTTCTTTTTCTATAACTTAACCCAGTTCCAATTTTGAGGCTTGACTTGGGCCTGACGGAGACCCTGAGCAGCAGTAGAGGTGATGCCCTGTCCCACCTTACCCAGGGTGGTGGCATGGGTTTCTGTACATGCTCCGTGGTGGGTGGAGCATTCCTTCAACTAAAGTTAGCTGAGACCGTGCTCCTGCTTGTCTGTGCTGACGTAGAGACGGGAGCCCATCAGTGTTCCTGGTCTGTCCCACCAGGATTTCTCCTTCATCAGCAATTTCTGACTCATACCCGAGTCCTCTTAGGAGAAGGTGATTTCCGTAAAATGATCTTCTGCTTTTCAGTCATGCCGGTAATTTCTGTTCTCAATTCCCTGGTAATTTTCAGTTCTCATTCTCATCCCCAATATAAGACCTTTCCTCTGACTCTCATGGCCAAAGGTTTAGTGACGAGATGAGGTAGTTTTGCCTGGAAACACCTACACTGCCCTTTTTTATCATGAATGCTACAGAACATTTCCTAGTAAGAGATCTCACTTATTGCAGTAGCGTTCTTCCTAAATCAAGTACTTAGTTTCATTGAAATGATGAATATATATTATATATTAGAGCCATAGAGATTAATAAGGCATTATTAGTACTTGGGTTTCTTTTATTATAAATGAATTATTCATCTGAATAAAGGATCTTGAAAAACAATTTAAATGTAGCACCAAAATTTCATGAGAGAAATTTTAGCACTATTCTTAGACAGGTTTTATTTTAAGCAAACTGGGGGTATTAATACAAAATTAGGAATTCAAAGAATCTAAACCAGGAACCAGCAGTGTATGTCAGGATCATCTGTAGAGGTTTCTTAAAATACACAGGCCTGGGTCCTGCCCTCAAACCCCTGGTTCGAAGGGCCGACTATGAGGCCTGAATATGTGTGTATCCTTGTTGCAAGCCCAAAGTCCAACCCAGCCCCCTCATTCATTTCACTGATGAGGAAACTGAAGCTCAGAAAAATGAAGTGATTTGTCCAACCTCACACACATGAATGAACAGTTTCATCAGTTAGATTCCAACATGCTGTGACCCCCACGGCCAGGGGTAAAGTTTTCTGGGTGATGCTATTTAAACTCATTATAAAACTCAACTTACATCGTAATTCTGTAAGTGAAAATAAAGCAGAAATTCTTAGTTCCCATTGGAATCAAACCTCAAGTGTTCCGTTTAGCAGTTCTCAAAGGTCGCATTTACATTTTGCCAGTGTCAGTTGTCTACAGAGAGACATCTTGCAGTCCTGCATGAAGTGGGGCTGAGTTGAGTATAGGGTGAGGGGTATGCAGTGGGCACGCCATGGTTAGAAGAGGACTGAGGGCAGGGAGCCAGCCAGTCCATCACGGATAGCTGAAGCCAATGGGACCTGACAGTCAGAGAGGCACTGACGTGTCCTCACGGGCTGAGTTCATGCAGGTCATGGAAGAGAAGAGAAGGAGGCCTGCGACAGGACTCGACTATGTCACTGATGTCACTCTCCAGAGAGTTCAAAACAAAAGGTTTGCTTCGACCCTGCTGCACCTTTGTAAGCAGTTACCTTCTTATATCCCCTTTACTATCAATTTTCTCAAAAGAATAGTGCAAATTTGCCATTGTAACCTCCTCAACACCTATTAGTCATCCAGGTGACCCTTGTCCCACTCTCTGTTTCTGCAGCATAACGCTATTCATTCATTCACTTATTAAGTCAACTAATATTTATAAAGTGCTGAACTTGTGCTAGGCATTGACCTAGGCTCAGGGTGAGCATAAAAGACATCGTCATTATGTCATGGAGCTTACTTTCAGGTGGGGAACACAAATAATCAAACAGCCACAAACTCTGATGGTACAGTAAGGAAAAGTAGAGAGCATTTGGGGAGAGCATATGGGGACCTAACTGAGGCCTCTTTCAGCCAGTGGAAGTCAACTTGACTCCGCAGGGAGTAGCAGGAATTGGACTGCAAAACGTGAGGAAATGGTGTTGCAGGCGGAGGAAAAAGAGTCAGGACCCAAGGCAGGAATGAGCATGGCAGGAATTCATAGAACTAGAAGAAGGTAGGCCAGCTTGGCTAGGGCTGACAAGCAGGTGGGTAAGCACCAGCACGTGGGTCTAGGGAGACAGGGAGCCGGAGGTCATGGAGCGTCTCATAGGCCAGGCTGAGATCTTTGGTCTTGAGTCCAAATGCAAAAGGAGGTCATTGAAGGGATTTAAGCAGGGAAGAGAAATGATGAGATTTATATTTTAAGAATATTGCTGTGTGTTGGTGGAAGACAAGGCTCTAGGTGAGAGGTGATGGTGACTTGGAGTAGGATGGTGGCATTGGGGATGGAGGGAAGTAGGAAGACTTGGGATGTGTTTTGCAGGGTGACAGACCTGCTACATTGTGTGCCTCAGAGTTGTCAAGTATGATCTCTACGTTTCTGGCTTAAGCAATTGCATGGGTTGTTGGTGCCATTTACTGAGGTTTGAAAAGCTGGAAGAATAAAAGTTTTGGAGAAAGGACAAGAGTTTCTTGTTTTGGATGTCTGTAAAGCATCAATGGGGAGATGTTAAGAAGGCAGTTGGATCTGTGGGTGTCAAGCTCAGACGAGAGAGCTGAACATACATTTGAGGGTCTTTTGCATATGGTTGGTATTGAAAGCCACAGGAATGTGGAAGGTCACGTAGGGGGAGAGAGAAAGTGACAAGACAGACCTCTAAGAAACGTCCTGATATAGAGATCAGACAAAGAAGGAAGATCCAGAAATGAAGGTGAATAGACCAAAATGGGGCAGAGGAAAACCAGGGGGTATGATGTCATGACAGCCAAGGAAAGAGACTATTTCAGAAAAAGAGTGTGGTCCACTCTGCGTAGTGTCACAGAGCTCAGGGACAATGAGGACCGCAAAGGGATTTTTGGGTGAGGAGGTCATCAATGCTCTTCACCAAGAACAGTTGTGAGGAAGCCACGAGGCGGAAATCAGATTGAAGTGGCTTGAAGAGTGATCGGAGCTTTAGTAGGTCACAATGAGCACGAAAGAAAGAAAAGAAATAGAAAAGCATGGAAAAGACCAGAAAATCAAAGTACATCACTTATATTGAGGATAAGAAGTGTTTCCTGAAGCTTCTGTTTCAGGTGCATGAGTGTGTCCAGCCAAGGGTCATGGTCAAAGGACTGTGAGAAACCACGGGAAATTGGTTTGGAGACATTTTTCATTGTCACACTGTGGGTGGGTTTCCCACTGACATCCATTGGGTAGAGGCCATGGATGCTGCTAAACATCTTGCAATACAAAGGACAGCCCCCTACGATGAATAATTATCCTGCCCCAAGTGTCAACGGTGCCGAAGTTGAGAAGCTCTATTCCAAGATAATGGCCTTGAGCTGCAGTGGCACGTTAGAATCATGGGGAAGCTTTTAGAGCAGGTGCGTGTTGAGCCCACCTGGGCGTTAGTACGTTTAAATTCTCCCCAGGTGATTCTCAGGTGCAGTTGAAAACCCTTGGTCTGGGAGGGCTGTTTCACTGTCCTTTAACGCACATGTACTAAAGCTGGATTGCAGACAATTTATGATTCCTGATACCACTCCCTACAACCCCGCCCCCCCACAATTAATGGTGAAAGCCCAACCCCTGTGATCAATAATTCTTAACAATGAGGCCTTTCAAAGTGGTCTTGATTAATCCACCCCATTCTTTGGGGCCCAGTGTCTTTCTCAGATCTCTTACCCTTCATTTGGAGAATAACTGGCTGTTTCTCAGTCTTGCTCCTATCTCGGCTAGAAGCTGAAGGAGACTAGCAGATCACCAGACAGGACAGGATATAGCTTCTTGGTTACCTCCTTTTAGTTTCTTTTCTTAAGAGATCCTTTATATTTTGTCTTTGATGCCCCTCAGTTTCATTGTGACGTGACGATAGGTAGATTTATTTTTACCTATCCTGCTCAGAACCCAGGGTTCTCTTTCAATCTGGGCACTCACCCTCCATCAATTCTGGTAAATTCTATGCCATTATCTCTCTGATATGTTGCCTCTCCCTAATTCTCTTTTTTCTGTCCTTTGGAACTCCTTTTACATTTATACTGGATTTGTCATTCTGTTCTTCACATCACATTGATTTCACTTTCATAGTTTCTCTTTTCTCTGGTCTTCGGTGCGATGTCCTCAGACCCTCTTCCAAACCACTAGTTCTCTCTCTAGTCTTCTAGTCTATTTAACTTGTCTATTGAGTTTTTAAATTTTAACAACTATATATTTCATTTCCAAAATTTCTATTTGTTTCCTTATTTTCCTCAAATCTTCTTTTCCTGCCTTACGGGTTCTATTCATTCCTTTATCTTTTGAAACATTTTTCAATCTCTCAGACTATTTTATTATCGGTAGTTCTTGGAGTTTAAATTCTACCATTGGTTGTGTCTGCTGAGTCTCTTCCTTACGATCTCACGCAGACACGTGGAGTGAGCCGAATCTTCTGCGTAACCACTGTCTTTTACGAGGAACAGTCAGTTTACAGAATATTGTTCTCACTGATGTCTAGACCTTGTATTTTGTATGAGACAGTTCATATTGCTTTAAAGCCCTTATCGGAGGAGAATACTATAGGCTGGTTTTGCTATAATTAGAATTGGGATGGGGCAAAGGAAGGAGAAAACACCTTTCCAAATCACCTGGTCAACAGGCTTAATGGAAGGTAATTTGATAAAAAAGCCTCTTGCTAAGTTGTTATGGCTGTGTCACTATCAAGGCTAGATTTTAAGGGTTAGAAAAAGCTCTAACAATCTTTCTGAAAGGACATCACACTAAGCCACATGTTTTCTCAACTGAATATCTTCACATCTTCTCTCTGTTCACCCTCTGATGCCTTTTTTTGATGACTAAACATCCGTTTCCCTCCTTTGCATGAGCTTGAGAAAGCTGCCACAATACCTCAGTGTGCAAGGGTGGAACACAGGATGTCGCACCAGAAGAGGGTATGGGACCCTTGTCCTAGACCCTGTCTTCTACTCATGTAGCCCAAGATCATGAAATCTTTTCATACCTAATGTATGCATTACATCACTGAGTCATAGTGCTCAATTATCTAAAACCTGCTGCTTGACTGTGGGCAGCTGAGTATGTAGCTTCTGCTGTACAATCATTGTGACCCCAAAGGACACCTATAGGGCCGGTCTGATGCCCTACTGCATTCCAAATATCCTACAACGGCCCTATCCTGATCTTGTTTCCAAGAGGTGAAAGGAGCTTAGGTCTCCATCCAGAAGGACCATCCAGAAGGACCACTGTCTTGCCGAGGGACGAGCCCTCGCACATATGAGACCATGGAGTTCACAGCAATAGGCCAAATAATGTGGACCAGACAGATGCTGCAGAAGGGAAGGGAAGTTTAAGAGCTGGGACAGCTTCATGGACAGCTCAGATGGAACCTGGCCTTGAGGGGTGAGTAGGGCCCATGCACGACACGCTCCAGCTGTACGTGGGGATGAATGCAGCAGTATGACAAGTGCACGCAACCCTTTCGGTACCAGTGGGTACACAGTCACTGATAGGACTGGTGATGACAGGCAGGGGGAGGGTGGGCAGGGAAGTTACAGGGGAGAATACTGGTAACTGACTGACGCTTGGGAGGGGAGGTGGTGGCAGGCAGGCGACAAACAGAAAAGGTATTAATACCCATAGCCACTGCTTGCTGCGTGTGTCCTACCATATGTGTAGGACTCTGTTATCAGTAGTTATATTACATAAACATTCTCCTTTAATCCTCACATCCCATGGGCAGAGGGTGCTAGTATCCCCACTGTCCTGATGAGAAGACTGAGGCTGAAGGAAGTTAATTCAGTTGCCCTGGGCTACACAGGGAGCAAGTGATAAAGTATAGGTTTGAACCCTAGCAGTCTGGCCCCCGACTGTGTGTTCCTAATCACCAGGAAATGCTATGCATCAGAGGACTCCTGTGCGTTGCTTTAATGCTACTGAAAATTAGAGCTCATGTCATTTTGGTCATTGTTTTCCATTGGTTGTCAACTTCTGAAGTAAGACAGTGCTTACTCAACAAATGCTTATGAAGCTGCCAATCCTTAGCCTTATGCTGAGGATATCAAGATGAATCAGATTGATCACAACCCTGGAGGAGGTGACAGTCCCCATAAGGAGGTCACCAGAGGGAGAGTCATGTAAACCCATAATTATAATGTAGTGCTGCAAGTGACGATCAATATAATACCATTAAACAGCGCATGAACCCGGCAGCCTGCAAAACGTACTTTGAGATATAATGGAATAAGCTCATGTTTTAGTACTGCTTCTAGTAAGAAGAACTCATATAGTCCAGCAGGGGAATTATCCTGTTTATCTGTAAAGTAAAGTTTTCTGGGTTCAATCCTCTTCTCCCAACAGGCTAATTTCAACAAATGCCAAAGAGAAAAACATGAAAAAATAAGAAAAAAAAGCAGCACCTTGGGACAACACTAATAAGCTATCTGTGTTTTCCAGAAGAATGCATTTTTTTTCCCTTTCTTAAACAGGAACAATAGCATTCAGAGGCTCAAATAGCCTTCATTACATGGAAGATTTGTTATGCATAGGTTTTCTTGGGAGTGTGTGAAATAAAATGTGGCTGGAGAGGAAAAAAGTCTCTTGTGTTTGTGTTCGCATAATACGAGAAAATAACTACAGACCCTAACAGGAAAGGGTTACGTGATGGAACATCTGCAGGGTACTTCGACCCCCCAATGTACTGGATGGAGCTCTTCTAAAGCCAAAGGGCGTCTCTTAAAGCAGATAAAGGGCCAAAGAAGCAAATGCAATTTAATTATGCCTTCTTTGGTCTGAATTCTCACCCAGGACTATTCCATTTGCTCACTATTCCAGCAGGGAACACTGTGATAATGGTGGACCTATTATTCCAAGCCACTGTGACCAACAACTCAAGGAATATTGGTTCCGATTACCACAGCTTCTTAAAGATCAAGAAAGGTCCTCAGTACTTCCATTTTTTTGAGGTTCCTGGTATATTGAAAAAAGGCCAAAGAGAAAAATATGAAAAAATAAGAAAAAAATTGAAGTTCCACAACAGGGATACAAAATTTGTGGCATGTTTTAAATGCTTCCATTTAACACATTAATGCTTTTAAAGCAAGAACATACAATGTGGTGTCATTATGCCGTTTGTGGGTATCTCTGGGATTGTACAGAAAACCTTATTTGGAGATAATATCAAAGGTCCAAACTTGAGCTCATTCAGGAATGGAAGTCCCTGATGACCCTCTTGTGATGGATCCTGACTACCCCTGCATGTTGCTAAGGTCTTTCACTGGTCAGCTAATGGTTCTGAGCTTTACAAGCTAAGTCTCTTTAATTCTCACCCACTTCATAGCCACTTGATGGACAAATAGAGGACTCAGTGTAATGAGGCTTGCCTTGGTGAGTAGGAAAAATTAAATATTTGACCAAATTTACCAGTCTCAGGACAATGACTAAAATACTCTAACCAATTTGTTAAAAAAATCGATTCTGGGCCGGCCCGGTGGCTCAGGCGGTTGGAGCTCCATGCTCCTAACTCCGAAGGCTGCCGGTTCGATTCCCACATGGGCCAGTGGGCTCTCAACCACAAGGTTGCCAGTTCAACTCCTCAAGTCCCGCAAGGGATGGTGGGCTCCGCCCCCTGCAACTAAGATTGAACACGGCACCTTGAGCTGAGCTGCCGCTGAGCTCCCGGACGGCTCAGTTGGTTGGAGCGCATCCTCTCAACCACAAGGTTGCTGGTTGGACTCCCGCAAGGGATGGTGGGCTGTGCCCCCTGCAACTAGAAAACGGCAACTGGACCTGGAGCTGAGCTGCAGCCTCCACAACTAGGACTGAAGGGACAACAGCTTGGGGCTGAATGGCACCCTCCACAGCTGGGATTGAAAGGACAACAACTTGACTTGGAAAAAAGGCCTGGAAGTACACACTGTTCCCCAATAAAGTCCTGTTCCCCTTCCCCAATAAAATCTTAAAAAAAAAAAAATCGATTCCTAAAATCTCACTACCTACTATAAAAGTATGAAGAAAAGATTAAAAGCAAAACTCATAAAAATAAAATTTTGAAGAGTCTTCAGGGTTTGTAAAGTAAACCTCGGTGAGATCATCGCTGTGTACACACAGAGGCTTGTGAAAAATGTTAAGACTTGGAGCAAGAAATTGATCAAATTGGGGGGACCAGGTTGTGCAGCATTGACCAAGGATGAGGATGTTCATTCATTCATTCATCTATTCAACAAATGTTAATTCCATCATTATGGCCACCCATTCATCCACTCATCCATCCAGTTCAGTATTCCCAAAGAGCCTATTCTATGCCAGCAACTCTGCTAAGTGTAACTCATTCTGGTTGGAGGTGGAAACAGAGCTTGCAATGGCAGCCCAGGCTGTGAGTGCCCTCACAGACGTGAGCAGGTTCTCTGGTGCACAGAGGACAGTCAGGGAGACAAACAAGAGCCATGACCCAATTCCTAGTTTGCTTCCATTTTATCTTTCAGAAAAATGCTCTGGGACCTATGCGTGATAGAATATTGATATGAAGAAACTGAAGGGCAACTGAAGGATTTGAGAGGAAAATGAGGGAGTGGCTCATATTTACCCAATCTAAACAAATTTAGATTTCTTGGAATGTTCTACGGAGTCTCGAGGGGAAAAAGGCTGCATTTATTCTTCGTATTTCCAGGGGGCAAAACTGGTACCAAAAAAAAAAAAAGTAGGATAAGAGATTATAGTTGAGCATGTAAAGGACCTTTAAGTAAACATGCCTTTGTATTGTGAATGTTATGTATATACCTTGTAGAAAAATTGGAACACACAAGTAAAATAATAATGAGAAGACTTGATAGTGTGAGCAGTCTTGATAGTGTGGTGTATTTCCATCCAGTTTTGAGACGCATTACGTCGTCAAGATTATATAATATATGCAAATTCTACTTTCTTTTTTACTTAACATTAAGCATTTCTTGCATCATTACAGATCTTCACAAAAAGTGATTTCAGAGCTCTAGTTCCAGCCAAGATGGAATGTTGTCCTCCCAGGATTTCCCTCTTACAAGTAGAAAGCCCTGGCCATAACACAACAAACATGCATAGGAAAACTCTGAAAGGGGGAAAGAAGAAGGCAGACGGTCCAAGGACCTGAGGAACACATGGTGGTGAGTTCCCTGGGTTTCCTTTTTGCCTCTCATACAACCTAAGTTGTGCCATGGAGAACCCTGAAATCTGCATAGTGAAGAGGAAAACAACAAGCTCCAAGAAAAGCCTGTTCCCTCCCAACAAAGGACCAAGGAAAGAGAAACGTAAGAAAACAGAAAACTTTTTTCATAATATCTCCCCTACTCTAGCCAAATATCAATGGACAAATATCCCACCCAAGTTTTCTGCCAGGCCCAATGGGGAACTAATAGTCTTCCATTTCTCCTGACAGCCCCAAGGAAGCAGGAGTGGAGCTCTGATTTATCCACCAGGAGGTGCTGGCTGGGCCAGACAGGGAGCTGATCTTCCATGACCACCCAGCAGAAGCAGGCAGTGCTCTGATTTTCCTGCTTTGCTACTGTCAGTGGGGCCCAGTGGATAGCTGAGCATCTACCCCCATCTAGCATCAATGAAACTGAAGGAGGCAGTGGGTGGAGGGGCTAGTTGACCCGTCACATCCCTTTACTCCTGTCATCGAGGCCTACCAGGGAGATGAGCTTATACCCCATGGGGAGACAATTAGGCAGTGTGAGTGAGTGCTACAGGGTCACTAAACTCCCACTCCACTCATTTGCACTCGTGGGCAGTGTGAGTCACTGCTCAGCCGTTGTCAGGATGGAGTTGGTGGGGTCCAGCAGGGAGATGAATACTGACCCCCACCGCAACCTGTACGCTACACCTGTATGCTAAAATGGGTGTCTGCAAAAAAAGAAGATTAAATAGGATTCAGAGTCTCACAATATCATAATCAAAATGTTCAGAATACAACTGAAAATCACCCATCATTCTAAAAACCAAGAAAATCACAATTTGAGTGAGAGACAATCAATAGATGCCAACAATGAGTGACTCAGATGATGGATTTATCTGACAAGGACTTTAAAGCAGCCATCATGAAAATGCTTCAACAAGTAATTACAAACACGTTTGAAACACTTTGGAAAAAATAGAAAAATCTCAGAATAAGAAACAGAGGATATTTTAAAAAGAACCAAAGGAAAATTAAATTACAGAACTAAAAATACAATAACCCAATTAAAAACCTCATCAAATGGACTCAATGTCAGAAAAAGAAATATGACAGAAGAATGAATCAATGAGATCGAGAATAGAGCAATAGAAATTACCCAGTCTGAACAGCACAAAGAAAATACACTAACAAGAAAAAGAATAGAGTCTCAGGACATGTGTGACTATAATGAAAAAAAATCTAACATTCATATTATCAGAGTTCTAGAAGGAAAGAAGAAAGTAGAGATGAAAAAATATTTGAAGTAATAATGACTAAAATTTTCCCAGATTTGTAAAAAACCATAACACATTCAACACATTCAAGAATCTGAGTGAATCCCAAACAGGATAACCCAGACAAATTCACACCAAGAAACATCAGAGTCCAACCTAAGGACAAATAAAATCTTGAAGCATCCAGAAAGAAATGATACTTTACCTGTATGGGAAAGACAATTTGAATGACAGCAGATTTCTCATGAAGAACCAAAGGAAACCAGAAGGAAATGGCTCAATATTTTTTAAGTGCTGAGAAAAATAACTGTCAACCTACAGTTGACAAAACTATCCTTGAAGATTGACGGGGAAATAAAGATATTCTCAGAAAAAGGGAAACTAAGAGAACTTTTTTGCTAGTAGATCTAGCCTTAATGAAAGGCAGAAAAAAGTTTTCCAAGGAAAAGATAACAGAAGGCTTGGCACTACAGAAAGGAAAGAAGAAGAAGAAAATAAATTTTAAAAAACCCCAAAGAGGGGGTGGGGTGGGTAGATATAAAGACTGTCATTCCTCATGAGTTTCTTAAATGTATAATGGTTGAAGCAAAAATTATAACACTTTCTGATGTGATCCATTTATGTAGAGGAAATATCAAAGAATTATATTTCTAAAAAGGAAAAATGGAAGAAGTCTTTCTACACTTCACTTAAAGTGGTAAAGCAAAGAAGACATCCAAATGACCAACAGAATATGAAAAGATGCTCAACATCACCAATCAGGGAAATAGAAATCAAAACCACAGCGAGATGTTGCGTCACACCAGAATGGCCGTCATCAATAAGTCAACAAACAAGGGTTGGGAGGATGTGGAGAAATTAAAATCCTGATATGCTGTTGGTGGGGATGTAAAATGATGCAGCCACTTCGGAAATCAATTTGGAAGTTCCTTAAATGCTTAAATACAGAGTTACCATATAAGCCAGCAAATCCACTTCTAGGTATATACCTAAGAGAATTGAAAACCAATATTTTTATATGTCCACACAAAAATGTGCACACAAATGTTCACAGCAGCATTATTCGTAATAACCAAAAAGTGGGATTAAACCAAATCTCCATCAACCAACAAACGGATCACTAAAATGTGGCACATCCATACAATGGTATATCATTCCACCATAAAAGAGAAGGAAGACTGAGTCATTCTACAATATGGATGCACCTTGGAAATATTACACTGAGTGAAATAATGAGCAAACATAATTTAATGACACCTTCTTTGGTGTAATAAACCAGGTTCAGGGGGCAGACATCGTATAATACTATTTATATGAAATGTCCAGAAGAGGCAAATCCACAGAAACAAAAGCAGGTAAGTAGTTACAGACAGGGAGAGGAGTGGCTGGAGAGGGACTCCTAATGTGGAGGGGGTTTCTTTTTAGATGGTGAAAATATTCTGGAATCAGATAGTGGTGTTATGTGCTCACTTTGTGGCTACACTAAAAAATAATGAATAATACACTTTACAAGGGTGAATTTTATGGTATGTAGATTATATCTCAATAAGTGAGTTCAGCAAGGTCATAGGATACAAGGTCAAAAACACTTACAAGTTCAGTCACATTTCTGTATATAACAAAGACGGATGCAATTCAAAAAAAATTTTAAAGTTGATTTAAAATTTTAAATCATTCCAAAGAAAATTAAATACTTAGATATAAATCTAATAAACATTACAGGATCTGTATGCTGAAAATTACAAAATGCTGATCAAAGAAATGAATAAATGGAGAGATATGCCTTATTCATGGATTGTCACACTCAACATTAGTAAAGATGTCAATTCTCCCCAGTGGTCTATAGATTTAATGTAATTCCTATCAAAATAACAGCAATGTTTCCTCTAGACATGGAAAACTATTTTAATATTTATATGAAATGCTAAAGGAACTGGAATAGATAAATCAATTTTGAACAAGTAAAGTGGAAGAGACTGCTTTACCTGATATTAAGGTTTACTTATATTAATCAAGGCAGAAGGGCATCAATGGAGAGATATACACGTAGATCAATGGGATAGAACAGAGAATCTTGAAGTACATCCATCCAAATATGCCCCACTGATTTTTTGACAAAGTTGCAGAAGAAATTCAGTGAAGGACAGAGCCTTTTCTACAAATGGTACTGGAGCAATCAGACATGGGGAAAAAAAATAAACCTTATACCTTAAACAAAAATTAACTCAAAATAGATCACAGACTTAAAGCTACAGAATGTATAGAATAAAACACAAGATAAAATCTTTGGGTCCTTGGGCCTGGTGAAGAGTTTCAAGCTTAGCACCCAAAGCATGATCCATAAAACAAAATGTGCATACATTTGGGACTCATCAAAATTTAAAACTTTTGCCGGGCAAAAGGACAAGAAGTATAAAAAGAGAAGAAAAATCTGGGAGAAATATTTGCAAACCATATATCAACCAAAGGCCTTGCATATAGAATATATATGAAGAACTCTCAAAACTTACCAAAAACAAACAAACAAAAACACAAAAAAAGCAATCCAGCTGGAATATGGACAAAATACATGAAGAGACATTTCACCAAAATGGCAACTAAGCATAGGAAAAGGTGTCCAGTATCATTAGCCACTATAGAAATGAAAATGAAAACCACAATGAAATGAAAACCACCACCACCTACCTATCAGAATGACTGAAATGAAAACTAGTGACCATCAAATGCTGATGAGAATTCACAGGAACTCGATCACTCACACATTGCTGGTGGGAATGTAAAACGGTGCAGTCATTCTAGAAAAGAGTTTGACAGTTTCTTGTAAAACTAAACACACAACTACTATACACCCAGCAATTGCACTACAGACATTTATTCTAGAGAAATAAAAACTTATGTTTACACAAAAACCAGTGCATAGCAGCTTTACTCATAATAGCGCAAACTAGAATCAATCTGAATGTCCTTCAGCAGGTGATTGGTTAAACAAACTGTGGTCCATCCGCACCATGGAGTGCTGCTCATCAATGAAAAGGAATGAAGTGCTGGTACTCAGAACCGCTTGAATGGTCCTCAAGGGGTTCTGCTGAGTGAGAAAAGCCAACTTCAAAAGGCTACATATTATGACTCCACTTATACACTGTTCTTGAAAGAGCAAAATTCTAGTGATGGAGAATAGATTAGTGGTTTTGGGGGGATAAGGCTACTTGTTACTACAAAAGGTAGCATGAGGGAGAAATCTGTGGTGACACAACTAGTTTGAATCTTGATCGTGGTGTTGGTTCCACGAATCTACACGTCTCCCCCAATGGTAACATCTTACAAAACTGTAGTATATTATCAAAGTCAGGGAACTGACACCGGTAAATCTACATAGCTCTTTCAGATTTCACCAGTTTTACACACACGTGCGTGTGTGTGTGTGTGTGTGTGTGTGTAGGTAGCTCCACTGGGTGAAGTTAAAAAATAATTTAAAACATTTCAATAGAGGTATTTAACAAACTTCAGATTTGGGGCACATAAGTTGCTATAGTCACCACCAGTAAATGCATTTGCATGTACTCATTTCTGTACATATCTTGCCCAGACTTTTAACTATTTCTTCTTCTTTTTAAAAAAAAAAAATTTTTTTTTTAAATTTTTTTATTAGGGAATATTGGGGAACAGTGTTTTTTTCCAGGACCCATCAGCTCCAAGTCAAGTAGTTGTTTCAATCTAGTTGTGGAGGGCGCAGCTCATTGGTCCATGTGGGAATGGAACCAGCAACCTTGGTGTTATGAGCACTGCGCTCTAACCACAAAGCCAACTGGCTGCCCCTTTGACCTACTTCTTAATTTTGAATTTCTAGTCAGTGGAATTTCACAGCCTTAGAGAAGGAAGACCATTTTAACATTTCAGCTGTTTAAACTGGTGTGAGTGGTCTGGGGAGCTACTGTGTTTCCCCGAAAATAAGACCTAGCCAGACAATCAGCTCTAATGTGTCCTTTGGAGCAAAAATTAATATAATTATAGTAAAACAAGACCGGGTTTTATATAATATAATAAAATATGATATGTGATGTAATACAATACCGGGTCATATACTAATTTTTGCTCCAAAGGACGCATCAGAGCTGATGGTCCGGCCGGGTCTTATTTTCGGGGAAACACGGTAGTGAGGGCATTGACCTTGGTGAAGTTCAAGTCCCGGCACTGCGATCACCAGTTAGGAGTGCTGCACAGGAGATGTCCATGTTAGCTGGACCCGGCAGCCTGTGAGGTCTGCGCGTACCCCTCAGAGTTCCAGCACGGAATACGGCATGGAATATGCAAAGGGAATGCAGCTGAATTCATCATCCTTTTCCCAAACCTGATCCTCCTCCTCCCAGATTTCCTGCCTCAGCAGATGGTGTCCCTACCGCACTGCTCCCTGGGCGTCACCTTATATACCTCCCATTCATTTATCCCAGTCCAGCCCCAGCAATCATCACGTCCTCGGAACTGTAGCTCCTAAACACATTTCACCTCTGCTGCTGCTCTTGCTCCAGGGGCCTGCGGCTCTCCTGGCCTGTCTTTTAGCTCCATGGGCCTCTGCCCAACCTCTACTGCTCTATGCACCTCCACTAACACCCTTCAAACTGTAGTCAGAATAAACAAGAAGTGTGAGAGATGCTAAGCTGTCTTTAACACTTATCTGCTGTAAGTCTCTGTCTTTTTTAACCTTCTAGAAAAGACTTTCTGCCAGGGGTTGGGGAAGGAAGGAAAGCCAAGTGTGGGTATAACACTGGTTGGTATCCCAAAGTTGTGGGCAGGCAGGGCCTGGAGGGCCTTTCGAAGCTCACACCGTGGAGCACTGCCGGTGTGCCAGGTTGGTGCCGGGTTAACTGGGAAGCCCACAACAAGCCATAAGGCCGTTATTTTTATTGCTGTTTTACAGGCCAGGAAACTCAGGCACAGAAACATATTCAAAAATTCAAAGGCCAACATGCTGCTATCGACTCAAATTTTAGAAATCAAAAATTGTACAATGTTGAAGATTTGTATACACTAAGGCTGACAGACTAGTTGGCCTTACCCCAGTTTAAACATTTTATTATTCTTTTGTATCGTTTCTCATTGTCACTGACTTCAGGGGTACATCGAAATGCTGTCAAGTGTGATGGGTAACACCCTCTGAATTCTGACACGGGATGAAAGGTGCACCTGGGTTATAATTGGTTGTTTGTACTTTTAAAATAAAATGTTACACACTAGGTAGAAAATTGGTTAATCAAAGACATTGGGAACTAAAAAACAAAACCAAACCGAAAACAGGTAGCGCACGGGTCATGAAATAGGAAGTCTTTCTAAGACTGTGTATGAGGGAGTGTGTGTGTGTGCGTGTGTGTGTGTGTGTGTGTGTGTGTGTGTGTGTGTGTCTGCTCCTATTCCTTGTGGTACAATAATAATTAAATTAATACTGAAAGATTTTAGGGTTGGAGACAGTCATTGTTGCTGAAGCACTCACTTCTCACCCAGACACTCCCTGCGAACATTGTCCCCTGATCTCCTGGGCTCAGAACCTCACACATTTCCAAGCTCATTCCTATTCCAGCAGGCTTTCATGCAACACGTTTTGAGTCAGAGTTTGTGTTAGTTTCCTAGGGCTGCTGTAACAGAACACCACAAATGGAGTGGCTTGGAACAACAGATATGTATTGTCTCACAGTTCTGGAGGCCAGAAGTCCAAAATCAAGGTGTTGGCAGGGCCGTGCTCTATCTGGAACCTGAAGGGGAAGGATCCTTCCTTGCCTCTTGCTAACTTCTGATGGCTTGCTGGCAATCCAGTACCTTGACCTGTAGGTATGTCACTCCAAGCTTCCATCTCCATGTGACCCCCTGTCCTCTGTGTTTGTCTCTGTATCCAAATTTCCCCTTTTCATAAGGATACCAGTCAGATTAGATCAGGGCCCATCCTACACTCAGGCACAGAAAAGATGTCATTTTAACTCCTGCAAAGACCCTGTTTCTGAAATAGTAGGGGTTAGAACTTCAACTTTTTTCAGCTTTTTGGAGCACACAGTTCAACCATCACAGGGTGTTAGGTCCCGGATCTTGGTCATCTGTGCTTGCTTCCTTCCCTCATGGCACTGGGAGGGCTCTATGGTGCCGCCTCCCTTGGAGTCGCCTCCACTCTGAGCCACTGTTTGGCTGGCTGCTGCACGGGAAGCTGCCCAGCACCCTGCTACTTTGACAACAAACGCCCTGGACCCCAGACATCACAGTAGGCAGGGTCACTAATGCCTCTGTTGGCTCACCACGTGGAGATGGGGACAATCCAGAAGCCCTCTGGGTTCATCTTCTATTGTCCCTACTTTCTCTTCAGCCTAAGGGCTTTTTATTGTTACTCTATTGTGTATGTTTGTACTTACAATTCTCCTTAACTCTTTTTGGGATGAAATAAAGTTTGCAAATAAATTAAATGAAGGGCAATCCATGCCACCGTTTTGTGGCTTAATTAAATAGCAGCACAAAGGCAGGCTGTGGTTTCCAGGGCTTCAGTGTTGCCATGACAACCACAGGGCCCTGCCTCCTCTATGTGGCCCTTCCCCAACCTCCAGTGCTAACTCTAGCTCTTCCTCATGCCTCAGCCCAGCCCCCACCCTTCTGCGAAGACGTCTTTGAAAAACAGACAGGACCTGGGGTTCCCGATGTTCCACAGAATTCTGGTTTCCCCTTGCTGCTACTGCACTCACCTTGGGGCACTCCAGGTGCCTGTTAAGTTCTATGCCTCTCACTAGACCGTGAGCTTCTCGAGGACAGGGATCACCCCTCCTGCATCATTTATCCCCACGAACATTAATCTGGGACTGTGCCTGCAGGGGGTCGCCGTAGCAGGCGCTGGAAGACCAGCACAGATGACTCCGGAGGGCCTGTCTCTGAAGCTGCCATCACATGTCACCTGAAGTGCCTATTTAAATTTAAAACTAAAACTGAATTTAAATGAACTAAAATTACAAATCCAGTTCTCAGTCCCACTAGCCACACTTCAAGCGCTTAATAAGCCACATATGGGAGCGACTACCACATGGGACATCACAGCCGTAGCACACTTTCAATCACCACAGAATGTTTCACTGAACAGAGATGCTCTAAGAGCATCTCATGACCAGGGTCCCTTAAGGACACTCTTGGTGTCTGTCCATTGCACTCCTAGCCCATCTGGGTGATGCCAGCTGGAACGAAAGAGAAAATGGAAGCCGTGTGTCCCCGTTAGGATTGTGAGCTAACGCCGCTCAGCAATGAGAGGAGCACGAGTGGCAGGCCCGACTTCCTCACCAATCCCTAAGCAAGGCTGAGCCTCTCCCCTCTGTGGTTTTGCTCGTGCTGTTCTTCTCCCTGGACTGTCCACCCTAACAAGAGCTCCACTCTGGAGATCTTACCCACTCTCCAGATAAGCACACACATCTTCCTGTTCACAAGTCCTTTCTTCCCTAGTGTGCCCCTCAGATGTGTGTGTGTGTGTAAAATCTTTCTTCTCATGCTATATCCCATGTTATTACATAGTGGGATCAGAATCTATGAGCAGATTATGTTCTGTAGTTAGCATAAACAACAAAAATCAAGTAGAACAAAAACTGCCCTTGAAATTCTCTTAAATTTGCCATAGAACATGCATTCTTGGTTTCACTTATACAACCCCATATAGAGATTCTGAGGGAAACTGACGTGTAAGAACTACTGCAATGGACTAAGATGGAAGAAGTAGAAGGAAGGTCATAGCAGATCTGCAAGCATCCAGACTGCTTGCCCATTACGACAGCCACAACGTCCCTGGAAGGAAGGGGATGTTCCAGATTGTTCCTGATGGCCGGCATCACCCCTCCAGTGGTTCTCACAGTGTGCTCTCTGGGGCCAGCAGTAGCAGCAGGGCCTGGGAACTCCCCGACCCCGACCCACTTGATCAGAATCTCTGAGTTTTAACAAACTTGCCTGGGGCCTCTGTTTTGAGTGTAATTTGAGACCGTGGGGTTTATCCCACTGGCTTGAACAGTTAGCCGCTATAGCTTAGTATAGCTGTGTGATGTGTTTCCCATGTGAACACAATGCCATTGTCAGGAAGCAACAAGATAAGAACTATGAAAGCCCCAGCTCAGCTCCTGCATGGAGCAGGCCCTACAGACACGTTTGCTGGACTGCAAGCTGCACAGACTGCTGTGTTCTTTGAATGTGACTCTGAGGAGCTGGAGAAGAGTTTGGCCACCTGCCCGCTGCCTGTGCAGGGTGATGTTTCCACTGAATTACATCATTCCCATTCCTTTGGACATTGGTGTCCTCTCAGTGGAAGAAGGAGAGGGAGTCGGGTTTTAAAGTCTGCTCAGAACCTAAGGCTCTTAGAGGTGTACAACACCTTCTGGGCAGAAGACCTGAAGAGACATTTCTCCAAAGAGGACATAGAGATGGCCAACAGACACATAAAAAGATGCTCAATGTCACTAATCATCAAAAAAATGCAAATAAAAACCACAATGAGGTATCACCTCACACCTGTCAGAATGGCCATCATCAATAAATCAACAAACAATAAGTGTTGGTGATGATGTGGAAAAAGGGGGACCCTAGTGCACTGTTGGTGGGATTGCAAATTGATACGCCACTATGGAAAACAGTACGGAGGGTCCTCAAAATATTAAAGCTAGAACAACCTTATGACCCAGCAATTCCACTCCTTGGTATTTATCTGAAGAAAATGAAAACACTAACTTGAAAAGCTATATGCAGCCCTATGTTCACTGCAGCATTACTTACAGTAGCCAAGATACAGAAGCAACCCAAGACAAATAGATGGTAGACTTTTGATGATTGGTTAAAGAAGTGGTACATATACACAATGGAATATTTCTTGACCATAAAAAGGAATGAACTCTTACCATTTGCGACATGGATGGACCTAGAGTTAAGTAAAATATGTAAAATAAGTAAAATTATGTTAAGTAAAATAAGTGAGACAAGTCAGAGAAAGACAGATAGCATATGATCTCGCTTATGTGTGGACTCTAAAGAACAAAGTAAATGAATAAACAAATAGAAACAGACTCATAGGTAGGGGAGGGAAGCTGGGGGGCAGGGATTTAGGAATACAGATTGGTGGTTACAAAACAGTCATGGGGATGTAAAGTACTGTATGAGGAATATAGTCAATAATGTTGCAACACCTATGTATAGTGCCAGGTGGGGACTAGACTGACTAGTCAGGGGAGGTCACTTCCTAAATTACATAAATGCCTGACCACTACTGTGTACACCTGAAATTAATATAAAATATTATTGAATGTCAACTGTAACTGAAAGAAATAATTAAAAAACAAAGAAAGGAAACATATTTTCTCACAGTTCTGGCATCTTCAACAAGGTGTCGGCAGGGCTGTGCTCCCTCTGAAAGCTCCAGGGGAGGCTCTCCCTTGTCCCTTATAGCTTCTGGTGGCTGCCAGCATCCTTGGTGCTCCTTGGCTGGTCAGTGTGTCACTCCAGTCTCTGCCTCTGTCCTCATGTGGCCTTCTCCCTTATGTGTCTGTCTCTGGGTTTCTGTTTTCTCTTCTCATAAGGTGCATTTCTGTATGTTAGAACTATGGGCTTTTTTCATAATCTGATATTGCTTTTTAAAAATATTTTCTTTATTAATTTAACTAACATCTTCAGTCTGTCATAGTTTATGTTATGCTTTTTGTTTTGATTGGTTCCTTTTAAAATCTTTCACCATATTGTCTGACTTCGTGTGTGTGTGTGTGTGTGTGTGTGTGTGTGTGTGTGCGTGTTTTCTGATAATTAGATTTATATTTTGTTCAAGTGGATTCTTTTCAAAGTAAACTTTTTAATTAAAGTGTCATGTTTGGGTTAAGTTTATGCTGGCCCGTTAACTTTTTGTCTTTTCTCTGGAAAAGTTTGTATAATACTGATCCTATTGATGTTTGGTGAAATTTCCCATTGAAACCATCAAAGCTTGGAATCTTTTATGAAAAGAGTTTTAATTATATATTCAATTTTATTTAATAAATAAGGGCTGTTCATATTTTCTATTCTTTCTAGAGACAATTTTGGAAGGTTGTGTTTTTCAAGGAATTTTCCCATTTCATCTAAATGTCTAAGTTTATTGGCATACATAATGGTATTTTTAATTTCTTCTCATTATCTTAATGTCTACAGAATCTTTATATTGGTGTTTTTATGCTTTCTGTCTATTTTTTCTTCATTGGTCCTGGTAGGAGAATATCAATTTTATTAGTCTAAAAACTAATTATAGGCTTACAATATTTTTTTCTATATTGTATATTTATTATTACATTTACTTTTGCTCTTTATTAGTTTCTTCTTTCTGTTCCTTTTGGTTTTATTTTGATGATCTTTCTCATCTTCTTGAAATTGTTAAAAGATAAACTGAGGAATTAAAAATATTGGGTTGATTTGAGTAAAAATTGATTGGAGTAGGGTGGCACCAAACCTGAACTGGTTAGGAGAGCTCACTGACAGGAAGTAGGGGAAAGACTTTCACAAAAAAAGTTGAAAGTAAAGCAAGAAAATTATTTGATTGGTGATAGCTTAAGCATTTGCCTTCTCAGGAAGAGGCTAGCTGACTGTGAGTAGTTGTTGTTAAGTTTTGATTTCATAACCTGAGGCATTTATAGGCTTAGGTTGGGTTTGCTTATACGTGCTGTTGCGGCATCAGAGCCTCCTTGTTTACTTAATTTCACAAAATGGATGCTTACATTATTGACTTTCAGCTTTTCTCTCTCATAATACATGCATTTAAAACTATAAATTTCCCTTTAAACATGGCTTTAACTGAATGCCACATTGTTTATTTTTGTTGTCATTTAATTTTAAATACTTCATATTTTCCATTGTGATTTCTACTTTCACCTCTAGATTATTTATAATAATCACATTTTTCTGTTAAATCGATTCTTTTATTATTATGAAATGTTCTTTATCCGTAATAATAATTCTCGTCTTAAACTCTTCTTTGATATTAGTATAGCTATTACAGATTACTTTGGTTATTGCTTATATCATATGTTTTTCTATCCTTTTAACTTAACCTTTCAAAGTCCCTATATTTAAAATGTCTCTTTTAAGCTCTGTGGAATTTGATTCATTTTAATACAGCCTGGGAGGCTTTTTGTCTTTTGTTTAGTCCCTTTATATTTAATGTAATTACTGATATATTTGGGTTTAAATCAATTAACTTACTATTCATTTTTCTACTTGTCCTATATTTTCTTTGTTTCCTCATATTTCTCTTTTCTGACTTCTTTTAGATGAAGGATTTCTTTTGTTGTTTTTGGTTTTTGGTTGTGTTTTTGTTATGTCATTCCATGCCCCTCCCTATAGTTAGTTACATATTCTCTTATTATTTATTTGCCTTAGACATTGTGACATGCTTCTTTGACTTTTTAGAGTCTACTTTAAATGAATACTTTCTTCACTTCCCAGGCAGTGCAAAGACTTTTGAACACTTTCATTCCTTACTTTCTTCCTACTTTTGTCCTATTGTTGTCATATATTTTAATTGAACTTATATTTTAAACTCCTCAAGAAAAAAATACTATTTTAAATTCACTATTGATTTAGACGTACTCTCATTTTTACTCTTCTGGTTTTCTTCATTCCTTTCTCTAACTGAGAGCAATTTTTATCTGACTTTAAAAAAGTAGAACTTCATTTACTTCTCAATTAGATAGTCTGCTGGTAAGACAGTCTCTCAGATTTTTGGATTTTCTGGTTTTTGTTTTGAAAATGACTTTACTTCTCTTTCATTTTTGAATGCGATTTTACCTGGTTAGAGAATTCCAAGTAGGCAGTTATATTCTTTCAGTACTTGAAAGATGACAATGCATTTCTTTGGGCTTTCATAATTTCTTTGAAAATCAGCTAGAAGTGTTATTGTATCTTTGAATGTAAGGTGTTTTTATTCTCTTTTTCTAAAAGTGCTTTTAAGACTTGCCCTTTATCTTTGGTCTTTGGCCATTTATTGCTGTGCTGAGGTATGGTATTCATCGAATTCACCCTGCTAGAATTCTTTCTTTTTGTTTTTTTAAAGATTTTATTGGGGAAGGGGAACAGGATTTTATTGGGGAACAGTGTGTACTTCCAGGATTTTTTTCCAAGTCAAGTCGTTGTCCCCCCAATCTTAGTTGTGGAGGGTGCCGTTCAGCTTCAAGTTGTTGTCCTTTCAGTCTTAGTTGTGGAGGGCGCAGCTCAGCTCCAGGTCCAGCCGCTGTTGCTAGTTGCTAGTTGCAGGGGGCGCAGCCCACCATCCCCGCGGGAGTCGAACCGGCAACCTTGTGGTTGAGAGCCCGCTGGCCGATGTGGGAATCGAACCGGCAGCCGTCGGAGCTAGGGGCATGGAGCTCCAACCGCCTGAGCCACCGGGCCGGCCCCCTGCTAGAATTCTTGAATCTGTGACTTGATATCTTTCATCACTTTTGGAAAATTATAAGCCAGACTCTCTTCAGCCACATTCTCTTTCTTTTTCTCTTTCTGGGACTTGAATTCTACGTATGCCACACTTTTCCACCATGTACCACATGTCTCTTGTGCTCTTTTCTGTATTTGCTATCCTTTGTTTTTCCTTTCAGGATGTTAATTTGGATATTTCCAGCTGACCTATTTTGCAGTTTCCTAATTCCCTCTTCTGTGTCTAGTCTGCGATTGTTCTTGGGGATGGGGTTGGGGTTGGGAAGGTTGATTTGATACAAACCGCTCCGTCAGAGTTGGTGGTATCTCCAAATCATTAAAAATTCTTTGGTCATTTTAATTTAATTTGCTCACTTTTCTCAATTCTCTCCTCTTTTTATCTTATTTTATTTTCAGCTAAGTCTCTTTTCTTGTGTGCTGCATCTATTTTAGTCTTTGTTTTTGTAACTGTTTTGTTTTTTTATCCCACTGCTTTCCTGCACTCTGCTAACTCATATCACTTCTTCCTCTGGGCTTACCTTATCTTTTCTGGGATCTCCATTCTGTGTCTTCTGCTCTTATTTTTCATGAGCAAATACTTCATTCATTTCTTTGTAAAATTTCTGATACTATGTTTAGTCAACTTTTCTGCTGTTCTGTGGCAATAGCCTTTATGGTAAGGATTCTTCATCTGCCACTTCCTCTCACTGTTAACTTTCATCTTTTTATTTATTGTGCTACCTTTGTTTAGATTCTGTGACTTTAAAAAAAGTAACATTCTTTTATAAAGAGATTAATTCTTCCTGGAGTTTTAAACTGAAGAGGGGTCAGTGCCATTTTCCAGGTTAAAGATGGTCGTGTGTATGAGAGTTCTTTTATTCTTCATTTCTTCCCAGTTAGATGAGATAAGCATGGCAGGACAGCTCACACCATCCTGCCTCACCAGCAGAATGCAAACGTAGTTTATCTGTGTCTTTCTTCATTCAGTCCTGCCTTTCTTATGTGGTATGACTTGGCATTGAAGCACTCTACAGATCTCCAGCCACAAACCTGTACACGTTTCCATTGTTCTGAAAAGGCACTTCTGGTTTTGTCCCTTAGGATGTCATTTACTTTGAAGAACTAAGCTTTCCTGGATCTGACTGATGTTTCCCACTGTGGATATCCTCCCACGTCTTCCCTCGTGCCTACTTGACCTTCCTTGCATTTGGGAGCCCTTCCTTATCTATTTTGGTTCAGGGTTGCAGATGTCTTTTAATTTCTTTTAAGACAGAGTTTTGTTCCTGTTTCTTATTCTCCTTCTTACTTTTGGGTGATTTCTCAGAGAAAGGGAAACTGCCTTCTTTATGCTGCATTTTAAAACTAGAAGACTTACCCTTAGGGAGTCTTCTGCATATATTATTTTTAGTTTCAGTTTTGCATCACATATAATCCTTCAAGAGTCATATTAAGTGGTGAATAGGGAATTGAATTCAAGTTTAAATTCAATTTTGCCTGGTGCAACCAATGCAAATAGCTCAATTGAAGTGACAATCAAATCATCCGAAACTGTCACACAAGGCTAAAGGTGCACATGTGTAGGCAATGACAAGCCCATCACAGTATAGTCCTCTGCCTGGGAGCTAGTAAAAATGTAAGAATTTGGAAAAATGATCTATGGCATTTCAGCTTGGCCATAATCCAACTGGCTGGGTATTAAGGTGAATTCTTTCCATGGAGCAGCGTCAACTTTTGCAAAGGCTGAAATTTTAGAAAGGT
The DNA here is from genome assembly GCF_004115265.2 of Rhinolophus ferrumequinum. Taxonomy (NCBI): domain Eukaryota; kingdom Metazoa; phylum Chordata; class Mammalia; order Chiroptera; family Rhinolophidae; genus Rhinolophus; species Rhinolophus ferrumequinum. The sequence goes on from NW_022680356.1 coordinate 2,753,423, forward strand.
TTAGGAATCAAATAGAAAATAATCCGAATGGGAGGGAAAATAGAGATCTATAGCATGTGGCACTTCTTTTTCTACAGAAAGAAATGCCAGTTCTTTAACTTAGAATGAAATGTACCCCAGCTTTCCAACAAACCCATTGTCTTCTCATTGTCCACAGAACAATGCTTAAATGCTGCACTGGGCACTCAGAGCCCCCCACCCAGGAAGACAAAGCTGAAGTGGAGGAATTGCTTTCAATGAGCAGTCACATGCCTTTCATTCTACGATTTGATAGCGTTGTCTCCCTGCGTCCCCTACTGGTGCGTGATTGCTGTGTGTTGTCCATCAAGCATGCCTTGCACTTTCCTATATCTGATTCCCCCAACTCTGTGGGTAAAAATCCTGCCTAGCCTTCAAAACCCCACAGGCCTCTTTTGGTTCTCCAACCAGGTGTGAACTTGCTTTCTGGTTTCCAAAAGATTATGGAAATTTTCCACCTTTGCAAAAGTTGATGCTGCTTCATGGAAAGAATTTATCTTCCTCACCAAATCTCACTTCTCCCGAATAGACCAAGTACCATTCCCCAGGGAGGCAAGAACTATTACTATGACACCTCAACTCTTCCCTCTGCCCTTGGAAACCGTCTTCAAAATCACCTTTCAGAGTCTCCTCTTCTGGTTCTCTCTGTCCAACCTGAATTTCCATGCTGAATTGGACTCTAAACTTTGTTCCTATACATTTATTTCTTTGATCTGGAGCTTCCAGTTTCTGTCCCCACGTGTGTCTTGGTATTCCTAGCTCTGGCTGGAAATCTATATATATTCCCTTGATGCTACTGTACTAACTGTCAACAAGCTCCCCAGTTCCAGAGCCGTTCACTTCAGTAGCCATCACTGGTGCTCAGGCCACAGCCCCCCAGAGTGTCACTGGCCAGGATTTAGCTTATGGACTATGTCATCGACCTCATAGACACATAACATTTTCTGGGTTTTCATTCTCTGAGTGCTTTTCTCACACTCTTGCTCCTTGAAGATGGATCCTGCAATGCCAAGCACAGTGTCTTGCACACAGAAGAGCTCAGAGGTATTTACTCAGTGCTGTTTGAAAGTGTGCACTTTCAGGTGACTTGGGTACCTTCCAGTGTGCCCCAGCGATGACCATGACTAAGGGTGCTGCCTACCTGTATTTGGGCTCAGCTTCCCACTTTCTGAAAAGGGTAACAGCGTGACACTTTCAGAATGTCAGCCAGTCATCTGAAGGCTTGAATGGGGCTGCAGGATTCACACTTCCAAGATGGTTTACCCACATGGCTGTTGGGAGGAGGCTTCAGTTCCTTGTCATGTGAGATTCTTCATAGACTGTGTGACGTCCTCATGACATGGCAGTAGCTTCTCCAAGAGCAAACAATCCTAGAGAGAGAAAGCAACAGCCACAGGTCTTTTATGACCTAGTCTTGGAAGTGATAGACCAAATATTTTTGCCATATTCTCTGGCTCCCACAGAAATCCTGATTCTCTGTGGGAGGCTAGTACCACAGAAGGGCATGAATACCAGGAAGCAGGGATCGTGAGGCCATCGCTGCTGCTCCCCCCACTTACCTGGGTGTATCTTTGTGCAAGTCACTTACTCTTTCTAAGCCTCTGTTCCCTCATTATAAATAATAATATTTACCTCATAGGGATTTGTGAGGAGTAAATTCTTATGAAGTGTTTGCCTTGTTTCAGGGTCTCCTCCACCCACCCCACATTATCCAGGACTCTTCTGGAGAAGCCAGTTGCAGCATCTCTCCCTGCAATCCCTGGCTCTCACCTCCTCTTCTCTTCCTACCTTCTGGTAGTTTGCTGGCAATCTTTGGTGTTCCTTGGCCTATAGCTGAATAGCTCCAGTCTCTGCTTTCATCGTCACATGGCCCGCTACCTGTGTGTCTGTGTCTTCACATGCCTTGGGGTCCTTCTTTTAAGGATCCCAATCATATTAGAGTAGGGGCCCACCCTATTCCAGTATGATTTCATGTCAACTAATTACATCTGCATTGGCCCTATTTCCAAATACAGTCACATTCTGAAGTACTGGGGGTAAGACTTCAACTATTTTGGGGGGACACGATTCAACCCATAATACCCGGGAAGGGATGGGGGCAAGCCCTGGATTGCGTAAGGGCTCCCTGGGTAGAAAGCACCTGTGTAAACTTGGGTAGGTATAAAACGTTCCTGGCCTGACGGCAACAGGAATGAGCCAGTGGGGTGGGTGTCTCCAAGCTGTCGTGGGAAAAGAGATAACGACGTTGTGGGGTCTGGGTGACCCAATATGGATCAAAGACAATGGTTGGACTGTGAAAAGGAAGATGATCCCTCATGGAAGCTGGGACAAATGGAACAAAGAATTCAAAGAAATGAGCGTGTTTAGATCCCCAGCTCTTCTAAGTTGAAACACTTGAAAAATATTATTAGTTAGGATAGCAGGAGAGGGAGGCCAAAGCAGAGGCTTCAAATGTCTCTTTAGGTGCTAGCTTTGGGAACATTTCCAGGAGCACATCTTTGGGAACTTCTGCAGATGGCGTGCATTGTTGGGACAATACGGAGCACCTTCTGACCACTTTGGGACCACTTTTCTCCGTCTTTATGGATGGTGCTGTGTGGAGCCCCCGTCTGCTAATTCTCATGGTCTCATCTCTTTCCCCAAGTAGCTCACACCATTTGAGGTCTACTGTTTGTCTTCAGTAACAGCTCCCAGGCCTCACTTTCGATTGGGCGTACTCTTACATCAGCCAACACCCACATTTTGTTCTATTTGACTTAGCTATTTTAAGAAGTCACTCTGCATCTTCAAAGTGACTGCTTGCTATCTTAAGAGCAAAATTTGCCCACAACTAGACGCAGATTTTACACCTGCTACATACAGCAATTTAGACAAGTTCAAAGAAACATTGTTTGCTCCTGTGAGTATTTCAAATTCATTCAATCTTCCAACAATTACTTGAGTGTCTACTACATACCATAAGGTTAAATATTCTGCCTTTCCTAAGGAATTACTGGATTGAAAGCTTTAAATATGTGACAACTTTAGGTAGGTGTTTTAGTTTAAAATATGTTTGTCTTAGAGTGTTTCTTTCTCTCCAACCTAACCCTTTTTCATTCTCTCTTTTTAAAAAAAAATTAAACGAAGATAATATAAAAATTCCTTCTAAGTTAGAAGTGAAAGTTCCTCTTCCAAACTGATTATTGAGAAAAATATTATCAGCAGGAGCCTTAGACTAATGACGGAAGTTGTTCAGAAAACATGTTCTTGTCATAGAGACGCCTTTCTCACTGTGGAGAAACCACTGACACAGGACTGTTTTGTCTAATTTAAAGAGGGGCATAGGCTAAATTTCAGAAACATTATGTTGAGCAGAGGAAGCCAGACACAAAAGAGTGCATTTTTATGAAATTCTGCAAGACTCAGAACTAATCTACAGTGACAAAAAGCAGACCGGGGTGGCCTGGGGCTGGAGCGTGGGCGAGATTTGACTGCAGAGAAAATCAAGAGGGAACTTTCTGGGAAAATGGAAATGTTCTATGTTATGACTATGACAGTGGTTACACAGATATATACATTTGTCAAAACTCATCAAACTATATATTTATTTACATGTAAATTATACCTTCATAAAATTGATTTAAAATAAGTACGTACAATCAATCTGGAGCTAGGATCTAAATGGAACAAAATTCTTGAGGGGATGTGTATACACACACACACACACGTCTTCTTTTGTTTCTGTTTTTTCTTTAAAGAGCAAGGTATAATTTTTGCACCATGAAATTCTTTGAAGTGTGCAATTCAATGATTTTTAGTAAACGCACAGTGTTGTGCAAACACCTCCACAATCCAGTTTGAGAACTGTCCATTACCGGTAAAATCGCTGCCCAGTTTACAGTCAGTCGGCGATGGAGCACATACTTTATTGTGACTTCTGGAAGTGCGTACCTTAAATTGGCTGAACTCGTGTGCCAGGGCTGCGCTGAAGACTGAGCCTTGGCAGGCTTGCTGGGGGCGAGGTGCCTCAGGGGTCCCACGCAGGCAGGCCCTTCATTCGGGCTTCAGTTCTTTCTGCAAATAGTCAAGGGCATGTTCTCTATGCTTGTCCATGGATCCCACACCGACCAGCACAAGGACGCCTATAGCTGTCCTTCAGGTGTGTCCCGCTGCCCCTTTACCCCTCCTGTTCCTTTTCTGTGCCCAGGATGCTGTTAGATGGGGCCAGGTGCGCCTCCTCTGCTCCTGCCCCCTGTCCAGGGCAGGCCTAGGCGGAGCCGGTCCTGGCGGTCAGCTGCCGCTGGAAGCAGTCAAGAGCCCTGGACGTCCCCAGAGCAACACACATAAGCGAAGGGAACACAAGAATGATCATGGTGGACTTGGAGCATAAATTAGCCCCACTTTGGGCAGCAGTTACATTTAGTCTTGAAAAGGCTGGCCCTTCCCCAGAAACAGGTGGTAACACTGCACCCCTAATCTGCAGAAATCAAGGGTGAACAGCTGGCAGGAAGGTGGAGGACAACCGAGCCTCTCCTCCGTGTTTCCATAGAAGGTCAACGTCAAGGGAAGGGCTCAGGATTTACTTTTTATGTGCCTCCCAGTACTCCACTTATGGAATGTCGCGATGAACAAAGAGAATTTATTCATACAGAGACTATCACAGATCTAAGATCAAGTGTTACAGCTCCTTCCGGGAGAGGGCGAGCCGAGGCTCCCGTAAGGCAGTCCCTAGATGGCGGGAGTAGTTCTGAGCTGTGGCGCCGCCCATAGGTTTGGGAGCGTTGCGACAGGCGGTTGACCCGCGGCGCTTCTTTCGGTATCACAGACGGGTCTCTAACATGCCAGTGTCGAGGCTGTGCTGAGTGTGCCGACAAGCTGCCCAGGGGCTTCTTTGCTCAGCGCGTTGCTTACATACACACTATATGTTGGGTCATTGCTAGTGAGGCGGCTATGTCATTGGCAGGGCCTAGTGCAAGGTGAAAATGTGGGTCCCTTTGTTTAAAGAAGGAAGACGGCCCCCTTTCTTTTGGGTCTCTAGCTCTTTCTAGTCCCGAAAAGGTGTTTTTGATTTGATTTTGTCATGCTCCTTTGGGTGTGGGGATTCTCGTGGGGCAAGGAGGTATGAGTGCCCCACGTTGTGGGCGTATCCCCATTCTTTGTGGGGAAGGAGGTATGATTACCCCCCACACACCTGGCTACATAAATTGTAGGGCACAGTGTAAAAGGAATAACTGTTTAAAAATTATTAATAATTTCTGAAGATGAGAACAGAGGATTCCACAAAGCACGGGGACCTTCTGAGCGTGGAGCCCCATATGACTGCGGACCCCCATGAAGCTGCCCTGCCCTTGCCTCTGACAGGACAACTCAGAGGGGACACACACACCTTGTTTCCATCGCTCCAAGAAAGCTCAAGCCAAAGTCCCCTCTGTGACGGAATGCACTCTTGTTTGGCCCCCTCACTTCCCAGTCCCACTTCCTCACACCCCTCCTATTAACTTCCTAATAAGTCCTTTTCATCCACACCCCCACCTCCTGTCTACTTCTGGGAACTGAACGTCAGACAGGCAGGGAAAGCTCTGCTCTAGCTGGGTGAGCATTGAAAAGGTCATTGCTGAGGCAACATGGTCTTATGTGGGACATCTAGCTTCTCTATTTCTTTTCTTTTTATAAGAAAAACTTCCAAAAAAATGTGAAACATGTACCAGGGGATTTCTGGGAAGATAAAGTAGATGTACCTTACCTTGTCCTCCCACTAAACACCACTGACATTATACAGAAAACAAACATAAGGAGACTCTGAAAGGTGGGGAGGAAAAGACAGACTAGCTTGGGTTTCAAGGGATGACATGGTAGTGAGTTCCCTGGATTTTTCCCCCTCATATATGCCAGACTCAGCACAGAAGAAGCTAGAAACCTGGAAATGGCAATGGTGCAGACAGAAAAAAATGAAAAGTCTCAGCCAAACCTGCTTTTTCTAGTCAAAGGACCAGGAAAGGTCTCTACAAGACAAGAGACTTTAAGACAATAACTGCTGTCCTCCATCTAAATACTACCGAAAAAGCCTGTAGCCCCACTTCCCCTTGTTCCAGCAAAGGCCGAATGGGAAGCCTAGACTTCCACCCTTACCAAGTGTAAATAGGTGCCCGAAACCTCTGCCTACGTGGTGTTACAGAAGCCTAGTGGAGAGTCAGAATGTTCACTATTGCCCAGTAATCACAAGGCCACTCCCAGATGGTGTCAGTGGAGGCCGTGTTGGGAGCAGTAAATGACAAACTCTTACTTCTCTCTGCCAAGAAGGTACAGCCTAGTGGGGAGCCAGCATTTCCACCCTTACCCAGCAGGAATGAGGAGCCTCCACCCTTGAGTCAAAGGAGGCCACGTGGGGAATCTGGATTCTACTCTCCCCTGGCAGTAACAAGGTGGCTCTCTCACTTCTGCCAGAGTGATGTCAAAAGCTAACTGGAACAGAAGGTTTAAAAAGGATCCAGAGTCTCATAACATAATACCCAAAAATGTCCAGGATTCAATAAAAAAAAATATTTATCTTATCAAGAACCAGAAATATCTCAAACTGAATGAAGAGAGACAATTGATGCTAACACCAAAAATGACAGAGATGTTACAGTTATCTCATTGGAGTCCCAGAATGAGAGAAGAAAGAAAGCAGGGCTGAAAAAGTCCTGAAAGAAATAATGGCCAGAAACTCCCCAAATTTGGCAAGAAATGTAAAACTACAGATTGGAGGAGCTGAGCAAACCCCAAATAGAATCAACACACATGCACAAAATCCTCACCAAGAGGCATTAGAGTCAAAGTCTGAAAACGAAGAAGAAAGAAAAAATATCTTGAAAGGAGCGAAAAAGAAGCATCTTATCTATGGGGAAAAGCAATTTGAATGACAATAGACTGCTTGTCAGAAACCACAGAAACCAGAAGGAAATGGCACAATATTTTTCAAGTACTGAAAGAAAAGAAATGTTAATCCAGAATCCTATATCTAGTGAAAATATTCTTTAAAAATGAAGAAGAAATCAAGATATTTTCAGATGAAGGAAACTGAAGAATTCGTTGCCAGAATACCTAAGCTAAAATAATGAGTAAAAGAAGTTCTTTAAACAAAAAGGAAACGGTAAAAGAAGGAAACTTGGAAAAGCAGAAATTAAGAAAGAATACAGTTAGCAAAAATACAATATATTCTCATTTTCCTAAATTGTGTTTAATGATGGAAGCAAAAAATTGTAACATTACCTGATGTCGTTTTAAATGTATGTAGAGGAAATATTTAAGAAAGTGGGAGATGGTAAAGGACCGTAAAGGGAAATAAATTTTATGCTTCACTCAAAATGAGGATAAGACACTGTGATAATTTATGTATATATAATACAATACCTAAAACAACCACTAAAAATGCTATAGAAAGAGATACACTCAAAAATGCTATAGGTAAGTCAAAACAGAATTCCAAGAAGTATACAAATAACACAAAGGAAGTCAGGAAAAAAGACAACAGAGCAATGAAACACAGTGAAGAACAAAATGAGAAAATAAAAAAATAAGTGGCAGACTTAAGCCCTGAGATATGCCATGCTAACAATAATCAAAAGAAACTTGGATGAATTAGTTTGCTAGGAGTGCTGTAACAAAATACCATAAGGTAGGTGGCTTAAGCAACAGGCATTTATTGTCTTACGTTACTGAGGCCAGAAGTCCAAGATTAAGGGGTCAGCAGAACCATACTCCCTCTGAAGATGCTAGGGAAGGATCTGTTCCAGAACCCTCTCCTAGCTTCTGGTTGGTCCTTGACTTGTGGCTGCATCACTTCCGTCTTCACATGGTGCTCTCCCTGTGTGCCTGTCTGTCTCTGAGTTTCCTCTTTCTATAAGGACATCAGTTATATTGGATTACAGTCTCACCCTACTCCAGTGTGACCTCATCTTAACTCAGCTAATTACATCTGGGACAACCCTATTTCCACATAAGGCCACATTCTGAGGTATTGAGGATTCGGATTTCAACATATATTTGTGGAAACAAAATTCAACCCATAACACTGGAAGAGCCATATTAATTTCAGATAAAGCAGACTTCAGAGCAAGGAAAATTATCAGGGATAAAGAGAAGCTTTACATGATGATAAAAGGATCAATTCTCCATGAAGACATAACAATCTTTAATGTGCATGTACTCAACAGAGCATCAAAATACATGAGGCAAAAATGGCTAGAACAGTAATCAATCAATCAAACAATCAATCGATCAATCAATCAATCAATTGACAAATCCACCATTATAGTTCGGGACTTCAACACCTCTCTATTAGTAATTGACGGATCCTGCAGGCAGAAAATCAGTAAGAATAGAGCTGAACTGAACAGCACCTCAGTCAACTGGATCTAATCGACATTTCTAGAATACTTCATCCAACAACAACAGAATACATTTTCTTCTTAGGCTCAGTTGGAATATTCACTAAGATATACCACATTCTAGGCCATAAAACACATTTGAAAAGCAGAAATCATACAAAGTATGGTTTCAGGCCAGAGTAGAATTAAATTAGAAATCAATAACACAAAGATGGCTGGAAAAATCCCCAAATATTTGAAGATTATACAACATGCTTCTAAATAACACGAGTCAAAGAAGAAATCTCAAGAGAAATTTTAAAATATTTTGAACTAAACGAAAATGAAATACATCTTACCAAAATGTGTGGGATGTAGCAAAAGCAGTGTTTAGAGGAAACTTTATAGCATTCAGTGCATGGATTAGAAAAGAAGAAAGATCTAAAATTAATAATCTAAGGGAATCAAGAATGAAACAAATAACTAGAAACAGAGAGGGTCATTCATTATATATTGATAATAAAAGGGTCAATCCACCAAGAAGAAGCTATGATCCTAAATGTGTATGCACCAAACAACCGAGCTACAAAATAAGTAAAGGAAAACTGATATAACTAAAAGAAGAAATAGACAAACCTATAATCATAACTGGAACATTTAATACCTTTTTGTCAATAATTGATAGAATAACTAGACAGACAATCAGCAGAATTTAGAAATTGTAAACACCATCAACCAAGAAGATCTAATTGCCCTTTTTAGGAAATGCCACACAAATAGCAGAGTATACAATCTTTTCAAGTGTCCACAGTATATATACCAAGACAGACTGCATCGTTGGCTATAAAACAAGCCTCCACAAACTTAGAGGGGTATAAAAAACAGAGTATGTTCTTCAACAATAATGGAATCAAACTAGAAATTTATAATAAAAAGATAACAGGAAACTCTCCAAACACTTGAAACGAAACAACACACTTCTAAATAATCCATAGGTAAAAAGAAGAGCTTTCAAGGGAAATTGAAAAATACATTGGATTGAATGAAACACTGAATTTAAAACTTATGGGACACAGCTGAAGCACTGCTGAGAGGGAAACTAAAAGCACTGAATGCAAACATTAGAAAAGATGAAATGCCTTAAAGCAATAATCTAAGCTCCCACCTCAAGAACCTAGAAAAAGAAGAGAAAAATAAACCTGAAGTAAAAAGAAGGAAATAATAAAGATCATAGCAGAAATCAATGAAATGGAAATTGAAAAAATAGAGGGAAACAATGAAACAAAGAGCTGTTTCTTTAAAAAGTTCAATAAAATTTAAAACCTCTGGCAAGATTGACAAGGGAAAAAGAGATAAAACACAAACTACCATTATCAGAAATGAAGCAGGTGATGTAATTACAGACCCTGTACATATTAAAAAATAATAAGAAAATACTACAAGCAACTCTACCCACATAAATTTGACAACTTAGACAAAACGGGCCAATTCCTCAAAATACACAAACTACCACCAATCACATTTATAAAACAGCTCATTTGAATAGCCCTATAAATAGTATTATGAAATCAAATTCATAACTTAAAAATTCCCCCAAAGGAAAAATCAGTCCCAGAAATTGTACCAAGAGAATTTAACACAACTTATACACAATCTCTGCTGGAAAATGGAAGGACAGGGAACACTTCCCAACTCATTTTATGAAGCTAATATTAACCTGGTACTAAAAGCAGACAAAGAGACAAAAAGAAAAGTTTAGACCAATATCCCTCATGTAAATAGATGCAAAAATTCTTTTTTTTTATTAGTTTCAGGTGCACAAAACAGTGTAATAGTTAGACATTTATCATTTATATCCCTCACACAGTGACAACCCCCCTCCCCCCATCCATTATCCCTCTGACATCGCACACAGCCATTATATTTCCACTGTCTCTATTCCTAATGCTGTACTCCGCTTCTTGCAACTATATGTGTATATACAAAACTGTAGTTGACGTTCATTATTGTTCAGCTTCAGCTTCAGGTGTATAGTGCAGTGATCAGACATCTACATCTTCCCTGAGTTGGTCTCCCTAACTAAACAAGTGTCCATTGGATACCCTACAAAATCTTTACAGCATTATTGATTCCATTCCCCAAATTGATTTTCGTAACCCCGTGGCAATCTTGTGGTTACTGACTGTACTTTCTAATCCCCTCACCTTCCCTCTTATCCCCACACCCTGCTCCCATCTAGCAACCCTCAGTATTTTCCTCTGTATCTCTGAGACTGTTTCTGATTAGTTCATTAATTTATTCTTTTCTTTAGATTTCACATATAAGTGAGATCATATGGTATTTATCTTTCTCTGTCTGACTTATTTTACTTAACATAATGTTCTCTAGGTCCATCCATGTTGCTGCAAATGGTAAGATTTCATTCTTCTTTATGGCTGCGTAATACTCCATTGTATAAATGTACCACCGTTTCTTAAACCAGTCGTCTACCGATGGGTATTTCGGTTGTTTCCATGTCTTGGCTATTGTGTATAGTGCTGCAATAAACATAGGGGGGCATAAATGTTTTTCAATTGAAGTTTTGGATTTCTCCGGATAGATACCTAGGAGTGGAATTGCTGGATCATAAGGTAGTTCCATTTTCAGATTTTTGAGATACCTCCATACGGTTTTCCATAGTGGCTGCACCAATCTGCAATCCCACCAACAGTGCACAAGGGTTCTCTTTTCTCTACATCCTTGCCAGCACTTGTTGTTTGTTGATTTATTGATGATAGCCATGTTGACTGGGGTGAGGTGGTATCTCATTGTGGTTTTTATTTGCATTTCTCTGATGGTTAGTGAGGTTGAGCATTTTTTCATATGTCTGTTTGCCATCTGTATGTCTTTTTTAGAAAAATGTCTCTTCAAGTCCTCTGCCCATTTGTTAATTGTGTTGTTTGTTTTGTTTGGAGTTGAGTTGAGTGAGTTTTTTAAATAAATTTGTGATATTAATCCCTTATCAGATATATCATTGGCAAATATCTTTTCCCATTCTGTATGATCCCTTTTTGTTTTATTGATGGTTTCCTTTGCTGTGAAAAAACTTTTTAGTTTGATGTAATCCCACATGTTTATTTTTTTCTCTTACTTCCCTTGTGCGAGGGGATATATCAGTAAAAATCTTACTCAGGGTAATGTCTGTAAAGTTTCTTCCTATATTTTCTTCTAGGAATTTTATGGTTCCAGATCTTACATTTAAGTCTTTAAGCCATTTTGAATTTATTTTTGTATATGGTATAAGGAGGTGGTCCAGCTTCATTTTTTTGCATGTGTCTGTCCAGGTTTCCCAGCACCATTCATTGAATAGACTGTCTTTACCCCACCGTAAATTCTTGTTTCCATTGTCATAGATTAAATGACCAGATAGGCATGGATTTATTTCTGTTCCATTGATCTATGTTTCTGTTTCTATGCCAGTATCATGCTGCTTTGATTACTGTAGCCTTGTAATATAATTTGATGTCAGGTATCGTTATACCTCCCACTTTGTTTTTATTTCTCAAGATTGCCGAGGCTATCCAGATTTTAGGATTGTATGTTCTATTTCTGTGAAAAACGTCCTTGGTAGTTTGATAGGAATTGTGTTGAATATGTATATTGCCTTAGGCAGTATGGGCATTTTAACTATATTAATTCTTCCTATTCATGAACATGGTATATGTTTCCATCTCTTTGTATCTTCTTTAATTTCTCTCTTCAGTGTCTTATAATTTTCTGAGTACAGATCTTTTACTTCTTTGGTTAAATTTATTCCCAGGTATTTTATAGTCTTTGGAGCAATTGTAAATGGGATTGCTTTTTAAATTTCTCCTTCTGATGTCTTATTATTGGTATATACAAATGCATCTGATTTCTGAATATTAATTTTGTATACTGCTACTTTACTAAATTCATTTATCAGCTCTAATAGTTTCTTGGTGGAGTCTTTAGGGTACTCTCTATATAGTACCATGTCATCTGCATATAATGACAATTTTACTTCCTCCTTACCAATTTGGATGCCTTTTATTTCTTTTTCTTGTCTGATTGCTGTGGCTAGAACTTCCAGCACTAAGTTGAAAAGAAGTGGAGAAAGTGGGTAACCGTGTCTTGTTCCTGATCTTAAGAGGAATGGTTTTAGCTTTTCCCCATTGAGTATGATGTTAGCTGTGGGTTTGTCATATATGGCCTTTATTATGTTGAGATATGATCCCTCTATTCCCACTTTCTTAAGGGTTTTTATCATAAATGGCTGTTGGATTTTATCAAATGCTTTTTCTGCATCTATTGATATGATACTATGATTTTTATTTTTCATTTTGTTAATGTGGTGTATCACATTAATTGATTTGCAGATGTTGAGCCACCGTTCCATACCAGGGATGAATCCCACTTGATCATGGTGTATGATCTTTTTAATGTATTGCTGAATTCTGCTCACTAATATTTTGTTGAAGATTTTTGCATCTATGTTCATTAGAGATGTCAGTCTGTAGTTTTCTTTTTTTATAATGTCTTTGTCTGATTTGGGGATCACAGTGATAGTGGCCTCGTAAAAAGTGTTTGGGAGCCTTCCCTCCTTCTGGATTTTTTGCAATAGCTTGAGGAGAATAGGTAATAATTCTTTTTTGAATGTTTTGTAAAATTCACCTGTAAAGCCATCTGGTCAAGGGCTTTTATTTGTTGGAAGACTGTTGATTACTGATTCAATTTCCCTGGTGGTAATCAGTCTATTCAGTTTTTCTGTTTCTTCTTGAGTTAGCTTTGGAAGGTTGTACGCCTCTAGAAAATTGTCCATTTCTTCCAGATTGTCAAATTTGTTGGCATATAGTTTTTCATAGTAATTTCTCAAAATGTTTTGTATTTCTGTGGTGTGTGTTGTCACTTCCCCTCTTTAATTTCTGATTTTATTAATTTGGGTCGTCTCTCTCTTTTTTTGATGAGTCTGGCTAAAGGTTTGTCGATTTTGTTTATCTTCTCTAAAAACCAACTCTTGGATTCATTGTTCTTTTGTATTGTTTTTCTGGTTTCTATTTCATTTATTTCTGCTCTGATCTTTATTATCCCCTTCCTTGTACTCTCTTTGGGCTTATTTTGCTGTTCTTTTCCAGATCCCTTAAGTGTGAAGACAAACTGTTGATTAGTGATTTTTCTTGTTTCTTTAGGTAGGCCTGCAATGCTATGAATTTCCCTCTTAGGACTGCTTTCGCTGCATCCCCTAGATTTTGGGTCGTCGTGTTTTCATTTTCGTTTGTCTCGAGATATCTTTTGTTTTCTTCCTTGATCTCGTGGTTGACCCATTCATTATTTAGTAACATGTTATTCAGCCTCCATGAATTGGTGTGTCTTCCAGCTTTTTTCCTATAGTTGATTTCTAATTTCATAGCACTGTGGTCAGAGAAGACAACTGGTATGATTTCAATTTTCTTAAATTTATCAAGACTTGTTTTGTGGCCTAACATGTGGTCTATCTTGGAAAATGTTCCATGTGTGCTTGAGAAGAATGCGTATCCTGCAGTTTTGGGGTGAAATGCTCTGAAAATATCGATTAAATCCAAGTGGTCCAATGTGTCGTTTAAGGCCATTGTTTCCATATTGATTTTCTGTCTGGAAGACCTGTCCCTTGTTGTCAGAGGTGTGTTTGAAGTCCCCTACTATGATAGTGTTACTGTTGATCTCTGTCTTTATGTCAGTCAGTATCTGTTTTATATATTTAGATACTCCTATGTTGGGTGCATAGATGTTTACTACGGTTATGTCCTCTTGTCAGATCGATCCTTTTATTATTATATAGTGCCCATCTTTGGCTTTTAATATGTTCTTCATTTTAAAGTCTATTTTGTCAGATATAAGTATTGCAACTCCAGTTTTTTCTCATTTCCATTTGCATGAAACACCTTACTCCAACCTTTCACTTTCAGCCTGTGTGTGTCTTTTGATCTGAGGTGAGTCTCTTGTATACAGCATATGCAAGGGCCTTCCTTCCTTCCTTCCTTCCTTCCTTCCTTCCTTCCTTCCTTCCTTCCTTCCTTCCTTCCTTCTTTCCTTCCTTCCTTCCTTCCTTCCTTCCTTCCTTCCTTTCAGTGTTAGTTGTGGACGGTGCAGCTCAGCTCCAGGTTCAGTTGCCGTTGCTAGTTGCAGGAGGCGCAAACCACCATCCCTTGTGGGAGTTGAACCGGCAACCTTGTGCTTTAGAGGATGCCCTCCAACCAACTGAGCCACCCGGGAGCTCAGCAGCATCTCAGCTCAAGGTGCTGTGTTCAATCTTAGTTGCGGGGCGGGGGGGGGGGGGCTGCCCACCATCCCTTGTGGGACTCGAGGAATTGAACTGGCAACCTTATGGTTGAGAGCCCACTGGCCCATGTGGGAATTGAACCGGCAGCCTTTGGAGTTAGGAGCATGGAGCTCCAACCGCCTGAGCCACCAGACCTGCCCAGGTCTTGCTTTCTTATCCACTCAGCCACCCTTTGTCTTTTTTTTTTTTTTTTTTTTTTTGGTTTATTGGGGTGACAATTGTTAGTAAAATTACATAGATTTCAGGTGTACAATTCTGTATTACATCATCTATAAATTCCATTGTGTGTTCACCACCTGGAGTCAGTTCTCCTTCCATCACCATATATTTGATCTCCTTTACCCTCATCTCCCACCCCCGCACCCCCTTATCCTCTGGTAACCACTAAACTATTGTCTGTGTCTATGAGTTCTTGTTTCTCATTTGTTTGTCTTGTTCTTTCGTTGTTTTTAGTTTATATACCACATAGCAGTGAAATCATATGGTTCTCTGCTTTTTCTGTCTGACTTATTTCGCTTAGAATTATACTCTCAAGATCCATCCATGTTGTCACAAATGTCACTATATCATCTTTTCTTACCGCCGAATAATATTCCATTGTGTATATATACCACAACTTCTTTATCCATTCATCTATCAAAGGACATTTTGGTTGTTTCCATGTCTTGGTCACCGTAAACAAAGCTGCAATGAACATTGGAGCACACGTGTCTTTATGTGTAGATGTTTTCAGATTTTTTGGGTAGATACTCAGGAGAGGGATTGCTGGGTCATATGGTAATTCTATTCGTAATTTTTTGAGGAACCTCCACACTGCCTTCCATAACGACTGCACCAGTCTGCATTCCAACCAACAGTGTATGAGCGTTCCTTTTTCTCCCCAGCCTCTCCAACACTTGTTACTATTTGTCTTGTTGATGATAGCCATTCTGACTGGGGTGAGGTGATATCTCATTGTGGTTTTTATTTGCATTTCTCTGATGATTAGTGATGTTGAGCATTTTTTCATATGTCTATTTGCCATTTGTATGTCCTCTTTGGAGAAATGTCTCTTCAGGTCCTCTGCCTATTTTTCAATTGGGTTATTCGTTTTTTTGTTGTTAAGTTTCATGAGTTCCTTGTATATTTTGGATATTAGCCCCTTATCGAAGGCACTGTTTGCAAAAATCTTCTCCCATTCAGTTGGTTGCCTCTTTATTTTGTCGATGGCTTCTTTTGCTGTGTAGAAGCTTTTAAGTTTCATATAGTCCCATTCGTTTATTTTAGCTTTTACTTCCATTGCCTTTGGAGTCAAGTTCATAAAATGCTCTTTGAACCCAAGGTCCATAAGTTTAGTACCTATGTTTTCTTCTATGCAGTTTATTGTGTCAGGTCTTATGCTTAAGTCTTTGATCCATTTTGAATTAATTTTGGTACATGGTGACAGATAGCAGTCCAGTTTCATTCTTTTGCATGTGGCTTTCCAATTCTCCCAGCACCATTTATTGAAGAGGCTGTCTTTCCTCCATTGTATGTTTTTAGCTTCTTTGTCAAAAATTATCTGTCCATATTTATGTGGTTTTATTTCTGGATTCTCAATCTATTCCATTGGTCTACATGTCTGTTTTTTGGCCAATACCATGCTGTTTGATTATTGTTGCCCTGTAGTACAAGCTGAAGTCAGGGAGTGTGATTCCTCCAGTATTGTTCTTTTTTCTTAAGATTGCTTTGGCTATTCGGGGTCTTTTGTGGTTCCAAACAAATCTGATGATTTTTTGTTCTATTTCTTTAAAAAATGCCATTGGGATTTTGATGGGGATTGCATTAAATCTATATGTTGCTTTGGGTAATATGGCCATTTTAACTATGTTGATTCTTCCAATCCATGAGCAGCGAATGTCTTTCCATTTCTTTCTGTCTTCTTCAATTTCTTTCAAAAATGTCTTATAGTTTTCAGCATATAGGTCCTTCACATCCTTGGTTAAGTTTATTCCTAGGTATTTTATTCTTTTTGCTACAATTGCAAAAGGAATTGTTTTTTGTATCTCTGTTTCTGAGATTTCATTGTTAGTATATAGGAATGCAATGGACTTTTGTACATTGATTTTGTAGCCAGCAACTTTACTGTATTCGTTGATTGTTTCTAATAGCTTTTTGGTGGAGTCTTTAGGGTTTTCTATATATAGCATCATGTCATCTGCAAAGAGCGATAATTTAACTTCTTCATTCCCAATGTGGATGCCTTTTATTTCTTTCTCTTGCCTGATTGCTCTGGCAAGGACTTCCAACACTATGTTGAAACACAGAGGTGATAGGGGACAGCCCTGTCGTGTTCCTGAACGTAGAGCAAAGGGCTTCAGTTTTTCACCATTAATTATGAGATTAGCTGAGGGCTTGTCATATATGGCCTTTATTATGTTAAGGTATTTTCCTTCTATACCTATTTTATTAAGTGTTTTAATCATAAATGGATGTTGTATCTTGTCCAATGCTTTTTCTGCATCAATTGATATAATCATATGATTTTTGTCCTTTATTTTGTTTATGTGATGTATCACATTGATGGATTTGTGGATGTTGAACCATCCTTGTGCCTCAGGGATGAACCCCACTTGGTCGTGATGAATGATATTTTTAATACATTGTTGTATTCGATTTGCTAGAATTTTGTTTAGGATTTTTGCATCTGTATTCATCAGAGATATTGGTCTGTAATTCTCTTTTTTTGTGTAGTCCTTACCAGGTTTTGGTATCAGGGTAATGTTGGCCTCATAAAATGAGTTAGGGAGTACTGTCTCTTCTTCAATTTTTTGGAAGAGTTTGAGCAGGATTGGTATTAGATCCTCTTTGAAGGTTTGGTAGAATTCACTAGTGAAGCCATCTGGTCCCGGACTTTTGCTTTTGGGAAGGTTTTGGATGACTGATTCAATTTCATTACTGGTGATCAGTCTGTTTAGATTTTCCAGTTCTTCATAGTTCAGCCTTGGAAGGCTATATGTTTCTAAGAACTTGTCCATTTCTTCTAGGTTATTGAATTTGGTGGCATATAGTCCTTCATAGTATTCTTGGATGATCCTTTGTATTTCTGTGGTGTCCGTGATAACTTCCCCTTTTTCATTTCTGATTTTGTTAATTAGTGTCTTCTCCCTTTTTATCTTAGTGAGTCTAGCCAAGGGTTTGTCAATTTTGTTAATCTTTTCAAAGAACCAGCTCTGTGTCACATTAATTATTTTCTATTGTCTTTTTGTTCTCTATTTCATTTAGTTCTGCTCTGATTTTTATTATTTCTTTTCTTCTGCTGACCTTGGGTTTCACTTTTTCTTCTTTTTCTAGTTCTTTAAGGTGTAACATGAGGTTATTTATTTGGGATTTTTCTTGTTTCTTGAGATAGGCCTGTAATGATATAAATTTCCCTCTTAAAACTGCTTTCGCTGCACCCCAAAAATTTTGGTAGGATGTATTTTCATACTCATTTGTTTCTATGTATCTTTTGATCTCTCCTCTAATTTCTTCTTTGACCCAGTTGTTCTTTAAAAGTACGTTGTTTAATCTCCATGTATTTGTGTTTTTACCTGCTTTCTGTTTGCAGAAAGCAGAATTGTTGATATCCAATTTCAAAGCCTTGTGATCAGAGAATATACTTGGTATGATTTCAATCTTCTTAAATTTGCTGAGGCTGATTTTATGTCCCAATATATGGTCTATCCTTGAGAATGTTCCATGTACACTAGAAAAGAATGTGTAGTCTGATGTTATAGGATGAAGTGCTCTATATATGTCAATTATGTCCATTTCATCTAATGTGTCATTTAGGGCTGCTATTTTGTTATTTATTTTCTGTTTCGATGATCTATCCATAGCTGTCAGTGATGTATTTAGATCCCCTAGTATAACTGTGTTTTGGTCAATTTTTCCCTTTAGTTCTGTTAGTAGTTGCTTGGTATATTTTGGTGTTCCCTGATTGGGGGCATAAATATTGATAACTTCTTGTTGTATAGTCTCCTTTACCATTATGAAATGTCCATCTTTGTCTCTTGTTATCTTTTTCACCCTGAGATCTATTTCATCTGACATCATTATGGCTACACCTGATTTTCTCTGGGTACCATTTGCTTGGAGTGTCAATTTCCACCCTTTCACTTTGAATCTATGCTTGTCCTTGTAGCTGAGATGTGTCTCTTGGAGACAGCATATGGTTGGGTTTAGTTTTTTGATCCAATCTGCTACTCTGTGCCTTTTTATTAGTGAGTTCAGTCCATTTACATTTAAGGTGATTATTGATATGTGAGGATTTCCTGTCATTCTATCTTTAGTTTTCTGGTAAGGCTGTGTCTCCATTGTTTCTTTGCCTTTTTGTTGTTGTCTATTATTTCTGTGTGGTGGTATTCTATGATGTTTCCCTCTGTTTCTTCTTTTATTACAGTATGTATTTCAGTTCTGGATTTTTCTTGAGTGGTTATCCTTAAGTTTAAGTAAAAGAAAGTTTGATATTTAGAGTATTCCATTTTCTTTAGCACGCTTACTTTCTCCATTCCCATATTCCGGTTTAGGCCTTTACTCTCCCCCTTTTTATGTTTTGGTTGCCACAAATTGTCCCTATTGATGGTGGTCGAATAGCCTCCTTTAGTATTTCTTGTAGTGCAGGTTGTGTATTAGAAAATTCCCTCAGCTTCTGTATGTCTGGAAAGGTCTTTATTCCTCCTTTGTATCTAAAGGATATCTTTGCTGGATACATTATTCTTGGCTCATAATTTCTCTCTTTCAATAGTTTGAATACTTGGTTCCACTCTCTCCTGGCTTATAGAGTTTCTGCTGAAAAATCTGATGATAGTCTAATGGGCTTTCCTTTGTAGGTTACCGTCTTCTTTTCCCTGGCTGCCTTGAGGATTCTTTCTTTGTCGTTGATTTTAGACAGCTTCAATACAATGTGCCTTGGAGAAGGCCTGTTGGGATTGAGGTAATTAGGTGTTCTATTTGCTTCTTGGATTCAAGGATCCAGTTCTGTCCAAAAGTTTGGGAAGTTCTCATCAACAATTTGTTTGAATATATTCTCTGTTCCCTTCTCTCTTTCTTCTCCTTCTGGTATGCCAATTATTCTTATATTGCTCTTTCTGATGGAGTCAGAAAGTTCTTGTAGAGTTCTTTCATTTCTTTTAAGTCTCAAGTCTCTTTCTTCTTCCATCTGTGTAATTTCCAGGTTTCTGTCTTCAATGTCACTGATTCTTTCCTCCATCTGGTCAACTCTACTACCAAAGCTGGTTATTTCATTCTTAATTTCTTCTATTGAGTTCTTAGTCTTCAGAAATTCTATTTGGTTCTTTTTTAAAATTTCAATCTCTTTTGTAAAATGCTCATGTTGTTCTTTGATTGCGTTTCTGAGTTCTTTAAACTGCCTTTCTGTGTTTTCTTGCATCTCGTTGAGTTTTTTCAGAACTGCAATCTTGAATTTTCTGTCGTTTAAGTCACATATTTCCATATCTTTAAGTTCCTTTTCTGGAGACTTTTCACTTTCTTTCTGAGTTGTCTTGTTGCCTTGGTTATTCATGGCAATTACTGATTTATTATTTCTCTTCCTAGACATCTACAGGAGTGGCCTCTGCAACAAGTTGATAGGAAGAGGTCTTTCTTTTGTTTTCCAGTAGTTGTTGGTAGAATGTTTTATTTTCTCTCCGACTGCAGCCCTTTTTTTCTCTCTCAGACGGTAGTGCTATGTTTTCTTTGCACTATTCCAGCTTCTTACACAATGGTTGGATTCCCTGAGAGACAGGCTTCTCCTCTGTTAACAGTTCTCCTGGGTCACAGAGCGCAGTGTCCGTGTGGGTATGAGGAGAGCTTTTGGAGTTCCAAAGCTCTTCCTGCACCAGATTCAGAGCCCATATGTTTCAGCAGTTCTGTTTACTCCTGCGGGCATCCGCCCAGATAGGTGGGGCCAGGGGCGGGCTGAGTTGTGAGAGGTGGCCCAGAGCAATGGTGGCGACCACCACGACAGCCGGTCTTGCTTCCACAGCTCCCTCCCCTCTGCCGGAACTAGTCGGGCTGCGAATCTGTGTCTGCGGTCCACAGGTCTCAGAACAGCAAATATTCTGTTCTTTTGATCTGACACTGCTACTGTTCCGCTTCTAGCACCACGCAGGTGGGGGTGGGGTGAGCTCTGGGAGGGTAGGGAGGGGGCGGCTAGTCTCAGTGCCTGAGGCTTCTGTTCTCTGCTCAGCAGTGAGGGCTTAAACCACCGTTTTCAGCCTTCTTCCCTCAGTCTTTGCTCCGAGGTCTCTGCCATGAGCGTTGGGTTCAGCCGTGTTATATGCTGCCCCCTCAGCCCTGTGGGCCATAAGCGGAGCCCTAGCAGTCCGAGTGCTTCCCTCTTCCGCAGCCGCGGTAGCTCCGGGATGCAGCGAGCTCGGAGCACTGAGCCAGGTCTGTGTCCTGCGCCTGCCCGCGCAGCTCCGTCTCCGCACTTCTCCCTTCCATCCTCCCCTGCTCGCGCAATTCTCCCACCTTTCAGTGAATTCAGTAGTGGGCCCCTTCGTCTTGACTGTCTGCTGTGCAGGGAGTCCTTTGTGGAGTTATTGTTGTTCGATTAGTTGTAAATTCCAGGGGAGCTTTACAGAGGCTCACCTCACGCCGCCATTTTGATGACGTCCTCCACCCTATGTCTTTTGATTGGTGCATTTAATCCATTTACATTTAAAGTGATTATTGATAGGTACATAGTTATTGGCATTTTTCAAATTTGTTGTTAGATTGTTTTAATCTTTCTTCTGTTTACAGAAGCCCTTTTAATATTTCCTGCAATACTGGCTTGGTGGTCATAAATTCCTTTAGCTTATTCTTTTCTGGGAAGCTCTTTATGTCTCCTTCAATTTTAAATGATAGCCTTGCTGGATATAGCAATCTAGGCTGTAGGCCTTTGTTTTCCATCACTTTGTTTTCCATCCTTCCTGGCCTGCAATGTTTCTATAGAAAAGTCATTTGATAGTCTTATAGGAGTTCCCTAGTATGTAACCCTCTGTCTTTCTCTTGCTGCTTCTAGGATTCTCTCTTCGTCTTTAACCTTTGCCGTTTTAACTATAATATGTCTTGGTGTGGACCTGTTTGGGTTTATCCTGGTTGGAACTCTCTGCACTTCCTGGGCTTGTATGTCAATTTCCTTCACCAGGTTAGGGAAGTTTTCAGACATTATTACTTCAAATATGTTTTTGATCCCTTGCTTCCTCTCTCCACCTTCTGGTATTCCTATGATGCGCATGTTGTTGCGCTTGATGTTATCCCACAGGTCTCTTAAACCATCTTCATTGTTTTTTATTCTTTTTTCTTTTTATTGTTCCGTTTGGGTGATTGTGGGGAGAGAGCCCCAAAAAGCAGTTTCCAGGCTCTTGGCCTCACATAGAAAGGTGCTGGCTCAGGTAGTAAATGGCCGTCGACTGTGATCAAATGGCCATCAGCTGTAACCAGTGAGCCATTGGGCACTGATATAACTGCCGCGGCTATGGAGGGAAGTCGAGGAGGAGAGTTGAGGAGAGAGGAGGAGACTGAAGGAGAGTGGAGGAGAGTCGGTCAGTTGGCAGCAAAGTGGACAGCAGGTCGCATGTCGTGTAAACCCAGCTTCCAGTGAGACCATAGTGGTATGACTTCCCTACCTATGGCTCCGTGGGTGTTCCTTTTTGGCCTCACCATATCCTGCGTTCTTGTGTGGGGAGTGGGACCAGAGACCCCGCAGGCTGCCCACGTGACAACTGGCGCAGCGAGCAGGGTCCCCTGCATGACACATGGCGTAGTCGGCAGAATATGGTGTCGGCCGAAACTCTCCGGAATATACTGGAGCAGTTTACACGTATAAAAGCTCAGTTTCGTAAGCAGGGTGTGGTGCAGGCCAAAACCTACCAAAGCATGGTGGAGCGGTTTGTGCGTGTGAGAGCCCAGCTTCGGGAGGCCCGTGAGGAGCGACACCGGGAACGGGAGGCGCAGTCTGCCTGGGAGACTCAAGCCTCCAGCTGGCACACCACCTTCTTGGCCATGGAAGGCGTTGCCTTAATTTTGGTGATCTGCTGCGGCCTTAGGCTCCGAGGGTTGTGGACATCTTACAAGGAGGCCTCCACCCACTCAGACACCTGGCACAGTGAGCAAGATTCCGACCAGGTAGGAATGGAGTCTGACTCTGGGCAGGAGGACGTGTGGCCCCCACACAGTGTGTGGTGCCTGGTGGCCACTGTTCTCAGGAGTTGGACCCCTAAGGAGGGGTGAGAGGACATGGACGGCTCTCCGGCCAGCGTGGAGAGCGCCCTGCAGGCTCTGGCTGAGCGGTTGCCGGAGGAGAACGCTACAGCTGGCCGCGTTGGCTGGATGTTCCTCACAGCCTTGAGTCTCAACACGGAAAATGTGCTTAATGAAATGGCCCAGGTGCCGGACCAGGTGTCCCGGTTGGAAGCGCTGGAAGCTCGGGTCCACCTGTTGGAAGCGGGGCCCCACAGTGGAGACTCTGAGGCAGAGGCGGAGGAAGCGAGTGGAGACAATGTAGCTCCCAACCCCCAAGCCCCGCCAATCTTGAAGCAAAGGGTAAAACGTGAGCAACCTTTGGGCCCCGGGGGCGTTGCTGCTGGCAACCCAGCTGTGACTGAGTTCACAACCTACACCCCTTACACTCCCACTGAGTTGCAGGAGCTGGGGAGGCAGTACAGACAGCGCCCTGGAGAGCCAGTCTCGGCTTGGCTATTATGTTTATGGGATGAGGGAGCAGACAACATTCTCTGCTCCCCGGGTGAGATGGAAAAGCTAGCCTTCATGACAGTGCATCCGTCCCTGCGACAAAGGTTACAGAACTGCCATAGGTTGGCCCATGACCAGGGCAACCATTCTCTAATAGAGTGGCTCACTGCTGCGGTACGCACAGTATGGGGACAGGCTGGCGAGCTGCCAGACACTGTGAGTCAATGGCAGTCATATACAGAACTTACGCAAATCATCCGTGAAATGGGTATGAGACATGCTATTTTTAACCTTCACATGCAGGGGCCGGATGACGAGCTTTTTACAGCCAGCATGAGAGATCTGGTTTGGATACTGCACCTGCGAGTGCTTTTGGATCCTTGGTTGCTATTCTTACACCTTATGTAGGGCGACGGATCCATGAAGTTACAACTGCCATGGCCACCCTAGGGGATGTTGAAAGCCGGAGGGGAAGGAAATTAAGACAGGAGGTTTGCACAGTTGAGACCTGGAAGCCCAAACCAAAGGTAAAGGGGCGAAGTCGTGGGCCTCAGAGAGTAACACGTGCACAGATGTGGCGTGATCTTGTGGCAGCAGGGGTCGATCAGGAGAAAATAGACGGCAAACCCAATGCACTCCTGCTGGAACTTTGGAAACAGTTGCGTCCGGAACAACAATTCCGGAGAAGCATAAAGGAGAAGTCTGGGAAAGCGCGACCTGTGTCCCTCCAGGACTTCATGCAGCCACTTGAGGACGACTCCTTTCAGCTTGATTAGAGGTGGGTCCAAGGTACCTGGTCAGAGGGGACGAGCAGGGACCCGAGGCCCCATGTGGAACTATCCATACATTGGTCCCCTTCTAATGGGCAGAGGGTTTTGGCCCTAGTTGACACTGGCGCAGACTGCAGTCTCGTTTATGGGAACCCAGAACTGTTCCCCGGACCAGCAATCTGCATTGATGGCTACAGGGGAAAGACTGTGACTGTAAAAGCTGTTTCCTTACCACTGGGTATAGGAAGGCTTCCCCCTCGTACCTACAAGGTTTATGTCTCCCCCGTTCCGGAGTATATTCTAGGGGTGGACGTGCTACATGGCCTCAGCTTACAGACGACGGTAGGAGAGTTCCGTCTCCGGATCCGGGTGGTGAAAGCGGTGACACGCGGGCATGCTCACCACCCTCCTCAAGTGTTGCCACAGCCCTAATGCGTGGTTACAGTGTGACAGTACCGCCTGCCAGGAGGGCAGGAGGAGATTGGTCGTACAATATTGGAATTGGAGAAGGCACATATTGTGAAGCCAACGCACAGTCCCTTTAACTCCCAGTATGGCCTGTCAAGAAGCCAGATGGGACCTGGCGAATGACTGTGGACTATAGGGAGTTAAATAAGGTGACACCACCCTTGCACGCTGCAGTGCCTTCAATACATGATTTAATGGATCGTTTGACTGTCCGCCTGGGGACATATCACTATGTAGTGGACTTGGCCAATGCTTTTTTCTCCATTGACATTGCACCCGAGTGTCAAGAGCAGTTTGCTTTTACTTTGTACGGGCGGCAGTGGACTTTTCAATTCCTTCCGCAAGGATACTTGCACAGCCCCACTCTCTGTCACGGGCTCGTGGCCCAGGATTTGGCACAGTGGGATCACCCGTCCTCTGTGGCCTTATTTCATTATGTTGATGATATTCTATTAACATCAGATGCTCTTTCTGATTTAGAGCAAGCAGCTCCCTCTCTTCTCCGCCACCTGAAGTCACGCGGCTGGGCGGTGAATGAGGAAAAGGTCCAAGGCCCTGGCTTATCCGTCAAGTTTTTGGGTGTTGTGTGGTCGGGTAAGACAAAGGTTATACCTGAGGCGATTATTGACAAAATACAAGCCTTTCTCCGGACGACCAAGGTCTCCCAACTGCAGACGTATTTGGGTCTGCTAGGATATTGGCGGGCGTTTGTACCCCATTTAGCACAAATGGCAAGGCCCTTGTACAATATGATAAAAAAGGGGGCCTCAAGGGATTGCACAGAGGCTATAGAGCAAGCCTTTGTTGCCACGAAACAGGCAGTGCAGCAGGCACAGGCTCTGCAAGTAGTAGACCCTGGCCCCCCATTTGACCTTGATGTTCCTGTAACCCAAGAGGGGTACGGTTGGAGCGGAAGTCCGCTCCTCTCTAATAGAGAAACAGCTGGCTGCTGTGTACGCAGCCCTAGTGGCCAGAGAAGTCATCACAGGAATGGCACAGGTGTTGGTTCGAACAACATATCCCGTCCAGGAGTGGGTCCGTACATGGACCCAGGGACCCAAAATGGGGGTGGCACAGACCACCACGCTCGCCAAGTGGGGTGCCTACTTGGAGCAACGGAGCACCCTTAGTTCAAGCCCTTTGAGCACAGAGCTACAACAGGTCCTGGGGCCTGTGGAGATTGTGGCTCAGGCTGAGCCAAGCGCTCTGCCTAGAGGGGAGGACTTGGAGCTCTCGCCCTACAAAGAAGGACAGCCCCTAGTACCTGAGGATGCCTGGCTTACCAATGGTTCTAGCTGAGGGGCTACAGCCGTTTGGACGGCTATTGGTGTGCAGCCCAAAACACACCATTTGGTTTGGTACTGGGACGGGCCAGAGTAGCCAGTGGGCTGAGCCATAAGCTGTGTGGATGGTAATCAGCCATGAGCCCGGGCCCCTAGTTATTTGTACTGACAGCTGGGCGGTGTTCCGGGGCCTAACGTTGTGGCTCCCTACGTGGAAACACTAAAACTGGTTGGTAGGACACCGTCCACTGTGGGGTCAAGACATGTGGCAGGACCTCTGGGGCCTAGGGCAGACAATGGAGGTGACCCTAATGCATGTCACAGGTCACTCCCCCTTAGTGTCCCCAGGTAATGATGAAGCAGATGCTCTAGCACGGGTCCGATGGTTAGAACAGGCTCCTGCCACTGATGTGGCCCGTTGGCTGCATAGGAAATTGCAGCACGCCGGAAGCCGAACCATATGGCAGGTGAGCAGACGCTGGGGTCTGCCTTTGAAATGGCAGGAGATAGCAGATGCCTGCTATGACTGTGCCGTCTGTGCCCAGGACAGCCCCCAAAGGTGGGGGCTCCCCTGGGAGACACAGCAGATTATGCAAGAGAGGGTACCCCTCACTCGCTGGCAAGTGGATTACATTGGACCCCTGCCTAAGGCCCGCAATGCGGTATACGCATTTACAGCAGTGGACACTGCTACGGGGTTGATGTTTGCTTGGCTGTGTCCAGCTGCGGATTAGCGGCATACAGTGGTCGCTCTTATACGGCTGTGCGCCCTCTATGGGCGCCCTTATGGGGCAAGAAGTGCAGCGCTGGGCTGCCAGGATGGACGTACAATGGTTGTTTCATACCCCGTATAACCCACAAGCAGCTGGCATGATTGAACGCTATAATGGCCTTTTGGAGCAAGGTCTCCGGGTGTCAAAACACCCTCCCACGATGTGTGACTGGGCCTCATGTCTATGGGACATCCTGAGAGTCCTGAATGAAAGACCATGGAAGGGAGGGCCTGCACCAGTAGAAGCTCTGCTACATCGAACGACCGCTCCCATTCAATTACCAGTTACCACAAGTGAGACTCTGTTAAAACCAGGAAACATTTTGCTGCCAGACCCCACATGCTTGAAAGCAGGGGAACGGCAGCAATGGACTTGGCCCTGGCAGGTCAAAAGCCCCCACTGTTGGTGGTTGGTCCTAATAGCCCCATGGGGGGCCGGTTTGACTCATGATTTGCAAGTAACGCCAGGGGTGGTGGCTGAGTGGCCACCGCAAGTGACTGTAGTATACGGAGGTCCCGATACCGGGATGATTTTGCGGGGAATCTATGTGCTCTAACTATGGCATATTATGGGGTCCCCTGTTCTGTTACATGTTGAAACTATGCAAGGGACCCCAAGCACTGCCATAAAGGTCTGGTACCACAAACCGGGAAAGGTGCCAGTGGCAGCGACCCTCCTTTCCCAGGACAAAAAGCTAGCGTGTATCCTCCCAGATGGAAGGGATTTGCCATTGTTGGTTTCTTTCTGTCCGTAGGTGCCTGTAGGCTAATATGACACAGGGACCCTTGCGGAAGATGCTTGTCAGGTACATTGTGAGGCGAGACCCTGTAGGGGCGGAGTGTGGGGACAGAGCCTCAGAGAGCAGTTTCCAGGCTCTCGGCCTCACGTGGTAAAGTGCTGGCTCGGGTAGTAGATGGCCGTCAGCTGTGGCTAATTGACCATCAGCTGTAACCAGTTACCCAATTAGCCACTGATATAACTGCCGGGGCTACGCTGGTTAGTCAGTCGGTTGGTTGGCAGGCAGAGAAGCGGACGGCAGGTTGCAGGTCGTGTGACTCCAGCCTCCAGTGAGACTATAGTGGTGTGACTCCCCTATCTATGGCTCCGTGGGTGTTCCTTTTTGGCCTAGCCACATCCTGCGTTCTTATGTGGGGAGCAGGACCAGAGACCCCGCAGGCCGCCTCGCACGACAAATGGCAGAGAGAGAAGAGTCTCCTGCACGACAAATGGCGCAGTGAGCAGGGTACCCCTCACGACAAACCGGCTCCTTACATTTTTACTCAGCGCCGTTTCTTTCCCTGGGGCTCAAACGCAAGTCCAGGGAGGGTTAGGGGGGCTCAAACTCACTGGTTTCGTATGGCTCTGTCTCCCCCTCCTTAGGATGTGTTCCCTCCAGGGACAGCTCAGTCCTTTCCTCAGAGGCTTATGTAAGTCGGCCCGTGACTTTGCCAGACCTCCAGCCTGTCTGCATCCCAGGAGTGGGCAGAGTACCCCCCAGTCAGTACTCTTGTCATGCAGGGTGTTATGCAGGGTCTCATCTCCCGCTCCCCACACAAGAACGCAGGACGTGGTGAGGCCAAAAAGGAACACCCATGGAGCCATGGATAGGGGAGTCACACCACTATATTCCTGCTGGCGGCTGGGTTGGAGACACAGGGAGCAAACATCCGCCATACCCCAACAAGGGGTCTTCCTGTACCCCAGTCTCTTTGGCAGTAGGGCGAGACACACACAGGAAGTGGAATCCACATGATCCGCAATCCGCCATCCACTTTTCTGCCTGCCAACCAACTTATCAACCAGTACAGCTGCGGCAGTTATATCAGTGGCTAATTGCCTAAGTGGTTACAGCTGATGGCCAACCGGTCACAGGTGATGGCCATCTACTACCCAACCCAGCACCTTTCCATGTGAGGCTGAGAGCCTGGAAACTGCTCTCTGGGGCTCTGTCCCCACAACTCTCTTCTCTATCAGTGTAACAGCCTGTGCACCCGAGATGTCCGATGTAGTAGGTACCAGTTCAGACACCCATTTTAAAGTGTCCGAAGGGTTTTAAAGGGTTTTAAAGATCCTTTGAGCGAGCTCTCAGGCAGAAGTGTTCCCGGGGCCGTGAACTTCTCACCTCCCTGGTTTGGATGCTTGAGGAAGGGATGATGGAGGCTCAGGAATCAGTAGGGCGGGGACATCTCACTGTGTGGAGCTCCTACCCCTCCCCCTGAGGCCCCACTGCCTTCATGCTTGGCGCCAAGTGTCCCTAAGTCCAGGACAGTCCTTCCTTCCATTGAGGCCTCTCCCTTCTCTTGCCTAGAAACGCATCCTAAAGTCTGTCCTGTTTCCAATATATCCTTTAAAATACACTAGTGCGTTCCTGAGAGCCACCAATCCTTTAGGGAACAGTTTCTCCCAGATCAAATGTGAAGTCAAATACTGACCTGCATACATTTATACTCATGTAATCTAATCTTCAATGTCAGAAAAATGGCCTTCAACCTTTTCCTCCATTCCCAGGAGACAAACTACGCAGCTCCTTTGGTCTCACACAAAACTTTCTTCAAAATGTCTAGTCTGGCACGTCAAATCAACTTTTCAGTTGAAATATTAGGTTGGTGCAAAAGTAGTTGTGGTTTTTGCAATTATTTTTAACCTTTTAAACCACAATTACTTTTGCACCAACCTAATAAAAACTTGTTCCAACTGCCTGTGAACTAGCCCCTTCATGCTGCTAAACCATCCTACTCTCTCTGCTATTTTCGGCCAGTGAAGTGGTCACATTTATTGACTGATTGAGATATAATTCGTATACCATAAAATCCAGCCATTTAAAGTATACAACTTGGTTGTTCTCAGTACCTTCACAGAATTGTGTAACAATAACCACTATCTAATCCTAGAACATTTCATCACCTCAAAAAGCAATCCTGTGCCCAGGAGCAATGACCTCTCATTGTCCCGTCCCCCAACCCCAGGCACCCACTAATTTAATTTCTGTCCCTATGGACTTGCCTGCTCCTTGATTTTTTTCAACCCTTTTTCCATCCCAAGAACCAAATGCAGCTCTGCCAAGTTAACACCACTTCAGCACAGGCCTGCTGGGAGGAAGGGAGGCTCCAGGCCTTGACTTGGAAAGGCCACCTTTAAAGCTCTTTCTACTCATAATGTAAGGAAAGGGCTGGGCTCATAGGTAAGGAGATGGGGCAAGAGCTCCTGGGAAGGATGCCCAGCACTCGGCTCCGAGCACTGCAGCCGCACCACAGCTGCCTTGGCAGGGAGGCTGCATAACCGTGGAGGATGTATGCCCAGCGCAGGAAGCTTGTTTCTCACTCCTGGAGTTGCTGTGGGCGTTGCTAACTTTCAATGCAAACAGAAAGAAACTTAAATGTTCATTGAGTTACTAGAAACTTGATTCTCTTGGGCACAGTCCACTGGGCCCCATTTGCCCTCACTGCAACCATTTGTTGTCTCTGGTACAGCCCAGCTGGCATCACCTCCGTCCTCCACCATGGCAGGGCTATTATTACATCGCCAGCTAACCAAAGTCCTACCAGGAGAAGACAGTTTTAAAGACACCTTTGGAGAATACAATTTAGCCTTAAAAAATACATAAAAACGGGCATATTCATTTTGCTAAATTTTTTTTTCTAAACTAATCTATAGTAATTCTAAATATACTTTTAATTTTGAAAATATAGTATACATTTTCAAATAATATATTTATATTTAAATAAATATAAATATTGCATAAATATATATTTTGTATATACATATTTTTAAATAAATATATAAATATTTTATATTCATTTTTAACTAAACATCTGAACAGTTTTCAGCAATACTTACCATATTGACATAGAATTAAATCCTGGTTGTTCAACAGAAAGTGAAAGTATTTACAGATTCAGAATAGAAGTTAGAAAATTTAAGAAGAAAGGAGCCCACAGAGAGGCTGTGGGGGTCAGCCAACTGCCCCTGACTTTAGGTTAGCTTTTTCTTATATAGGAAAGGGTAGGTAAATTTTCTTACAGCAAGAGATGTGAGGTATAGACTGAGGTCATTTGATTGATATGTGTAGGTTACATAACTAGTTTCCTTTTTTGCATGCTCTTACCCAGAATGCATACAGAAAACCCCACGGGCGAGGGGGATGCCTTAATGTTCATTTTATTCTAATTGTATTATAATGAGGCTGGAATTCGAGCTGAGGGCAGGCTCCAGCAGTCTGCACAGGTGTCAAAAACTAGATATTTCTGGAAGGGTTTTTATCTCCTTTTTCTAAGGATGTTTCAACAGAAAAAGTAATCTGTAGGGGCTGAGTCTGGGAGGTCCCTGGACAGGAGATGGAGGCCTGGCAGTCCCATTTGGGCTCACTTTTATTAACTATTTTTCTGCCTCATCACTTACTACTAGTATGTAAATGGGTTTACCTTGGTATTTCTTTATTCAGCTCCTTTCATTTTCTTTATACACTTTCATATCATAGCCTCATTTATAATCTCTTAAACATAGCAATTTATGCATTTTATATTTATCAATATTTACCATATTAGAAGTTAAAATTTAAAACTTAAAAAATATTTAATTCATTTAAAAATAACAGTAAACATGTTAACATAAGCATAACATACTTTTAAGAAAAATAAGTATATTTTCTAAAACAAAAATTTTAGTGAATGGCATTGTTTTACATTTTGCAAATCTCTTTAATAACTGCCTCAATAGAAAACAGCTAGATTCTCATATCTACTTTTAAAAATCTAATTCACATACCATACCATTCACCCATTTAAAGTGTACAATTCAATGGTTTTTAGGATATTCACATGGCGGAGCAACCGTCACCACAATTAAGTTTAGAATGTTTTCACTATCCCCAAAAGAAGCATTGTACCCATTAGCACTCACCCTCTTTATCTCCTCTTGCCCTGCAGCCCCACGGCCCTGCCATAGGCAACCTGCCAGTCTGCAGTCTGTCTCTGTGGATTCGCCGATTCCAGACACTTCCAGAATAGAAACGGAATTACACAATATGTGGTCTTTTGTGACTGGCTTCTTTCATCTACATTAATATTGCCAAGAGTCATCTACTTTGTACTGTGTTTCAGTAATTCATTTCTTTTTGGTGCCGAATGATATCCCATTGTATAGACCACATTTTGTTTATCCATTTATCAGTTGATAAACATTTGGCCATATTTCCATTTTTTAACTATTATGCGTAATGTTGCTATGAATATTCTTGTATAAGTTTTTGTATAGATATATTTTTTTCATTTATCTTCAGTATATGCTTAGGGAAATGTCTTGGGACATTGGGACAGATGTCTGGGGAAATTGCTGGGTTGTATTGTAACTCTGTGTTTATATTTTGAGGAACTGCCAGATTGTTTTCCATAGTCCATTTTGTATCCCACCAGCAATGTATGTGGGTTCCAATTTCTCCACATCCTCTCTGACACTTGCAATAATTTATCTTTTTAATTTTTGCTATCCTAGTGAGTGTAAAGGGCTATCTTATTGTGGTTTCGATTTGTATTTCCCCAATGACAAAAGATGTTGGGCATTTTTTCTTGTGCTTTTTGGCCACTGTATATCTTCTTAGGAGAAATGTCTACTTAGATCTTTTGTCCATTTTTAAATTAGATTACTTGTTTTATTGAATTGTAAGAATCTTCACATTCTAGATACAAGACCCTTCTCAGATATATGATTTGCAAATACTTTCATTCTGTGGGTTGTCATTTCATTTTCTTGATTGTATTCTTTTAAGCACAAAAGTTTTTAATTTTGATGATTTATTTATGTATTTTTTCTATTATTGCTTGTGCATTTGGTGTCATATCTAAGAAATCACTGCCTAATACAAAGTCGTGAAATTTAAACCCATGTTCTTGTTTTTTCCTGAAAGTTTTATATTTTTAGCACTTACATTTAGGTCTTTGATCCATTTTGAGTTAATTTTTGTATATACTGTGAGGTAGGGAGTCCAATGCCCTTCTTTCGCATGACGTGATCCAGTTGTCCCAAAACTATATGTTGATAATAACATTCTTCCCCATAGGGTTGTCTTGATACCCTTTTTGATTATCAGTTGACAAAAAATGTGAGGATTTATTTCTGGACTCTAAATTCTATTTTATTGGTTTATACATTCATCCATATACTAGTATCATATTGTAGCTTTGTAGGTAAGTTTTGAAATCAAAAAGTATGAGATGTCCAACCTTATTTTTCTTTTTCAAGATTGTTTTGGTTATTCTGGGTTGCTTGCATTTCCAAATGAATTTTAGGATCAGCTTGCTAATTTCTGCAAAGGCCAACTGGGATTTTGATAGGGATTGCATTGAATCTATAGGTCAATCTGGGGAGTATTGCCATCCTAATAATATTTAGTCTCCCAATCCTTGCACATGGGATGTCTTTCCACTTAATTAGGTCTCTCTAAATTTTTTTTGAACAATGTTATGTAGTTTTCAGAGTATAAGTTTTGCACTTCTTTTTTAAATTTTATTCCTAAAATTTTAATATTTTTGATGCTATTATAAATGGAATTTTTTTCTTAATTTCATTTTCAGTTTGTTTGTTGTTGGTCTATAAAAATACAATTGATTTTTGTATATTGATTTTGTATCCTGACACTTTGCTGACCTTGTTTATTAGTGCTAATAGTTTTTTAGCAGATTCCTTAGGATTTTCATTCACGTGATCATGCCAGCTGAAAATTGAGCTTTTCTTCTCCATTTCCAATCTGAATGACTTTTATTTCATTTTCTTACTTATTGACCTGGATGGAACTCCCAGTACAATATTGAATATACTGCCAAAACAGATATTCTTGTCTTGTTCCTGTTACGGGAAAACAGCCAGTCTTTTACTATTAAGTCTGATGTTAGCTGTGGGTTTTTCATAGATGCCCTTGATCAGTTGAGAAAATTCCCTTCCAGTTCTAGCTTATTGTATTTTCATCATGAAAGGGTGTTGGATTTTGTGAAGTGCTTCTCTGCATCTATTGAGATAATCACATGGCTTTTGTCTTTTAGTCTATTAATAAGGTTCATTGCATTGAAACAGCCTTGCATTCCTGAGATAAATTCCACTTGATTTTGATGCATAATCCTTTTTATACATTCCTGGATTTAGTTTGCTAATATTTTGTTGAAGATTTTCAATCTATAGTCATAGAGATATTGGCCTGAGTTTTCTTGAGATGTCATTGTTTAGTTTAGGTATCCGGGTAATACTGGCCTCAGAATAAGTTGTGAAATATTCCCTCCTTGTCAATTTTTTGGAAGAATTTGCAAAGAATTAATGTTAGTTCTTCTTTAAATGTCTGTTGGAATTCACCAGTGAAGCGATCTGGGTCTGTACTTTTCTTTGTTAATAGTTTTTGATTATAATTTAAAATCTTTAATTGTTATAGGTCTATTCAGATCATCTAGTTCTTCTTGAGTCAGTTTCAATAGTTTGTGTACTTCTAGAAATTTGTCCATTTGATCTAAGTTATCTAATTTGTTAGCCTACTGTTCATAGTATTCACTTATAATCCTTCTTATTTCTGTACTGTTGGTAGTAATGTCCCTTTTTTCATTCCTGATTTTAGTATTCTCTCTTTTTCCTTGATCAGTCTAGCTAAAGATTTGTTAATTTTGTTCATCTTTTCAA
The DNA here is from genome assembly GCF_004115265.2 of Rhinolophus ferrumequinum. Lineage (NCBI taxonomy): Eukaryota > Metazoa > Chordata > Mammalia > Chiroptera > Rhinolophidae > Rhinolophus > Rhinolophus ferrumequinum. The sequence goes on from NW_022680356.1 coordinate 2,787,716, forward strand.
AGAACTAACTTTTGGTTGCATTAATTGCCTCTATTTTTTGATTACTTATATCATTAATTTCCACTCTAATATCCATTATTTCCTTTGATTTGCTGTGGGATTGAGTTTGCTATTCTTTTCCCTAGTGTTATTAAGGTGAAAATTTAGGTTATCTATAAGAGATTGTTTCTTCTTTTTTATATATATAGTTGTTTAGGTCTATAAATTTCCCTCTAAGCACTGCTTTTATTGCATCCTGTAAGTACTATTACGAAGCATGAAACATTCAGTCTCTCCTCAGAGGGTGTATACTTGGGCATGCTCACAGTCACGCTGGAATATTAGTGGCTTTAGCAGTGCTCTGTTACCTTCTTTTATCTCTATTAAGCTCTCTGCCTCATACCTATCTATTTGAGTCCTCTAATTTCTGTCTAATTGCTCTATTGTTTTTGGCAATTCCCTGGAACATGTAGGGGTAGTTTTTGAGGCCAGTCTTTGAGTTATTTTTCTAACCCCAGGACGATTCTTCTCAAATGTTTCTTTCCCTGGTTCTCTCCAAAAAACTAGCTGGCTTATAGTTCAGCTTCTTTTACATAATTAAAAGGAGCTACCAGTTTCCTCTTATTTGCTGTTTTTTAGGGCCCCCCTTAAGCTTGACCTTCCTCATACTGAGTTTCAAATAAAGTTAGTTCCTTTGGTGAGGGGGCTTTGGAGTGTTCTGTTCTTATGGACACCCTCTACCCCTGCAAAAATCTCTGAGCCACCATACTCTGGGCACTGGGTGGAAGTGGTAGCCTCTGGTCTTCCTGGCTTGCCTTTCCTGTTGTGGAATCTCCACCCTGCAAGTGATCTGGGGTGAGGGTGATCAGGGTCCCAATACTCTCATCCTGCCTCATCTAGGATAAAGCTTCCACCCTCTGAATGGGGTCTGAGTGCTAGTAGGGAGCCTCCAACTCATTGTCCCCACTTACTAAAAGTTTAACCTCTTCAACTGAGAATTGGAGGGGATGAGAAATGCTGGTAACCTGCTCCTCCCTGTGAGATAGTGAATCTCTTGATTGGGAGTCCATCTCTTGATGAAGCCCTATCTTCTTGGCCATACCTGTCTGAGTGGAGCATCAGCCAAGCCGAGCAGGGGTAGGGAGGAGTGGGTCATGACTCTAGTGCCACAAACTCTCTTTCTTCTTGTTGTTGTGGTAGATTTTCTTAAATAAACATTTCTTCATTTGATGTGTGACCTTAGGACAATTTCCAGAGACTTTATATTGTGGTTTTATTACAGTTTTCACCTGTTATGCTTGTTTTTCCTGGGCTTCTGGAGCTCATAATGCTGCCATTGTGGAAGTGGGACTCTACTTCTGCATTCAATCTATTTGGTTGAAATATGAAGAAAATCTGTCATCACATAGATATGTAGTTGCAAAAGAGAGGAGTACTTTAATGGCTTTTTCAGATAACTGTGGATACTCTTTGATATAACATGCAAACTCTACAAGTGGTAGTTCCTTAAGGGTTAATTGTAATGTGAAATAAAAAAACATAGCAGTGAACTTTTTGTTCTCTGTTATGTGAAATCCATCAGTCTGTCTTTGAATGGTCTTTTTCGCCCAGGCATGATTTTGTAATAGCACGTGTCATTTGGAAAATACTGGTTTACAGAGTTATACACATCTTTCAAATAGTGACACAATTCAGTATATGTAATATTTAAAACAATCAGAGTTGTTAATGTTACTATCAGTCTCATCAGAAGAATATTTAGGTGTCAAAAAGCTGTCAAGTTCATGGTGGTGGATACTAATCTTCCAAAATTCTGATTTTCACTCGAGAGCATACGTTTTATCATGAGTAACAGATACTGTCAGTTGTTTTCTTGAAGTGACAGGCTCACTTTACTCATTTTCAAGAAACTATCTGCCAAGTACCCAAGTCTGAGTAACCATGGTTTGTCTCTCAGTTGTTCTTCCAAGTAAAAATGATGTTCTCTGAAAAAAATGGGTAGTTCAGCTCACAACACAATTCTCACAGCTAGTTTTCCTTGAGACGACCATCATACTTTGGTACACAGTAACGTATTTCCCATTTTGTCACAATTGTTAAAAAAGATTGAGATTTAATAAAATTAGTATTCTTAATTCAAAAATAACTCAAAGGTTGGGATTGATAATATTAATAAATGTACTGCTTCACCAAGGATATTTGTAAGTGAAATGGTCCCTTTCCCCCTGTATGTAGTGTGCAGAAGAACACAGTGGATACCAGTCCAGGGTGGTGCCACCACAGGGCTCTGTGCTAACATTTTCGCAGTTTTACCCACCATTGCTTTTATGACATCAATACCAACATTAACACAGTGAAAAAGACAATATCTTAGTATTACAGTGGTACCTCGGTTTTCGAACGTAATCTGCTCCAGAAGGCCGTTCAAGTTCTGAAACGTTTGAAAACCAAGGTGTAGTTTCCCATAGAAAGTAATGCAAAATGGATTAATCTGTTCCAGACTTTTAAAATTAACCCCTAAAACAGCAATTTAGCATGAATTTTACTATCAAATGATACCATAGATCCATAAAATGATATACAATGAAAGCAATAAACACAATATACTGTACTTTAAAAGCAATAATAAATAAACACAATGTAAAATCAGTACTCTAGATGATAAAAATGAAAATGTAATTGTTTTTCTTACCAGCAATGATGATAGTCATGGTTTGGATGGGGGGGTGCCCTTCAATAATCACAACAGGTGAGTGTTGTTCAGGTGTTCTGTGGCCCTCTTCCAGAATCGCAATAGGTGAGTGTTGTTCAGGTGTGCTGTGGCCCTCTTCCAGAATCGCAACAGGTGAGTGTTGTTCAGGTGTGCTGTGGCCCTCTTCCAGAATCGCAACAGGTGAGTGTTGTTCAGGTGTGCTGTGGCCCTCTTCCAGAATCGCAACAGGTGAGTGTTGTTCAGGTGTGCTGTGGCCCTCTTCCAGAATCGCAACAGGTGAGTGTTGTTCAGGTGTGCTGTGGCCCTCTTCCAGAATCGCAATAGGTGAGTGTTGTTCAGTTGTTCTGTGGTCCTCTTTCAGAACTGCAATAGGTGAGTGTTGTTCAGCTGTTCTGTGGTCCTCTTCCAGAATCGCAATAGGTGAGTGTTGTTCAGGTGTGCTGTGGCCCTCTTCCAGAATCGCAATAGGTGAGTGTTGTTCAGGTGTGCTGTGGCCCTCTTCCAGAATCGCAATAGGTGAGTGTTGTTCAGCTGTTCTGTGGTCCTCTTCCAGAATCGCAATAGGTGAGTGTTGTTCAGGTGTGCTGTGGCCCTCTTCCAGAATCGCAATAGGTGAGTGTTGTTCAGGTGTGCTGTGGCCCTCTTCCAGAATCGCAATAGGTGAGTGTTGTTCAGCTGTTCTGTGGTCCTCTTCCAGAATCGCAATAGGTGAGTGTTGTTCACGTGTTCTGTGGTCCTCTTCCAGAACCACAATAGTTGAGTGTTGTTCAGGTGTGCTGTGGTCCTCTTCCAGAATCGCAATAGGTGAGTGTTGTTCAGTGTTCTGTGGGCCTCTTCCAGGATCGCAATAGGTGAGTGTTGTTCAGGTGTTCTGTAGCCCTCTTCCATAATCACTGTAGGTGACTCTTCTCCTGCCATTCCTTCCCTTGATTTTTTTACATCACTGACACCTGGTTTAGACTCACTGGATCTTTTCCTCACTAAAAATTTTTCAATTGACATTTGCTTTTTCCGATGTTTTAAAATTTGTCTGACGTGAGACATAGCATTCTCATTGAAAGTGTTAGTGGCATGACTTACAACAGGTTTATCAGGGTGATATTTTTCAACAAAAATTTGCCCTTCAACCCATTTTGCACACATTTCTTTGATCAGTGCAGTAGAAACACTTTCTCTTCCCTCCTCCTCCGAAGACAATTCCTCAGTTGCCGCCTGTTCCTGCTCTGTCAGAATGTGCTGAAGTTCTTCTCTGGTGATTTCAGTCCTGTGGATTTCTACGAACTCCTCCACATCATCACTACTCACTTCCAAGTCCATGGACTTTCCCGGAGACACAACGTCCTCAACAATAGGAGCATCCTCTTCAACATCCTCAAATACACGTTCAGGGACAGCGGCTGGCCACAGTTTCTTCCAGGCTGACTTCATTGTTCTGTGAGACACATCCCTCCACGCTTTGTCTGTGAGACACATCCCTCCATGCTTTGTCTATGAGATGTAAGCAATGTAGGATATTGAAATGATTCTTCCAGAACTCTCTGAGGGTTAGCTCTGTGTCCCAGGTCACCTCAAAGCACCTTTGGAACAGTGCTTTGGTGTAAAGCTTCTTAAAATTAGATATGACCTGCTGGTCCATGGGCTGGATGAGAGGAGTCGTGCTGGGGGGCAAAAACTTTACATTGATAAAACTGAATTCTTCCATCGACTTGTCCTCCAAGCCTGGGGGGTGCGCTGGAGCATTCTCCATAAGAAGCAGGCACTTCATTGGAAGGGTTTTGTCTTGGAGGTATTTTTTTACACTTGGCCCAAACACTTCATGAACCCACTCACTAAAAAATGGCCTGGTTACCCAAGCTTTGCTCTTTGCCCTCCACATCATATGCAATTTGCTTTTTATGACACTCTTTTTCTTAAATACCCTGGGGTTCTCAGAATGGTAGATGAGCAAAGGCTTCAACTTAAAATCCCCACTTGCATTCCCACAAAACAAAAGGGTTAGCCTGTCTTTCATGGGCTTGTGTGGTAACAATGATTTCTCCCCCTTTGTTGTGCAGGTCCTCTTTGGCATTTTCTTCCAGAAGAAGCCTGTCTTATCACAGTTGAAAACTTGTTGGGGAAGGAAACCCTCTGCCTCTACATAATCTTTAAATTCCAAAACAAATTGGTTGGCGTCTTCTTTGTTGGCACTGGCAGCTTCACCATGTCTCACCACATTGTGTATGCCACTTCTCCTCTTAAACCTTTCAAACCTCTCTCTACTTGCCTTGAAAATATCACTCTCAGCACTTGTTCCAGGGGTGTTTTTGATGAGGTCAGCGTGCAAATGTAAAGCTTTTTCACAAATTATGCTCTCAGAAATGCTGTCACCGGCCAACTGTTCTGCATTTATCCATACGAAAAGCAATTTTTCCACTTCTTCAATTGTCTGTGTTCTTTGTCTTATAAGTGTTTTAACATCTCTGCAATATTGGCTCCTTTAATGGCTTCTTTGTTTTTTAAGATGGTACAAATTATAAATTTGACAATACCAAACTGCATTGCCAGATCACATACACGGACACCACTTTCATGTTTGGAAATAATTTCCTTCTTCACCTCTATTGTAGTTCTGTTAATAATTCTCTTGGCTTTGAAGTTTTATCCATTTCTCACAGCAAGCACTGATTGGCAGAGGACTCCTGAGATGACATGAACACAGATTGATTGCACACAGTCACAAAAGCAAGTTGGTTGTAAGAGGGCCACTTAGATTAGCTGAACACAGACTGATGCACTGGGTTCCACACAGTCACAAAAGCAAATTGGGTGCAAGAGGGCTCCTGAGAGGAGATGAGCACAGATTGATCGCACACAGTCACCAAATAAGCCCAAATATCACCTCCGTGTTGCGCAGGTGCTCAGGACTCAACAGCCGACAGCTAGGCCTCAGGATCTTGTACTCAGCAGAAGCTGCGTGACATGTTCAACTTTCGAGGCATGTTCAAAAACCGAAGGATTTGCTTCTGGGTTTACGGTGTTCGTAAACTGAAATGTTTGTCAACGGAGACGTTCGAAAACCAAGGTACTACTGTACTGTGAAATATTATTGTGAAAATATTATTAGTATTGTGAAATATTATTGTGAAAATAGTTGTAAACTTGTGACCCCCTAAAAGGTCTCAGGAACCATAGGGGTCCTTGGATCACACTTTGAGAACTACTGCCTTATGTTGTAAGTGACCTCTGTAGAACAAACTATTTCCTTCTTCTAAACTCATTCAGCTGTCAGTGCTGCACCTTAATAATCCCTGCTACCCTGAAGTATAAGTTAGACTGGGAGAAGCGATCATTTGTAAAGGTTTACCCTGGTCCTGGAAATCTAATTTTAGCACGTTTTCACACAACTGTGATAACCATACATGGCTTCAAGCTGGTTTTATTTTTCAGTGCTTCACCTACCTTCTGACAGTTGTAGCTTTCTTGAGTAGAACAGCTTTTTAGATGGACAGACACAAACACGGAGAAGGAGTCCAGGTCACCTAAATAGGGAAACTTTAGGAGCTCACTCATGTTTTCTAAGATTTTAGGGATAAGCAAATGTACATAACTTCTCTGGCCATGAAGAGTGTTCATTTTTATCCCCTTTTCTTTGGCCTACCTAAAATGGTACTGGATCCAAGATTCAGGAGAGTTAAACTGCAAACCCCTTCTTGTCTTGAGAAAAAGGGTAGAGTTCAAAGTGTAGGGGTTCTTCCTGTTCTGACTGGAGCTTAGAAGTTGTGGGCACACAGTCCATACCCAGCTGGTGGTGGTGATATCATCAAGAATGAGGATGACAAGATTCCTAAGAAGTTGAAAGTTGCTAGGTGCAAAAGAAAGCCACGTTGACCATAGCTCTTGAAGCAGTAGATCAGCTAGGAGGACACATTCGGAACTGTCACATGAGCAAAGTCATCAAATTCTTATCAAGATCAAGAACATCCTTTCTTTAGCTGCTAAGGTGAGGAATATTATTATTCTACTAAAGGAATTGAACAGGCAGTTAACACATCTGTTTGGGGGGTTTCTTAGGTTAGTCTTCCTCCTTCCCTAAACCAGTATTTGGTTTTTCTTTGGTTTTGTCTGCTGGGTTCACCATCCTTGGTACCATGTGCTGGCTGGCAGCAGGCCCTGGATGTTCTGAGACCCTTCGTGAAATAATATATGCACTGAGAACAGGGGATGAGTGGGCCCCATCTGCCCAGACGCATACCTGCCAAAAAAAGCTTTTTTATATATACCATGAAAGCTTTCCTTAGAGAGTAAATACTAATGGCAACTGACTACAGTGACCCTAGGAGTACAGGATTGGCAAAGAGTGTGGCCCAGAGTCTAGATGCTACAGGAGTGCCAAGCAGCATGAGTGGCCCCAAGAGTGGGGTGCTGAGAGCAAACTTCATTGGAGGGACACTGAACAAGGCCCAGGAGGACAAAAGAGAGCAGAAGCAAACCCTGCAGTGACATGCCTCCCAAAGGGCAGTCAGGGAAACGGGGTCCCTGAGGGTGTCCCAAGACAGAGAGAAACCTCACCCGTGGGAATATCTGGTGTGGCACATAAAGTAATGGTGTCAAGGCTAGAAAATCTATTATAGCTGAGACTCTCTTATTCAAGGGATTGGGGCTAATTGTAAACCAGTTAATTGAAAATATAGGAACCATTAAAGAAATAATAGAGCTTACCTCATTTTAATTTGGCTCATGTAAAGGTGCTCATTCTTCATTCTTTTGCTAGAGGTCTGTCAACTGAAGGTCTTTGCCACAAAGTCAATGCTACCAGGAATCTCCAATTTTGGGTGTAGTGAAGTGGGGAGACTTTATTTAACGAAAACAACTAAGTTGGGATACAGCTGAGCTGTGTGAGACAGCTTGGGCATGAGGCAGCTTGGGCATTACAACCCCAGTTCCGGTGTTACAGCTCTATTTCCACTGTTGTAGCTTTAGCTCCTCGGCCAGGAAACACAATCTTAATGGAAATTGAAAGTGGTTTCATTGAGGCAGACGTGAGGTTGGCTTATATGGCGGCGTGTCCATCCCTGACCTTGTCCATTGCTACACGAATGAGGAGTCTGAACACTCACAGTTTAACTGGTCCAAATGACACCATCATGATGGTAGGAACGGAGCCACTCTGGCTGGTTGGTAAAGATGCAAATGAGGATATAGCTATGCAGCTCTGATTGGACAGGGAAAGTCTAAGTCCTATTGGTAATTTCGAACCTAAGAGCTCTCTTATAAGGGTTGACTCAGATGGCAGGAACACAGTGCAGGAGGCTTGACAGTCCAGTCCATGGCTGTTCCCTGAAATGCAGCAGCCTGTGTGAGGGGCATGACTTTTTCAGTAATGGCTGCTAGACCCTGGTGATGAATTTGAGCCCAATCAACTAGGAGGAGTCCTTTTTGGCAGGTATATTCTTCTGGGGGTCAACAGGTTGTGGAAAAAAATGTTTGCACTCCAGTGGGAAATGATGCATTGTCTATGGTGTCTTCTGCCTTATCAGATTGATTCTATGGGAGCTATTTTATAAATCTGTACAGTGTGGGTAACTGATAAGACACGCAAATTATGTCCTGTCTGGTGGAGATGGGATTCCCTCTCCTCTGTGGAAAATGTGTCTATTTGCACATTCAATTCAACATTACTCCGTATAACTTTTTTTTGCTTTTCCTTTGAAGTGGTTATAACATCTGCCTGGTTCTGTCATTTGATGTGTTTAATAGGATCTTAATATGCATTCAGTTTTACGTTTAAATGAGAGTCATGATTTTATCTTTATCTGAAACTTATCTTTTAACAGGGTCAAGGCTTTTTTCTTTGAGTATTTGTCCACTGTTGAGAGTTGCTTCTCTTTCTTTCAAAAATTGCACTATACTACAGACGATGATTCCAGTTTCACTCTCTCTAAAGGTAGGTAGAAATGTAAAGATACATGCATTGGAGAGCTAAACACTTCTAGATTAGTATAACTGCTTGTACCTTGCCCCAGTCATTTGCTGGTGTTTCACTTACCCCAAATTGAATAGGAATGTTATTCATAGACTCACCTCCACCTAGTATTTCCAACGCATTCAACCTAAGTTTTACAGAAATGAGAACTTTTTCTGTTTTAACACTTGTATTTCACTGATTTATAACATTTAATAGAATTATGTAATGAGTCTAATAAGCATAGGTAGATTTGAGCACAAACATACCGTGTTTCTCTGAAAATAAGACCTAACTGGACCATCAGCTCTAATGCATCTTTTGGAGCAAAAATTAATATAAGACCCAGTCTTATTTTCAGGGAAACACGGTATCAACTTCCGTTATGTTCGGCCCAGTACCTATTTCTGGGTTTGCCTGTTACACGTAGCAGCTAACATCATATGAACTGATGTAGAACTTCCACTGGGTCACCATGGGTGACCCTGTTTCTACTTGTCAAGAGGAAGGTAAGTTTTACAATACGGATTACCTAGTAAAGGTAATTAATTAGTTTAATTGGTCAGATGAAGTGGTTACCCTAACGGAAATTTGTTTTTTTCCTTTAAAAAGAAAGCAACTGGATTTAGGTTCCTCACATCTTTATTCATCCACAAAGCTGCATGGAGGCACTATTGCATGAGAGGCACTGTTCTAGGCCCTGCAAATATGCAGTGAACTAAACAAAGATCTCTGCTCTCCAAGAGCTCATGTCCTGTAGGGGAGAGACAAATAATATGCAAAATTAATGTTACAGAAATTAGGCTGCGATGTGTGCTATGAAGAAAAGTCAAGCAGGGAAGGTGGACAGAGAGGTAGAGGAGAAATAAGGGACTGTCTGTGACTTTTGGTGCCCTCATCAAGGAAGGCCTCAGTGAGGAGACGACTTGTGAGCAAAGACTGGAATGCGGTGAGTGAGCCACCTGGCTACCTGGGGGAAGAACATTCTCAGAGGAGTAATACAAAGGCCTCTTCCCACTCAGGTTAAAATTCTACTTCCAGTTTTAAAAGTCCAATCTGGGTTGGGGTTGGGGGCAGATTCTGCAGTGACGTCCCCGAGCATGGCCAGTGGGAATGCTCGCTTCTTCTCTGGCCCGCTGGACCAGCATCTTGGGTAGGTCCAAGGGCATGGGGAGCTTAAAGACGGAGGCCTCCAGCTTTGCAAGGGGTGACAGCTGGCATTCATCATGGAGTTAAAAACGTTCTCCACGGAGGGGAGAAACCTACTGAGTATGTGCTCTGTTAAAAGCATCCTTTCAATTAAATAGGACTTCAAAAGACAAAAAGTGGCATTTAGATTATGACTGTCTGGGAATTTTGCTTCAACTTTTACTACAGTTAAAAATCAATAATTATCCTTCCGCTATTGGTTAATGATTTAAGAAGCTGGTTAATTCATTGGTCAGAAGATAGTCTTCAAATGATCATTATTACATTAAAATTTTACAAAAGCCCTCGGCATATATTATAAACCCTCTCTCTGTGATAACATTTCTATTTGAGTAAGAAAATCTTACCATATAGTTTTAGATGGAGCTGGACTGTATGTGTTTGTGCACGTGTGTGTGTTGTGGGACGTGTATGCATGTGTTGTGGGATGTGTGTGTGTGTGTGTGTGTGTGTGTTGTGGGATGTGTTGTGGGATATGTGTGTGTGGGGGTGTGTGTGTATTTTCTGGTTCTCTGTATATTTCATATGCCCTGCCACCACATTCTACCAGGCAGCCTGTTCTCTACTTCATTTCCTCAGGTGATATATATAGCATGGTAGGAAGCACAGTGTGCCTGCAACTCTTTCTGGCTGTTCTCCAAAAACCTAAGCCTGGGCAGAGAGAAATTCCCACTGCCCAGGGATTATCCTGTGCTCCCCATATTTCCCCATCTCCTAGTCATTAGGTGGGGTCGTGTGACTTGCTCTGGCCAGTGGGCTGTGAGTGGAAGCAAACATAAGAATGCATCAACATAATTGTGTGTTTTAACATAAAACACATTATATTGCATGTATGTGTTCTGTAACTTGATTTAAAAAAACTCAACAATATATCTTGGAGCTCTTTCTAGACTATAACAAATAAACTTATTCTTTTCAACTGCTATCATATCACAGTAAGAATACCATAATTTCAACCACTCTGCTATGAATGGACATTTAGATAATTTCCATTATTTTGCTATTACAGAAACACTCTTGTTTATTTTCAAGGAAATTTGGAAGTGGAATTGCTTGGCAGAAAGGTATGTGCCCTTATGGATTTTAAAACGATTTAAAATATATCCTATTAAATTCAATTTGCTGGTATTTTCCCTAGGATTTTTTTTTTAAGTAAAGTTTATTGGGGTGACAATTGTTAGTAAAGTTACATAGATTTCAGGTGTACAATTCTGTATTACATCATCTATAAATCACATTGTGTGTTCACCACCCAGAGTCAGTTCTCCTTCCATCACCATATATTTGATCCCCCTTACCCTCATCTCCCACCCCCCACCCCCCCTGGTACCCTCTGGTACCACTAAATTATTGTCTGTGTCTATGAGTTCTTGTTTCTCATTTGTTTGTCTTGTTCTTTTGTTGTTTTTGGTTTATATACCACATATCAGTGAAATCATATGGTTCTCTGCTTTTTCTGTCTGACTTATTTCACTTAGCATTATACTCTCAAGATCCATCCATGTGGTCACAAATGGTCCTATTTCATCTTTTCTTACCGACGAATAGTATTCCATTGTGTATATATACCACAACTTCTTTATCCATTCATCTATCAAAGGACATTTTGGTTATCTCCATGTCTTGGCCACCGTAAATAAAGCTGAAATGAACATTAAAGCACACGTGTCTTTATGGATAAATGTTTTCAGGTTTTTTGGATACATACCCAGGAAAGGGATTGCTGGGTCATACGGTAATTCTATTCGTAATTTTTTACGGAACCTCCATACTGCCTTCCGTAACGGCTGCACCAGTCTGCATTCCCACCAACAGTGTATGAGGGTTCCTTTTTCTCCACAGCCTCCCAAACACTTGTTACTGTTTGTCTTGTTGATGGTAGCAATTCTGACTGGGGTGAGGTGATATCTCATTGTGGTTTTCATTTGCATTTCTCTGATGATGAGTGATTTTGAGCATTTTTTCATATGTCTATTTGCCATTTGTATGTCTTCTTTGGAGAAATATATCTTCAGGTCCTCTGCCAATTTTTCAACTGGGTTGTTTGTTTTTTTGTTGTTGAGTTGCATGAGTTCCTTGTATATTTTGAATATTAGCCCCTTATCGGAGGCACTGTTTGCAAAAACTTTCTCCCATTCAGTTGGTTGCCTCTTTATTTTGCCTATGGTTTCTTTTGCTGTGCAGAACTTTTCAGTTTGATATAGTCCCATTAATTTATTTTAGCTTTTACTTCCCTAGCTTTTGGAGTCAAATTCATAAAATGCTTTTTAAATCCAAGGTCCACAAGTTTAGTACCTATGTTTTTTTCTATGCAGTTTATTGTTTCAGGTCTTATACTTAAGTCTTTGATCCATTTTGAATTAATTTTGGTACATGGTGACAGATAGCAGTCCAGTTTCATTCTTTTGCATGTGACTTTCCAATTCTCCCAGCACTATTTATTGAAGAGGACTTTGTATGTTTTTTGCTTCTTCGTCAAAAATTATCTGTCCATATTATGTGGGTTTATTTCTGATTTCTCAATTCTATTCCATTGGTCTATGTGTCTGTTTTTCTGCCAATACCATGCTGTTTTGATTATTGTAGCCCTGTAGTATAGGCTAAAGTCAGGGAGTGTGATGCTTTCAGTATTGTTCTTTTTTCTTAAGATTGCTTTGGCTGTCCGGGGTCTTTTGTGGTTCCAAACAAATCTGATGATTTTTTGTTCTACTTCTTTGAAAAATGCCATTGGGATATTAATGGGGATTGCATTAAATCTGTATGTTGCTTTGGGTAATATGGCCATTTTAACTATGTTGATTCTTCCAATCCATGAGCACGGAATGTCTTTCCATTTCTTTGTGTTTTCTTCAATTTCTTTCAAAAATGTTTTATAGTTTTCAGCATATAGGTCTTTCACATGCTTGCTTAAGTTTATTCCTAGGTATTTTATTCTTTTTGCTGCAGTTGCAAAAGGAATTGTTTTTTTTGAACTCTGGCGGCTTCTGACCGGTAAGCAAACCAGCTGTGGAGTCTCACAGAGTCATTTCAGCTCGATGCTTTTTTGCTCCCTGACTTAGAGGCCTCGGGTGAGTCCTCTCCTGGTGCTGAGCCAATGCCTTTGCATCTGACTCTCTCCAAACTTTATTCAGGAATTGTTTAAAAATTGTGTGTATGTGTGTATGTGTGTGTGTGTGTGTGTGGTGTATGCATTAAAGGCCTATTTGTTTGTCTGTATTGTCTCTGAGTATTTGTTGTGGCACGTGAGCCGGTATTAGACTGTGCAATCTCATTAAGAAAGTGAGAAGTGTGCCACCCAGCTCAGCCTATAACTTGACTCTCTAAGAGTTGGTTATTTCCCTGGAACTGGCTTTTAGCCTCAGGCCTGGTTCTCTGTGATCAGACTGTTCCAGAGTGAGGTGAGCTGAAGCCCTGCAGGTGCTCGAGTTGTGAGCTGTTTCAGGCCTAGTATTAAAAATGAGATCTCTGCTGTCTAAGCCTTCTAAAACTGTCCCTCCAATGCGACACCAGTCGAGTGTATGTTTAAAACCTGTAGGGAGTTTTTGTGCATGTATTTAACTAAGTGGACAGATCTGAGTCAGAGTAATTTAGAAAATCAGTGGCCACTTTGGGGAACTTTTGAGATTTCCAAACTTAATTTTCTTAAAACTAAACTGAATAATAACAGCGCTGTAATTAAGAAAGAGGAATGGAATGCCTATTTTGGGTGGTATTTTTAGGCTTCTAAACAAGGCTATGAATCTAAAGTTGTGCATTTACAAAATAAAGTCTCAAAGTTAACAAGAGCTGCTGAAAATTCAAAAGGAGACAAAAAGGCCCCTGAAACCTTGTGCTCTTCCTCCACAGCACGGCCTTGCCCTTCCCCCACTCCTCCTTTGTCTCCAGCTCCGCCCCCACCACCATCTCCTCTCTGGCTGCTGCCCCCTCCACCTTCAGCTCTGCCCTCAGCAGCGCCTTCTCTTGCATCTTCTCCTCTTTCCGTTTCCTTGGAACTTATCAGTACTTTCCCATTTAAGATTAATCCCTCTGGAGATCCTAATAAACCCCACAGCTCCTCTATCCCCTGGACTAAAGCTGAGTTACGAGCCATTGTAAAGGAATTCCCTCAAGTAACTGATAAGTTTGCTGAGGAATTTGATATTACTATTCAGTCCCATCAGCCTGGGTTTTCTGATTCATATCAGCTAATTAATATGTTAGGTGGTGAAGACCAAGCTTGACATTGGATGAGGGTTGCTGGATGGGAGCATCCTGACAGAGATTCCAATTACTGGGAGGAAGCCAACTTGATTGAAAACTATTATACATTGAGCAGTTCCTAACGCCTTCTCCAGGTCTAATGATTGGAGCAAATTCACGTTTGCTCACAAAGGCCTAATGAATCTGTTCGTGACTATTATAATAGACTTCAGGTAGTTTTTAAGGAAATTTCTGGTCTTCCTTCAGATGTTGACACCACACGTGTAACTTTTAATTCTTTGTTTGTCAACGGCTAAATAAAAACCTCTTTTTCCTGGGTAGGAGATCCAGAAAGGGATGGGGAACTGGAAAATTATTTTGTCCAGTCGACAATACACATGATCTGTAAATTCAAATCAAATGTGTCCAAGTTCAGTACAGTGGTACATCACAACAGTGCTAAAGGTATTCTTATTCCAAATCACTCAACAATCAAAAATGAGGTGAACCGTTCTGTAGCTAGCTGACCTCGAGTCCTTATCAGCTATGTAATACTTCAAAATAACCTAGACATCTGTTCAATTCTGTCTATAATTTAAGTAACTAGTGTTTACCATTAAGAATTTATGCTTACAGGCACATAAACATAATTGACAGAAACATATAGAGTCATCTGCAGTTACTTTGCACGTAAGTGGCAAGTGTCCCAGGGAAGGTGGGATGCATGGGTTGAAGGAGGGGACAGGAATGCCTGGCATGACTACAGAGGCTGTGGGTTTGGCTGTGTGGAGGCTATGTGTTCTGTCTCACCCACGTATCCCAGGAATATTAGTCTGGCAGGTTGTGGACAACAGGGATTAATGTGGCATTGGCAAATGTGGGCGTGGCTGCCCGATTACCTCCCTTCTGAAACAGAATTTTTGGTGAGGTTGGCAGGTGTCATTTGCAAAGCCAATGGTATACAACCAAAAGACTTTATGGAATGATTTGTGATCTGTGATAGAAGCTTTCAGTGCTTTTTAGTTATTAAAGTGTTAAAAGAATGCAGGAAAACTAAATCCCCGTGGATGAAGTAGACTTTTCTGTTGGGGACAGAATTACTCAGTTCCAATATTAACTATGTTTTATTAGATCTTTGACTTAAAAACCTTACAAATAATCTGGCCACTTCCTGAGTTTTAAAATCTAAAACGCAGTTTTATATCTCAATATACTAAAACTTGCCTGTGGGATCTTTTATTAAGGATTTAAAGATGCTTTTCATATGCACAATTTTATTTCCGAGTGACTAAAAAATCACAGGCATGTGTTATTTGGAGCTGTTTGCTTATTTGATAAGGCAAAACTAAAATAAGTGTTGAAAATAAAGCTGAATGAAGAAAATAATGCCCATAGGAATCCTCATTTCTAATAGATAAGAATAATTTTGGTAACTTCAGCCCCTGCTCCAAAATTGCAAATCTGCAAAACTGCAGCTCACTGTGCCTCCTGTCTCAGTTCCACCCTCGCTCCGGCTGAGCGACTTACACCCCCAGCTCTTCAAGCTTTTTGCCTTCAACTGAAATGAAAATCTCTCTTCCCAGTGTTGAGGTGAAAAGTAACCAAAGTAAGTTCTCCGCGGGCTAAAAAGTACCTATAGTAGTTAATGGTAACATTTCCCAGAATGTGCCGCTCGCGCCCGCAACCCTTACCAGAGCCCTTCTGCGTATTTGTTTGTTAAATAATATTCGCCAGCGCAGGGGACCACCCGACCCGACCTGTCCGCCCGCGTAGGGCCCTGGCTTCGGGTCGCAGGTGGTGTGACCCCGCCTGGAACCCTCCTCGGAGCCCCGCCTCCGCGCCCGCCTCCCCCCGGAAACCCCAACTCAAGCCCCAACTCGTGCCCCGCCCCCGGCTCCTGGCCCCGCCCCGGACCCTCCGGCTCGGGGCCCGCGTTCCGTGGGCGGGGCCGGCTGGGGGAGCCGCGCAGTGATTGGCGCTGTCCGAGCAACCGTGGCGCCGCGGTCGCGTACGGGCCGCGCAGCTAGCTGTCGCGTCGCGGAGAAGACCGTCCGCTCCAGTTCTTTGCGCCGAGCGCGGACCCTTCGCGCGCGGGAGTCGCTGCTCATCACCTAGCGGGCTGCGTCCCTCCCCCGCCTCCTCTGGTCGGGCGGCCAGCGGAGCGTGGGAGGGCGGCTGCTGAACCGGAACCGCCTGTCGGCCACCTGACATTAGCCTAGTAAGTGTGGGAGGCGGTCCCCTCCACGCCAGAACTCGGAGGTGCGGAGGGAAATCTTGGAATTACAGTTTCCGAGCTGGACTACCTCTCACAGATGCGGAAGCGGGCCCGGAAAAGCTCGGCGACTTGTCCCGACTGCTTGGTGCCACGGTCAGGCGGGGAAACAGGCACCCGGCCCGCCCACCCCAGGCCCTGCCCACCGAGCCTCACCCCGCAGCCGACGCTCCGCGGTGGGCAGCCAGCTTCCCAGTTCCTTACTGGATCGGAGGCCAGACGCGATAAGGGGAAGGCGACTTGGGCTTTGGAGGGAAAGACCAGGAGAAATTTATTTCTGAGGAACAATCGTAATATAAATAATCTAGAACCGAAAGCCATGTGCTTGGATCAAAGCTTTCTACAGCTTTACGTCTTGGGAAGGCCGCTGGCTCCCTCCCATTCTTCACACGTGTATGGTTTTCACAATCACATCACTTAAGATGAGCCCCATTTTCTTTTGCTCTTTTTATATGTGGGCATAAAACTTAATTAGATTCACTTGCTATTCGGTAGTTTTCATTTCATCTTCTTGGGAGCTCTTGTTTTTGTTTTTGTTTTTCTTTTCAGCAAGGATCTTCCCCCTAAAGCACCCCATTCTCAGATTTTCTTTTCTTGGCCCCATTTTCTCAACCGTGGGACAGTGCATTCCAGTCTCCCTGCCTCAGCCCACATTATCTGAATAGATGCTTACAGCTTAGCAGAAGAATGGGGAGAGCGATTCCAGCGGAGAGTTAGCATCGTACCCACGGGGCTTCCTCCTCTCTTTCTGGAATTATAGTTCAGAACTCACATAAATCACAGGATATATCCACCTGGCCCACACTTCTTTTCCAGAAACTAAAAGGATATAGGAAGTTTTGGGTGTTGATAATAAAGCAGGTGGACATATATGAAATGGTTAAGCTGAATTAATGGTCTCTTAAGTTGTGTATTGTGCCTCAGCCTCCGACCACAGGACCTTAAGCCATGAAGACTTCCACAGGTGCTCAGCTCAGGGCAGCCATGGGGCATCTTGTGGCTGCTCAGCATGGGCAGACCCCAGCAGCACAGGCTGACCGGACAGGGAGTGCTGTCCTAGTTCCTTTGGACTTGTGCCAGGTTAATCTTTCTGGTTTCCCCTAAAACTCTGCCCATCCCTGCCTTCATCAGACTTTGAATCCCCCCCTTTCCCCTTTTATTTATACTTCCTCTTTCTATTTAGGAAATCCCTATTTCCCCAAATTTTGGCCCTTGGAATAGCACTTAGGGCAGTGCTCGGCAGGAATTTGTTGTTAATACTTCTGGGTTCCTCTTTCTCCAATTTGTAATAACCTCAATGAAGAAATCCTGAATAGTAATAGTAATAATAACAAAACATATCCAGAAAAAATACATCTCTGTTTAAAGAGACAGCTATTTCTTGATCTTAGCCTTGTTAATTAGAATTGCTAATCTTTGTCTTGTTTAAAAAATCAGGATTCTCGTATTCGGAGTAATTCAACACCCACACAAAGTACCTGCTGTGTACAAGGCATTGTGCTGAGGACATTCATATAGTTTGTCCCCATGGGCACTGAACTTTCTTTTAATCTAGAGAGAACAACCTGCAGTGTCCAAGGCCACAATGGTGAAGTGTCAAGCAAAGCTAGGGCTTTCCCAGGGGGAGGCTGCAGAAGGTTGGTGACGGGCCTTGAGAGGCTTCATCGAGGTGGCAGATTTGGAATGGCCCTTGGAAGCTAAGGTTCCACACAGCAGCACGGCCGGCCGGAGACCAGCTGGGAGGTGGGAAAGCAGGCAGGCTGTGTGCAGAAGCGTGGCTTGTCAGGCCACTTGGCAGCATTGCTGTGGTAGGCTTCCTTGCTCTGGCACAGTAGCTCTTATCCCATTTAAGTAGGATGATTCCTTGTTTCTGTTTTATTTTTTGAGGCCCTTCCTCTGTTTCCTTCCTTGTTTTCTCTGGATAAGTTCCACTCCCCATTTGCTTTCATTTCCAACAATACAGGTAGCCTCAGGCTAAAAACCCCTAAGAGTAAAGATCTGAATCAGAGTGACTCATACAGGTTCTCTGATCCTGTAGAGCCAACCAGACTTTTTTTTTAAAGTCTTGTGAGTGAAAGGGACTGGGACATGCGCCTTAGCACCTTAGCTGGACAGTTCAGTTGCCTTGCAGTAATCCTGGGAGTTAGAGTACGCAGGTGGTGCTACCACGGTAGAGAGGAATTCACCTCAAGTATGGAATGGACCTACACAGAGTTTTCATTCTAAACTTTCCCACTGCTGCGTGATGCTCTCCCAATTCTGTTGTAATATTCTCATCAGACTGAGCTCTGGTAGAAAGAAGGCAAGATCTTCCCCAATAATATGAGTTTGTGTACCTTTGGAATTCAACATACATGGGCAATACAAAATCACATAAACCTTACAATGGAAATCATGATCCTTGAAAACTTTAAAATGATGACCCCAGGAAGCTTATGCTCTGACTTCAGTGAAGAGCCAGAAGCCCTAAGAGAAAGCAATCCATCTGGAACGTAGTGTGTCCCTAGGCTTGTACCACAGGACCAGGCTGGAGGGGTGTTAGAATGCTTGCAGAGTGGTTAAGGAATGGCTTTGACTTCTGCTTCTGCCACTTACTGGCTGTGGGTCCTGAATAACTTCTTTAAATTCTTGAAGCTTCTGATTCTTCAAATGTAAGTGGGGTGTTAACAGTGCGTGATGGGTATGGCTATGAAGAATTCATGAGACACCACATATTAAAAGCTAATCCCCGTGCTTGGCCAACAAATGGAAGTTGCTGCAGTTGTTTTTATTATAATAAAGGCCAACAGAACATTCTGTGTTCTAGATTCTAGAGCTGGATGACCTGTTTGGAATCTCAGGTACTCCCCTACCTGCTGTGAAATCATGGGCAAGTTCATTAGCTACTCTCAGTTTTGGTTTTCTCATCTGTAAAATGGGAATAATAGTAGTGCTACCTACCTCATAAGGTTATTACAAGGATTAAATATATACTATACAGTTAAATAAATGTTTGCTAATAATAATCCTTCTAACATCTCTTTATAAAATCTCCCTAGCTTGGGTCAAACTGATTTCTGTGTTTGTCATAACACCGAGACTTGCAAGAAATACAGAATTTTAAAAATGGGAAAAGGGAATATTTCCACTGTTGAAAAGTTTTACAGCCCAGGGAACTCATTTATATGCATCACACACTCTGGCTGCAGAGGCAGGAGAGCGTTCTCCTCTTGCCCCAGGTGGTCAGACTCTGCCTGATGTTGCGGTGAGTGAGTAGCACTTGAAACTAAAAAAAAAAAAAAAAGGATTGCATTACAGCTGGGCCACTCCTCTCCTGGGTACACTGGCTGTATTTAGGCAGGTCTAGGTAAGTTTAATATGTTACGTATTGTCTTGAGTCTGGTTGGCCCCAGAACAACTGGTTACATGAGCCAGAATGTTTAAGTTCAACTTGAAAGTTCCAGAAGAGAAAACATTTGGAAGGTGAGTCCGTGTCTCCTAGCTGGTTTGGTTCCCACCTGTCCCTGCTTCCCAGTTGGCCCCTCCACCTGCAGAACAGGTGTGTTTCCTCTCAGGGTTTAACCTCTTTGTTCTCTTTGGAAGCAAAAGGTCAGATGTGATGTGTAATGAAGGTTCAGGGGTGATTATTTGTTTCCCCAAATGGAAGAGCTTTGTATTTTTCTGATTATAAAAGTAAATCCTCTTTTAGAAATGTTTAAATAATGCAAAAATGTAAGCAGCATAGAAAGGCAGAAACCACACGCTGCTCCCACACACGGAAATATACTGTAAATCTGTCGGCAGCTGTCTGTCTAGATGTCTTTCTGTGTGTGTATGGGTGTCTATCTATGGATATTGAATATTATGGATACTTTCTGGCAATATGTGTGTATATCTTCTTTGCCAACAAATATTCATCTGTATTATAATTTTTAACTGATAGCTAGAACTCCACTTCAGGATGTACTGTAATTCATATTAAACCAATCGTCTGTCGATGTTACATTGTTTCCAGGGTTTCAGGAAGTCTGAGTTTGACAATTGCCCTTACAGGAGGTCCCTGGGACTTAGAGCCTAACTCAGAGATGGATTTGCCGGGCTCATCTGCCATCTCTGAGCAGCAGCTGGAGGAGCAAGAGGCACCGAGAAACACCAGAGATGACGTGGCCTTGCAGAGTCTCATCTCATCCAAGGAATGGCTCCGACTGCATGGGCTGAAGAGCAACAAATTGACCTTGAAACAGATTTTGTCACAAATTGGATTCCCACACTGTGAAGGTAGAGTATGCACAGAGCAGACCCAGCCAGCATGCTGCCCGGTAGCCTCTGTGGAGGCTGTGTCCATTCTGAAGGTCCCTCAAAACCCACAAGTCCCTGAGTTTATTTTGATGTCACATCCTTAGCAGTAAAAAAATGTTTGCACCCCAATATATGTACGAGGTCTGACAATTAAGTTCGCAAACTCACCCTAGAGAAAGTGCTACATACCTCATTGCTGAATAGCACTATGGTCACCTTCGAAATACTCCCCTTGGGAAGCTTAGTCCATCCTTCAAAGCAATTTTGGAACTCTTTTTCTGGAATGGCCATCAGAGCTGTCAGCGTATACCCTTGATGTCCTGAATGTCATCAAAATATCTCCCTTTCAATATTTCCTTGATCTTCGGGTAAAGAAAGAAGTCGGGAGCCAGATCAGGTGAGTAGGGAGAGTGTTCCAATACAGCTTTGTTTACTGGCTAATAACTCCCTCACAGACAGTGCTGTGTGAGCTGGTACACTGTTGTGATGCAAGAGCCATAAATTGTTGGTGAAAAGGTCAGGTCATTTTTGTCTAACTTTTCCACGCAGCGTTTTCAGCACTTTCAAATAGTAAACTTGGTGAACTGTTTGTCCAGTTGGTACAAATTCATAATGAATAATCCCTCTGCTATCAAAAATGGTTAGCAACATTGTTGCAACAAGTTCGTGAAATTAATTGTCTGACCTTGTATATTACATAGATGTACAATTGTCAATCCACACATTAAATAGTAGTTGTGCTTAATTCGTTCTTTCTTTTTTGAAAGATGAAATAGAAGTTATTTGTATTTATCCTCTTGGGTGTACAACCCCCTTTGGAGGTCACTGATGAAAACCATAGCTGTGTGTAGTTTCAGGGAGAACACGCTGTTTTGCCATGGCCTTCCTTATGTTGCAGTCCAACCTTTTCTCTAAATGCATTGATTGGAGTGCTGGTTCTCAGTTCCCAGGAGTACTGCCCTCCAACAGGGGCATGGAAATGTGTGCAATGTGTTCGATTTTAAATGACTGACTTGGGTTGCTCCTGAAATATAATGCAGGACCTGGGGGCCAGGACCCTGAGTGTATTGCAGCCCACTCAGTAGCGGTCCTGCCCAACATGTCAGAAACACCCCACCTGAGGAGCTTGCCTTCAGTCAGGACAATTTTCATCTCTAGGGTTTTTCTCAGTAATTCTGAACTGGCCAATTAGTTAATTAGTCAGTTAAACAAATACCTGCTTAGTACCCTTTAATACCATGTTTTTCAAATTTTTCACCCATTCCCGTGGCAGCTTTGTCCATCTTGGTAATAAGGACAGTCTAGGGGATGTGTTTCTTATAGACTGATCTGGAAGCCCATTCTGACAGCAAGGTCTTGCTCGTGACAACTCAGCCTGTGCTTTCTTATTTTTCTTTCCACAGGGGCTAGCACAGCCCTGTACCACCTAGTATTTTTGAGAGTCTGGGTCTGTGGGAGTCCTACATAAGGAAACTGAAAGCAATTTTGTCTCATATTTCAAATAATTAGAATTCAGTCATTAATATTCACAAAACAACAATTCTTTATATTTTGTCAAAGATTTTTCCATCTAAGATCATAAGGATATTTATCTCTGATTTTCTTGTAATTTCCTTGTCTGGTTTGGGCATCAGGATTATGCGGACCTCATAAAATGCTTTGGAAGTATTTCCTCCTCCCCATCTATGCTGTGATGTTGTTTTAAGTGATTGGCACTATTTCTTCTTTAAATGTTTGATAGAACTCAGTGAAACTTAGCCTGGAGTTTTGTTTGTAGGAAAAGTAAGAAATTCCATTTCGGTAATAAACGTAAAGCTATTCAGATTTTCGGTTTCATTATGCTAGCTTTGGAAAGATGTGTTTTTCAAGGAGTTTGTCCATTTCATCAGTTTCCTAAGATACTGGCAAAACATTGTTCATAATATTCCCTTAACATTTTAAGTGCTTTATTTTTTATTTAATTAAATTTAGTGGGGTGACATTGGTTAAAAAAATTATATAGCTTTCAACTGTACAATTCTATCATACACCATCTGTATGTCACACTGTGTGTTCACCTCCCAGAGTCAGTCCTTTAATCACCATATATTTGACCCCTTTCACCCTCTTCAGTATCCACTCCGCCCCCCTTTCCCTCTGATAACCACTATACTGTTGTCCGTGTCTATGAGCATTTGTTGCTTTCAGTTTTATGTCCCACATATAAGTGAAATCATATGGTTCTCAACGTTTTCCACCTGACTTATTTCGTTCAGCATGTTAACCTCGAGATTCATCCATGTTGTGGCAAATGGCAGGATTTCATCTTATTCTTAGTAGTATAGTGTTCCCTCATATATATGTACCACATCTTTATGCAGTTGTCCATCAAAGGACACTTAGGTTGTTACTATATCTTGGCTACCATGAATAATGCTACAATGAACATAGGGGCACATATATTTTTACGAACATATGTTTTCAAATTTTTGGGTGGATACCCAGAAGAGGGATTGCTGGTTCATATGGTAATTCTATTCAGAATAGAATTCCCTTAACATTTTGTAATGCCTATAAAATCTGTAGTGATATCCCTCTTTTATTCCTGATATTGATGTTTTTTGTTTCTGTCACTTTTTCTTGATAAGTCTTGTTATGGGTATATCATAACTCTATTCAAAGTACCAAATTTTGGGTTTGTTGATTTTTTTTCAATTCTTTGTTTTGTATTTCATTGACTTAGTTGATCTTTATTTTTTTATTTCCTTCTACTTACTTTGAGTTTAATTTGCATTTATTTTTCCAGCTTTTAAGGTAGAAACTTAGATAATTGATTTTAAGTCTTTTTTACTTTTCTAATGTATTCATTTAAAATTATAAGTATTCCTCCAAGCATTGCTTTAGCTAAATCCCAAAAATGTCGGTAGGTAGTGTTTTCATTATGATTGAGTTCAAATAGTTTCTTTTTTCTCATATAACTTTTTCTTTGACTCATGTTTTTTAAGAAATGTGTTGTTTAACTTCCAAATATTTTAGGACTTTTAAAGATATCTTGTTTTTGTTGGATTTCTAATTTAATTCTGTTGAAGTTAGAGAACATAAAATTTTAGCCTTTTGAAATTTACTGAGATTTGTTTTATGATCCAGCACATACCTTGGCAAACATTTAATACGCTCTTGAAAAGAATGTGTATTATGCAGTGTTTAGATAATAACAGTGGTATCTCGGTTTTCGAACATCTCCATTGACGAACATTTTGGTTTATGAATGCTGTAAACCCAGAAGTAAATGCTTCGGTTTTCGAACACGACTCAGAAGTCGAACATGTCACATGGCTTCCGCTGAGTGTGAGACCCTGAGGCCTAGCTGTCGGCTGTTTTTGAACATTTCAGAACTCGTGGATTACGTTCGAAAACCGAGGTACCACTGTATTTATAAATGTTAATTAGGCCAAAATGGTTGATAATATGATAGAGATATTCTGTATCTTTAGTGACTTTTTTTGTCTACTGGATTTGTCCATTTCTCCCTTTAGTTCTGCCAGCTTTGTTCATGTAGTTTGAAGCTCTAAATGCATGCACATTTAGGATTGTCATATCTTTACAGATGGTGATGAATTGACAAATTTTAATAATTTTGAAATGTCCATCTTTATTTCAGATGGTCCTTGTTTTGACATTTATTTTGTCTGATATCAATATAACCACCGCAGCTTTCTTATGCTGGGGGAAAATGGGTGAAAGGTCCATGGGATATGTCTATACTATCTTTGCAACTTTCTGTGAATCTGTCGTTATTTCAGAATAAAAAATACCAGTCAATCATCCAAAACAGAGAAGATGAAATAAAGACAATGTCAGATAAAAACTGAGGAAATCTGTCACCAACAGACCTGTACTACAGGAAATGCTTAAAAGAAACTCTTTAGAAAAATATACAAGATGGAACGTCAAATCTTACAGGAAGGAAGGATATTTTAAATAGTAAACATGTGGATTTTAAAGTGCTGTTTTTCCCACTCAGTTTCTTCTTTCTCGACATTATTTTATATTAATTTCAGGTGTACAGCATAGTGGTTAGACATTTGTATAATTTAAGAAGTGAGGGGTGGATGGGTGGCTCAGTTGGTTAGAGCGCGAGCTCTGGACAACGGGGCTGCCAGTTCGATTCCCACATGCGCCAGCGAGCTGCACCCTCCGCAACTAGAATGAAGTCAATGAGCTGCCGCTCAGCTTCTGGGTGGCCAGATGGCTCAGCTGGTTGGAGCGCGTCCTCTCAACCACAAGGTTGTGGGTTCGACTCCTCGACTCCCACAAGGGATGGTGGGCTGCGCCCCCTGCAACTAACAACGGCAACTGGACCTGGAGCTGAGCTGCGCCCTCCACAGCTCAGATTGAAAAGACAACAACTTGACTTGGAAAATTCCCAGAAGTATACACTATTCCTCAATAAAGTCCTGTTAAAAAAAAAAAGTGATTCCCCTGACTAGTCTAGTACCTACCTGGCACTATACATAGTTATTAACCATAGCATGGACTATAGTCCCTGCGCTTTACTTTGCATCCCCAGGACTATTTTGTAACTATCAATTTGTATTTCTTAATCCCTTCACCTTTTTCACCCTGTCCCCCAAACCTCCTCCCATCTATCACCCTGATAAATCTAGTGCCCATCTGACACCATAACATAGTTATTGTAATATTATTGATTATATTCCTTCTGCTATATCCTACATCCCCATGACTGCTTTGTGACAACAAATTTGTACTTCTTAATCCCATCCAGTTTTTCACCCACCCCTTAACCTCCCTCCCACCTGGCAACCATCAAAATGTTCTTTATATCTATGAATGTGTTTCTGTTTTGTTTGTTCTGTTTTGTTTTCTTTAGCTTCCACATATAAGTGAAATCTCATTGCATCTATCTTTCTCTGTCAGACACTCCACTCAGCACAATACCCTCCAGGTCCATCAATGCCACCACAGATGGCAAGAACCCATTCCCTTCCATGACTTAGTAATACAATGTCTTTATCCATTCATCCATCAGTAGACACCTAGGCTGCCTCCATATTATGACTATTGTAAACAATGCTGCAATGAACATATGGACGCACACATTCCCTCGAAGTAGTGTTTTGGGTTTCTTTGGGTAAATACCCAGAAGTCAGATTACAGGGTCCTTCTTTGTCTCTTGTTATAGCCTTTTTTTTTTTAAATTTATTGGTGTGACAATTGTTAGTAAAATTACATAGATTTCAGGTGTACAATTCTGTATTACATCATCTATAAATCGCATTGTGTGTTCACTACCCAGAGTCAGTTCTCCTTCCATCACCATATATTTGATCCCCCTTACCCTCTGGTAACCACTAAACTATTGTCTGTGTCTATGAGTTTTTCTTATTTGTTTGTCTTGTTCTTTTGTTGTTTTTGGTTTATATACCACATATCAGTGAAATCATATGGTACTCTGCTTTTTCTGTTTGACTTATTTCGCTTAGCATCATACTCTCAAGATCCATCCATGTTGTCACAAATGTTCCTATATCATCTTTTCTTACCGCCGGATAGTATTCCATTGTGTATATATACCACAACTTCTTTATCCATTCATCTATCAAAAGACATTTTGGTTGTTTCCATGTCTTGGCCACCGTAAACAAAGCTACAATGAACATTGGAGCAAACGTGTCTTTATGGATAAATGTTTTCAGATTTTTTGGGTAGATACCCAGGAGAGGGATTGCTGGGTCATATGGTAATTCTATTCGTGATTTTTTGAGGAACCTCCACACTGCCTTCCATAGCAGCTGCACCAGTCTGCATTCCCACCAAC
Source organism: Rhinolophus ferrumequinum (assembly GCF_004115265.2). Classification (NCBI taxonomy): domain Eukaryota; kingdom Metazoa; phylum Chordata; class Mammalia; order Chiroptera; family Rhinolophidae; genus Rhinolophus; species Rhinolophus ferrumequinum. Next base: position 2,814,105 of record NW_022680356.1, read on the forward strand.
AGTGTATGAGGGTTCCTTTTTCTCCACAGCCTCCCAAACACTTGTTACTATTTGTCTTGTTGATGATAACCATTCTGACTGGGGTGAGGTGATATCTCATTGTGGTTTTCATTTGCATTTCTCTGATGATTAGTGATGTTGAGCATTTTTTCAGATGTCTATTTGCCCTTTGTATGTCCTCTTTGGAGAAATGTCTCTTCAGGTCCTCTGCCCATTTTTCAATTGGGTTGTTTGTTTTTTTGCTGTTGAGTTGCATGAGTTCCTTGTATATTTTGGATATTAGCCCCTTATCTGAGGCACTGTTTGCAAAAATCTTCTCCCATTCAGTTGGTTGCCTCTTTATTTTGTCAGTGGTTTCTTTTGCTGTGCAGAAGCTTTTAAGTTTCATATAGTCCCATTCGTTTATTTTAGCTTTTATTTCCATTGCCTTTGGAGTCAAATTCATAAAATGCTCTTTGAACCCAAGGTCCATAAGTTTAGTACCTATGTTTTCTTCCATGCAATTTATTGTGTCAGGTCTTATGCTTAAGTCTTTGATCCATTTTGAATTAATTTTGGTACATGGTGACAGATAGCAGTCCAGTTTCATTCTTTTGCACGTGGCTTTGCAATTCTCCCAGCACCATTTATTGAATTGGCTGTCTTTCCTCCATTGTATGTTTTTAGCTTCTTTGTCAAAAATTATCTGTCCATATTTATGTGGTTTTATTTCTGGGCTCTCAATTCTATTCCGTTGGTCTATGTGTCTGTTTTTCTGCCAATACCATGCTGTTTTGATTATTGTTGCCCTGTAGTACAAGCTAAAGTCAGGGAGTGTGATACCTCCAGCATTGTTCTTTTTTCTTAAGATTGCTTTGGCTGTCCGGGGTCTTTTGTGGTTCCAAACAAATCTGATGATTTTTTGTTCTATTTCTTTAAAAAATGCCATTGGGATTTTGATGGGGATTGCATTAAATCTGTATGTTGCTTTGGGTAATATGGCCATTTTAACTATGTTGATTCTTCCAATCCATGAGCAGCGAATGTCTTACCATTTCTTTGTGCCTTCTTCAATTTCTTTCAAAAATGTTTTTTAGTTTTCAGCATATAGGTCCTTCACATCCTTGGTTAAGTTTATTCCTAGGTATTTTATTCTTTTTGCTGCAGTTGCAAAAGGAATTGTTTTTTTGTATTTCTTTTTCTGAGATTTCATTGTTAGTATATAGGAATGCAATGGACTTTGGTACGTTGATTTTGTAGCCAGCAACTTTACTGTATTCGTATTTGATTGTTTCTAATAGCTTTTTGGTGGAGTCTTTAGGGTTTTCTATATATAGCATCATGTCATCTGCAAAGAGTGATAATTTAACTTCTTCATTCCCAATGTGGATGCCTTTTATTTCTTTCTCTTGCCTGATTGCTCTGGCAAGGACTTCCAACACTATGTTGAAAAGCAGAAGTGATAGGGGACAGCCCTGTCGTGTTCCTGAACGTAGAGCAAAGGGCTTCAGTTTTTCACCATTAATTATGAGATTAGCTGAGGGCTTGTCATATATGGCCTTTATTATGTTAAGGTATTTTCCTTCTATACCTATTTTATTAAGTGTTTTAATCATAAATGGATGTTGTATCTTGTCAAATGCTTTTTCTGCATCAATTGATATAATCATATGATTTTTATCCTTTATTTTGTTTATGTGATTTGTTGATGGATTTGTGGATGTTGAACCATCCTTGTGCCCCTGGGATGAACCCCACTTGGTCGTGATGAATGATATTTTTAATGCATTGTTGTATTCGATTTGCTAGAATTTTGTTTAGGATTTTTTTTATCTATAGCCTTTGTTTTAAAATCTATTTTGTCTGGTATAAGTATTGCTACCCCAGCGGTTCCCCCTCCCCCCCATTTCTATTTAACCCGTGATCAATCTGAGTTCATTTCTGTGTAAGGTTCATTTTTTTGACTGGATATTGCTCTAGCACCTTTTATTTAAAAGACCATCCTTCCTCTTTTGTGTTGCTTTTGCATTTTTGTTAATTAATTGGTTGTACTTGTGTGGGATTATTTCTGTGTTCTCTGTCTTGTTCTGGGTCTATGTGTCTATCTCTCCACTGATACCATACAGTCTTGATCACCAGGACTAGTAGATAATATCTTGAAATTGGTTGACTGCTTCCTCCTATTTTATTTTCCCAATTGTTTTAGTTACTCTAGTTCCTTTGCCTTTTCATATAAATTTTAAAATAATCATGTCTATGTCTACAAAAATATTGCTGGGATTTTGATAGGAATTGCATTTAACCTGTATTTCAATTTAAGGAGAATTGACATCTTTACTATGTTGAGTCTTCCAGTCCATGAATACGGAATATCTGTATCCACTTATTTACGTCTTTGATTTCCTTTATCAGCCCTCTTGTAATTTTCAGTATACAAGTCTTGCACATGCTTTGTTAGATTTACATTAAGTATTTCATTTTCTGAGAAATTTTAAATCACATGTTGGTTTCCACATGCTCATTGCTAGCATATAGAAATATGGTTGGTTTTCTTTTTTTTTTTTTTAAGATTTTTTTTTTTTTTAAGATTTTTTTTTTTTTTTGGTGGGGGAAAGGGAACAGGACTTTACTGGAGAACAGTGTGTACTTCAGGACTTTTTTCCAAGTCGAGTTGTTGTCCTTTCAATCTTAGTTGTGGAGGGTGCTGTTCAGCTTCAAGTTGTCCTTTCGGTCTTAGTTGTGGAGGGCGCAGCTCAGCTCCAGGTCCAGTTGCTGTTGCTAGTTGCAGGGGGCGCAGCCCACCATCCCTTGCGGGAGTTGAACCGGCAACCTTGTGGTTGAGAGCCCACTGGCCCATGTGGGAATGGAACAGGCAGCCTTCGGAGTTAGGAGCATGGAGCTCTAACCACCTGAGCCACCGGGCCGGCCCCCATGGTTGGTTTTCTTAATGTTGATCTTCTATCCTGTGACCTTACTGAACTCATTATCTCTAGGAGGTTTGTTTATTTGTTTGTTTGTTTGTTGTTGTTGAGTCCTTGGGATTTGTAGGTAGACCATGATATCATCTCCAAATAGGGAAAGTTTTCATTCTTTCTTTCTGATCTACATGCCTTGTATTTCCTTGACTTGCCTTGTGATGTCCAGAACTTCTAGTACTATGTTGAATAGCAGTGGTGAAAGTAGACATCCGTATTTCATTTTAGATCTTAGGGAAAAGCTTCCACTCTTTCACCATTATCTATGATGTAGGTTTTTTGTAGATTTAAAAAAGAAAAAGAGATCAAGTTAAGGAAGTTTCCCTCTATTCCTTGTTTTCTGAGAGATTTTATTTATTTTTACTTTTTATTTTGTTTTACCATGAATGGGTGTTGAATTTTGTGAAATGCTTTTTCTGTGTCAGTTTAAAGGATCATGTGATTTTTCTTACCTAGCCTATTAATTTGGTTGATTATATTGATGGGGTTTGCATATTGAAACAGCCTTTCATTCTGGAATAAACACCACTTGGTCATGTTGTATAATCTTTATATTGCTTAATTCTATTTGCTAATATAATGTTAAGGATTTTTGCATTTGTATTGATGAAGGACTTTGGTGTGTAGTTTTCTCTCTCTCTCTTTTTTTTTTAAATACTGCCCTTGTCTGATTTTGGTATCAGGGTAATACTGGCTTTATAGAATGAGTTGGGAAGTGTTTCCTTATCTTCTGTTTTCTGGAAAATAACACATAGAATGTTAATTCTTTTTTGTATGTTTGATAGAATTTTCCAGAGAACCTATGCAGGGCTGGAGATTTCTTTTTTTGAGAAATTTTTAATTACGAATTCATTTCCTTAATAGATGTAGGACATTTAAATGATCTATTTCATATTGAGTGAGTTATGATAGTTTGTTTTTTGAGGAATTGATTCATTTCTTCTAAGGTGTCTAAGTTATGTGTGTAGAGTTGTTTGTAGTATTCCATTGTTCTTTTGATGTCTGCAGGGTCCTTAATGATATTCCGTTTCATTCACGATATCAGTAATTCGTGTCTTCTCCCTTTTTATCTTTGTCAGTCTTGCTAGGGGTTGGTCAATTTTCTTGATCTTATTTAAATACCAGCTTTTTCTCAAAAAATTACAATTAAATAAATGCAATTAATAAAACCATAAATAAATAAATACCAGCTTTTTATTTAATTAATTTTCTCTCTTGTTTTTCTGTGTTCAATTTCACTGATTTCTCCTTTGATGTTTATTATTTATTTCCTTCTGCTTGCTTTGGATTTATTTTGCTCTTCTTTTTTCTAGTTTTTGTAGGTGGCAGCTTAGACTGTTGATTTGAGACTTTTCATTTCTTCTTATGTGAGAATTTAGCACTATAAATTTTCCTCTTGGTATTGCTTGAGCTGTGTCTTTCAAATTTTTATATACTGTGTTATGATTTTTATTCAGTTTAAAGTATTTTTTATTTCTGTTGAGATTTCCTCTTTAACCCATGGATTTTTTTGAAAACATGGTATTTAGTTTGGAGATTCTCTTATCTTTTTCTTATGGATTTCTAGTTTGTTTCCATTGTGGATAGAGAACATACTCTGGTTTTAGTTATTTTAAATTTTTTGAGGTTTGTTTTGTAGCCATGATATGGTTGTCTTGGTATATATTTTGTGGGTACTTGAAAAGAATATGTACTCTTTTGTTGTTGTGTAGAGTTTTATATAAGTGTCAGTTACAACCTGTTTGTTGACGGTGTTGTTAAAGTATCCTTGGTGATTTTCTGTTTAGTTATTCTATGAATTGTTGAGAGAGTGGTATTGAAACCTCCAACTATTATTGTGGGTTTGTCTATTTCTGCTTTTAGTTTCATCAGTTTTTGCTTCACATATTTTGCAGCTCTGTTGTTTGGCTCATACACACCTAGGATTGCTATGTCTACCTGGTGGATTGACACTTTGATAATTATATGATGATGTCCAGCTCTGTCCCTAGTAATATTCTTTGTTCTGTAGTTAACTTTTGTGATATTGACATAGTCAATCTGCTTTCTTTTTATTAGTACTTATATGACTTTTTACTTTTAATTTATATATATCATTATATTTGAAGCAATTTTCTTGTAGATAGCATGGTAGTTGGGTCATTTTAAAAATCCTCTTTGCCAATCTCTTTTAATTGTTGTATTTTAATTGTTGTGTTTAGACTACTTATATTGAATGTAATTATTGATAATGTTAGGCTTTGTCTGACATTTTATTTTTTGTTTTCTGATTATTTTTCTGTTTTCCATTTATTTTCTTTTTCCTAGCTTTCCTTACATTTGGGTTACATTTTTCAGAATTCTGTATTTATTTATCTGTTGTAATTTTTAGTATATTTCTCCATATAGTTTTTTTAGTGGTTGTGCTAGATATTACATTATAAATATATAACTTACTAAAGTCTATTGGTGTCAACATTTTACTAGTTTGAGTGAAGAGTGGAAACTTTATTTTCCTTTATCTTTACTCTCCTCATTTATAAAATAAGTTATTATTTTCTTTTCATACTTTGAAAATGACATTAGACTGTGCTATTATTTTTGATTCAACTGTCAGACATAATTTAGAAAACTCCAGAAGAGAAAGTCTATTGTATTTACCTGTCTTTGTGCTTACTATGTTGTTTCTGCCTAATGTTTCAAGTTCCTTCTTTTATTATTTCCTTTCTGTTTCTAAACTTCCTTTATTCATTATTTAAAAGTAGCTCTGTTGGCAACAAACTTTTTTAGTTTCTTTATCTGACAATGTCTTTATTTCTCCTTCATTCCCGAACAATAATATTAACATATTTAGGATTTGGGGTTGACACGTCTTTTCTTTCAGTACTTCAAAAACATTGTGCCCCTTCCTCCTGACCGCCATAATTTCTGATGAGAAAAATCACTGTCATTAGAACTGACTACATACCACTACTATGAAAATGTTTTTACACTGATACTTCTTCATTTAATTCATTATATCTTCACAAACTTTCATATCATGTCCTCATTTTTAATCTATAATAAGAATTTGTGTATTTTACATCTATTGATATCTACCATATTGGAAGTTAAAAATAAAAACTTTAAAAAATATTAATTCATTTAAAAGTAACAAACTGTTAAAATAATGTTTTTAAGAAAAATAAGTATATTTTCTAAAATGAAAACTTTAGTAAGAGTGGCATTGTTTTACATTTTTGCAAATCTCTTTAATTTCTGTCTCAATAGAAAACACTTAGATTATCATCTCTACTTTTTAAAATAACAGCTTTATTGAGATGTGATTCACATACTATGCCATTTACCCATTTAAAGTATACAATTCAACATTTTAAGTATACTCATAAATATGTGCAACTATCACCACAGTCAACTTTAGAACATTTTCATCACCTCGGAAAGAAGACCTGTACTCCTTAGCTATCCAGCCTACCCCTCAACCGCCAGCCCAAAGCAGTCTGCTTTCTATAGATTTGCTTTTTCTGGACATTTCATATAAATAGAATCATATAGTACAAGTAACCCTCGTATAACATGGCACTTGTATAACACAGTTTCGCTCTAACAGGGTTCGAGAATTGGGGAAAACCCTCGTACAACATGGCACCCTAGAACACGCTTTCATTCTAACACGGTTTGAGAATTAGAGAAATCCCTGAACAACACGGAGTGTAATAAGAGTTTTTAAGAGCAAAAAATATCTCATTTGAGATTAGGGAAATACCCAAATAACACGGAATGTAATAAAAGCTTTTAAGAGCAAAAGATACCTCATTTGAAATTTTTCATTCGAGCTTGGATGTTGTATCGGATTTGACTGCAGCATTTTAAAATTTATTAGAATTTTAAATTCATTTTGTTCGTGGACTGTTAAGTTCAGAGGGTGAAGGTATCTTGTCAAAAGGAAAACGCCCTCGGTTAATGGTGCTTAGTAGTGATGATGAAGAAAACTATTTAATACATATTAATATGTTACACTTTTGGTGAAAGTTGCTTTAATAAAGATATTTCTCTTAATTATAAACATATAATAGTATGTTTTTTTAAATTTTGGAACTTAACCCCCTTTTTTGTACTAGTTCTTTGTTTAGTATAACATGGATTCACATAACACGGCATTTTTTAGGAACCTAACAGCCGTGTTATATGGGGGTTACCTATATGTGGTCTTTTGTGTCTGGCTTCTTTCACTTAACATATTTTTAAGTGTCATCCATGTTGTAGTGTGTACCAGTACTTTACTCCTTTTTATGGCCAAGTATTATTAGGAGGTGAATTGTATGGACATATTACAGTTTGTATTTATTAGTTGGTGGGTGGAGAGCTGATTCTTATTTTAGCAGGCTGTTAATTTGGTTGGACTCAAACTCCAAACTCTGGCCCCTCTACTAAATAAATGCAAATCTCACCAACTTCCTTCTTTCAAGGATTAATGCCATTCCAGTTTCTGCCTGTTCTTGATTGTTCACTAGTCCTTTGAAGTAACTATTTTTATGTTTTGTCCAGAGTTTATAATTTTTTCTGTGTGAGGGTTAGCCAATAAAATCTACTCCACCATTCTTGGATGTAGAAATTACTATGCCTCACATTTTACTTAGCCGTGCAGTTTATAGAGTCTTCCGTAGGATCATCTTCTTCAATCCTAAAAAAAAACAAAACCAAAAAACTCTCTCTCCTCACTTCACAAAAACGTCTTAGGTAAGGAACGTGTTGCTGGTGATTTGAAGTTGCTTTCTCAATGTCTGTGCAGAAGTTGAACTTTTGGAAGTGGATATTTTAGAGTTTTAGAGGTTTATTGAGTGAGGTTATTGCTGATGGAATTCAAGTATTCATTCTTTACCTTCATTATGAACACTGAACTTCGAGTCTTATAAATTTTATCCTGCCTGTGATTTGGGACCAGGCCTGGCCAGGGAGGCTATAAAATTCAGCCTTGCCCTTTCTGCCTTTCCCCAGGAGACTGTTATCCTGCCTTCCTGTTGTGAACGCCTGGAAGGGCAGTCGCTACATTTCAGTCTCTTCCTGAAAGCGAAGGGGACATTAACCCCTCGGCAGGGCCCTACGTCCCTACGTGGTACTCGTGACCTGAGTGAGGAACAAAGTCCCGGCACACAGGTTCAGATAGAGTGAGTAACAGCTTTATTTGGGAACCAATGTCCCTCCAGAGGCCAATGCTCTGGAAAGCGCAGAAGGTTATACAGAATAGAACAGAATTTAATAAGGAACCGAGTCCCAGAGTCAATTGGGATGGAGAAGGTCCCTGGTCCGGGAGAGGCGACTGGGCCCCCGACGGGTCTGAGGCGAGCTGGTCTTGCAGGGAAGAGCTTCGGAGAGTCCTGGAATATCACGGCTTGTACCTCGCAGGGGACTCTGTCGGGTCACCCAGACAGACATCCCGGAGATGATTCCAGAGTGTCTGGCTCGGAGCCTCGCAGAGGGTCTTAGCCGGAGCTCCCAGTTGGACTGCTCATGGCATTGCTCTGGAGTTCTGCTTTTATCCTCTTTTCCTTGGACTTGTTTACTTCTTAGGTGAGAACCAGAAGTTGTCTGGTGAATGTGTTTATCACTCAATTTTGTTATGTTCAGTTTCACACAAAAACATGATTTTTCACCTTACCCTTTTCAGTCTCACATGTGTGGCCAGAGTCCTGTCCCTACTAGTAAACAACTTGTCTTGCAAAGCTCAATCCAACATATATAATACATTTTATATGCTCTATACACTCCCTAGAAAGGCAGCAGAAAGGACATGCTGGATCCGAGAGTAACAGTTTTCTCTCCCACCTTTGGGACTTGATAGTAATAATAATACCAACACCAATAAAATCGTCATATTAAGAACGTCTCTGTGAAGCCTTGCCTCACCTTCTGTCCTGAAAGTCAGAGTTAGTTCTTGAGGCCTTTCTGTAGCCTTCTGTTAGTTCCACGAAGGAGCAGAAATATGTTTTAGGCATTTTATTCCCATCCTTAACTCTGTGCCTTGCACATGGTGGGTTCCCATTAAGTGTTTGTGCAACGGATGTTGAACAGCTGAGCATACAATCTGAGAAGAAAATCTGTGGTTTTCACATTCTGTGTGGGTATTCTGAAGCTGTTACCTGCTTGCTTCGTTTCACTCATCTATTCATGAACCCACTTGAGAGAACAATAGATAATATCTAAATTTAATTTTTATAAGTCTGAGAACTAAGTCCAAGTCCTGAATAAAAGTTTTCAGGAGTTAAACACAATTTCTATGTTGTCTTGTTGGCCTCTGCCTTAATCATTCTGGACAAAAGAACCAGGAAACCAAGAAACGGACCCTGTTTTTCTTTCCTATTCACTCATGCATTAAAGGATTATGCAGGTCATAACAGGTACACTTATCACAGCACCTAGTAATACTGCATCATGGAGAACAGAGCACAGAGCATCACAGATTGTTGCTGTCACTGGGGATATCATTTGAACAGTGTCAGAGAAAAGCTTTTTGAAATAAAAATAAGAAGCGCTGATAATGCACCTTTTGTTTGCTCTTCTTTATAAAAATGCAGATTATGTGACTTCCCTGGGGAGACTTGTGGCTTCCCGGTATGCTGACGGCCTGTTTCCAAGGGTCTACAGAGCAGAAGATGGCACAGCATACAACGTAAGTGGGAGCCCCCTGGAGGGACAGGCATGTGACGCCCTGCTGAGGTCTAGAAGTGGCCCATGCGGAGAAGCTCACTCTGCTTCACATTGATTAGTGGAGCCAGACCTGCTGGGGCTGGAGACTTTTTCTGGCGGGTGGAAAGTAATGAAGGTCACAGCTGAGGAGCAGTGGAGGCAAACGGTTGGCCTGTCAGAGATGTATGCAGGAAGCTCTTGACCAGAGGTGAGATATTTGGCATAGCAACATTTTGTTTTGCCTTGAAAATAAAGAAAAAAGGCATTGTGACAGAGATCAGTTAAAAGTTGAGGGCCAGCTGCTGTTACCTTCCAGAGGCAGGAGCGATAGAGGCTGCTCTGCAGGCCGGAGTGGACAGGGAGGGGGCGGTGCCTCTTACTGGAATCCGTTTCCAGCAACTCAGCACACCACGTGTGTGCCCACTGGTACCTGACCCCTGGCACACCACAGGGAGCTTGTGGGACACACGGCCATCCTGTCACGTGGTTTCATGGGAATTTGCTCATATCAGTGTACACCCATGTACCACCTGGACAGTTATTTCTTAATATTTAAAACACTTTAAACAGCCTGGTCCTAAGCAATAATATCCATGGAATCTTGAGTTTGGTGTGCGAAATATATTTTTTTATCTGAACCACATGGAAATGGATACAGTCTGTCTGTGCCATGTAACCACCTGCACAGCCCCTGTGACACGGTCCCACCTGGTTTCTGCATATGGTAGAGACTTGCAGTAAATGCTGTGCATGCTGGCGAGAGAGTTAGGAATTCTGTTGAAAGGAGCTGTGGGAAGCAGGTGCTAGAGTCTGAGGAATAACCCTGAGAGCCAAGGATGGGGAAGAACGGAGTTTAAGGCAGAGGGGACAGCACACGGCAAGGCATGAGTGTGGAATTATACAGTGTGTTCAGAAAACACATTTTCCTGACAACTTAGGGATTTGGCGGTGTTCTGAGGGTGGCTAAAGTTAAACAAAGTACCAGATCTTTTAAAATTTGATTCTTTATAGAAGAAGGCACAAGTTTTTTTCTTTTCTCTGTCTCCTACCTTCCTACGCCCTGAAAGGCCTCGCACAGTTGTGCCCGATCTGTGGGAATGGTGCTTATTTGTATATACGAGGTTTGCCAATTAAGTTCGCAGACTCATGCTAGAAAAAGTGCTACATACCTCATTGCTGAAATCACTATGGTCACCTTCGAGGTACTCCCCTTGGGAAGCTATGCACTGACACCAGCGCCTAGTCCACCCTTCAAAGCAAGTTTGGAACTCTTTTTCTGGAATGGCCATCAGAGCTGTCATCGTATTACCCTTGATGTCCTGAATGTCATCAAAATATCTTCCTTTCAATATTTCCTTTATCTTTGGGTAAAGAAAGAAGTCACTGGGGGCCAGATCAGGTGAGTAGGGAGGGTGTTCCAATAGTTATTTGTTCACTGGCTAAAAACTCCCTCACAGACGGTGCTGTGTGAGCTGGTAGGTACATTGTGATGCAAGAGCCATGAATTGTTGGTGAAAAGTTCAGGTCGTTTTTGTCTAACTTCTTCACGCAGCCTGTTCAGCACTTCTAAATAGTAAACTTGGTTAACTGTTTGTCCGGTTGGTACAAATTCATAATGAATAATCCCTCTGATATCAGAAAAGTTCAGCAACATCGTTTTGACTTTGGATTTGGACGGAACTTTTTTGGTCGTGGAGAATTGGCTGACTTCCATTGTGCACTTTGACGCTTTGTATCAGGGTCCTATTGGTACACCCATGTTTCATCACCAGTGATAACACGGCCCAAAACATCATCTTGCCTCTCCAAAAGGTCTTGGCAAACTTCAACTCTCCTTTACTTTTATTCATCACTGAGCTCCTTTGGGACCATTTTTGCACACACCTTTCTCATGCCAAGAAGTTCAGTTCAGATTTTCCTGTTTTTTTATCGATATTTACTTGGTCTGCTCTGCTTCTCACAGTGAGCCAACAATTTTGACACAATTTGATTAATTTTTGCAATGTTTTCCTCAGTTCTGCTCATTACTGGCTGCCCTCACCTCTTCATCAGTGATGCGTTCTCTCCCCTCAGAAAAACATTTAATCCATTTGTACACTGCTGTTTTCTTCATGGCATTATCCCCATAAACTTGGACTAACATGTCCCTGATTTCACTTTCACTCTTGCCAAGTGTAAGAAGAAATTTAATGTTTGTTCATTGCTCTAATTAAAACTCAGACATTCTTGTGATGGCACAAAAAACATGCAACAACAATAATGAACACTACTCAGCAAGACACTGCCACATGTCGACACAAACACAGCTGTGAGACACTGATATACTGAGGTTATGAAACCTTATTGAGCTGTTTGTACAGTGCTGCCAATGGAAGCGCACGGTGGCAAGTTCATGAACTTAATATGCAGACCTTGTACAAGAAATTGCCCCCAAGTCTCTGTCACCTTTCAGGGACAGCCCCTAGCAGTGTTGGTGGCAGCTGTGGGTGATCAAGCGATCCAGGTATAGGGGTTGGCCTGGGAGACAGAGGACACAGGACAAAGGTCATGAGCAGGATGAGGAGTCATTGGGGTGCATCCATCGAGGAAGCCAGGCCTGTGTGTTGAGTGCTGAGAAGCGTTTCCAGAAATACTTCTGGCATGTTGTACTTAGGAAAGCTTAGTGAGCCTTACTCTTTTCCATCTGCCTTTGCCGGTCTCTCTTATCGTCTCCCTAATTTCTTAAAAGTTCCCCTGGACATTTTTTGATGAAGATAATTCTGTAACTGTAAAGATAAATTGTGATCTAGAGACACATTTCTTTCTTTTTTAAATTAGTTTCAGGTGTACAAAACACTGTAATAGACAGACATTCACACCCCTCATAAAGTGGTAACCCCTCCCCCAATCTACTACCCCTCTGACATCGTATATAGCTGTTACAATTCCATTGAAACACATTTCTTTTTAAAGAGTGCTGTTTTGAGTGGAACACGTGGTCGTCTTTATCCTGTGGTGAACCGGCCACAGGTTTCAGCTGAGGCTGGAACATGATCCTCCTGATGGTGTGGGTTTGGAGGATCCTGTACAAAGTTGTCACTAATTCACAGTGCTCGATGGCAGACGCCTTGACTCAGTGGGCCCTCTTGTTCCTGGCTGCACTGTGCTTCAGGTTACCTACTTCGGTGTGTTTTTATTTTTTTCATTTTTGGGTTTTTTACTTTTTTATTTTCATTAAGTTGACAGCCAAAGCAGAAGTGATCTGTCAGTTCGTGGAACTTTTAACACAAGCTGTGGAGAGCTATAAGCAGAGGATGGACTGGCTCACCAGCGGAAGCCAGCAGGTTTTTGGTGTCATCTTGGAACAGAGCATCACCATAGTGCTGGATTTTGGCAACATGCGGGAGGAGGAGCTTAGTCTGTGCCAGGATGCTCTAATCATGGTCCTCCGGGAACAGGTGGCTCACATAGCCAAGTTCAATATCATACGGTGAGTTCCCAGAGAAAGGGGATGTTTCAGTGAAAACTTCATCAGTGATTTTCATTTAGTTAAGTAGCATAACTAGCATAGTTAGCTCTTTGGGGGGGGGTGTTATCTTGTAATTTGTTAGAATATAGAATTCAGCAGAAAGCCCACAATGAATAAATCTTAGAAAACTTTTATCTGCTTTGTACAAGGCATCTTAGTTTTCTAATGAGATATTTATAAACATACTTTTCTTCAGTGCATGGCAAGGTCAAATACAAGAATATAAATTATATTGAATATATATTTAAGGCCATAAAATCTCTTCATTCATTTTAGATTTTAGCTTGGATAATGAATTCAAACTTGTCACAAACTTCCCTGGTTTTCACACTGAGCTTACAACTCATGTTGACCTCCCATAAGCTGACGCTTAATCTGGACAACAGGTGGCTGGCTTTATAGAATTTCCTGTATTGTAGAGTTTTTACAGTCAATTGTTTAAAGATTTTTGGATTTGAAAGGACTTAGACTCTATGGCCAACTTTTTATGTGGAGCAGTGGCAGCACCTCCTTGAGAGGAAACTTCTGGATGGGGGCATCTACCTGAGCCTTTCTTTTTTAAAAAACTACATTTTTTGAAACATTTATTTTAAGTATGTTTTTCTAAGACCCATCAGCTCCAAGTCAAGTAGTTGTTTCAATCTAATTGAGGAGGGCATAGCTCACAGTGGCCCATGTAGGGATCGAACCAGCAACCTTGGTGTAATGAACACTACGCTCTAACCAATTCAGCTAACTGGCTGCTCCTGAGCCTTTCTTTTTAAACAAAGTATTTCCAGCTAGTAGATGACATCTTGGGGATGCTGCCTAATTGTGTTCTAGCCCAGGTTCCTATTTCTGTCACAGACATATTATTGACAGAATTAAGTGTTTAAGGCTGCAATGCTTCAGCTTCTTGGAAATCTGTGCGATAGCACAGATTTGGAAATCACTGACACATATATGTGTCACTCAGCCAGGTTCTCTACCCAGAGGGGCCGCACAGAGGTGACACTTGAGGCAGCCCTGTCTCTGGAGGTGGGCAATGAGGACAACTCAGGGTGATTCATTTAGGCCATGAGTCACGTAATTCTTATAATCATGAATTCATATATGACTCATAATTCATTCAATTATAAACACGGAGATAAACTCAGATGGCTGTTCTTGAAATCAAAATGATTGAATCAGATTTTCCCAGGATTTAAAAACTTATGCTCTGCTAAAGTCAGAAAAATACTATTTGTTTATCTAAAAATGAACTAATGGAAATCTTTCAGAACAATTAAAGCAATGTAATAAATGAATTAGAAATAAAATTTTACAGTAATAAAATTGTTGCTGATTTACAAATCTTGATAGTGTAAGCCCATATAAATTTACTACTTATAGAAGACAGCTACATATAAGCCTACTGTTTATGAAAGTAATTTCCCTTAGTAATTTTTTAAAAATTTTATTGGGAAATATTGGAGACGAGTGTGTTTCTCCAGGGCCCATCAGCTCCAAGTCGTTGGCCTTCAATCTAGCTGTGGAGGGCGCAGCTCAGCTCCAAGTCCATTCACCATTTTTCAGTCTTTAATTGCATGGGGTGCAGCCCACCATCCCATAAGGGAATTGAACCGGCAACCTTGTTGTTGAGAGCTCGTGCTCTCCCCAGCTGAGCCATTCGGCCGCCCCTCTGGCAGCTCAGCGGCAGCTCATTGTCTTCAATCTGGTTGTGGAGGGCGCAGCTCACTGGCGCACGTGGGAATCATACCGGCAACCCTGTTGTTCAGAGCTCGTGCTCTAACCATCCAGCTGCCCCAGTAATTTTAATGTATTTGTTAATGCTTGAGATTCTTGATTCCCTGTAAACGTTTTTCTGAGTCCTTTCAGCTGATGGAAGGTCATGGTGCTTTGGCAGCTTGTCTTAGATGGCTTCCTTGTTTTATTGGTCATTTTCAGAGAGAGGGCTGGAAGCTGCTTTTTCTTTCTTTTCACACGGTGACCGTGAGGGGCATGTTGTCCACAGCTGCGGAGCTGAGGACTGACAGCTGTGGTGACCACTGCCTGGTGACGGCCCCGTGTGGTTCTTTGCAGGGCGTCCCAAGAGCCTGTGAAATGGCAGGAAAATGCTGCTCCTGTGACACAACAGTCCATAGCTGCTGCCATCAGTTGGGTTGAGACACTGACAGTTGGTCAGGCGCTGAGTCAGGCTGGTCGCCTGGACGCTCTGCTGGAAGCTGGGAAAGACAAAACCGTGAGTGTGTATCCAGGGCTGGCCCAGGTCACCAAGGTGGCCTCAAGTTTATTTCTTTACATCAATATTTTCATACTGCCCTGCAGCCGATCTTGGTCCCTTCCCTGTGGCCTCCCACAGGGGCTGTGTCATTGGCATCGAAGAGCCCGTAAGTCTGAATCCTATTCACCTCTGAATTTGGAACCAAGTGACATATAGGTGAGAGGCCCCAGGAGGGGATCAAAATTGCAGGTTTGACATGTGCTGCCATGTCCATTGAGCACCAAGGGAAGTGTTTAGGCCACAGCTGTGCACGTCCAACACTTCAGTTCCACCTCTTCTCTCCTGAAAGTTAGATAAGTCAGTCCATCCCTTCTGGGGAGCACAGGTTGGAAGGCTCCCCCCAGAATCCCGAGCATGAGGAAACAGGTCTTCCCCAATGTCCATGTTCTGTAGCTTTCCCTCTCCGTTTTCATCACACCTGGGTCTATCATGAACTTTCCAAGGTGAGATATATCTGCCGATGTGTCATCCATTTTCAAATGCTGGTGTGTTCACATGGGCACTTTGATAGGGACCTTTTGGAAATAAAGAATTATCTGGAAGAAGTGATTGAATGGTGGTATTAATGTCTCTTTAAGCCACAAGGGTGTGTGTTTTTGTGACTCTACTGGTGGGGCTGTTAAGGGTAGTGGCAAGCCAGAGAGGAAGTCCTCTGGGCAGGTGGGTCCCTTGGCCACCTCCGCTCCCTGGGTGGAGGTAGGTCTGCTTTCCTTTGGGATACAGCTACTTAATAATACTTACTAATTAATTAATGTGAATTAATAATTGTTTCCTCCACCCTGGAAGCCTGAGGGTTCTGGGGATTTCAAGCTTTACTCTTCTGCATTAAGAAGTCCTTTCTTGGGTAAAGAGGCCGTGTGCTGGCACCTGAAAAGACAACCCCAGTGGTCACCAGGCTGTTTATTGACGATGATGGTTTGAAATTGGAAACCCATTGTTTATCCTCATGAAACCAGAGGAACAAATGTTTCTTCTCTTTAAAGAATAACAAAATACAAGCTACTTATCGTGTTTCCCTGAAAATAAGACCGGATCTTATATTAAATTGTGCTTCAAAAGACACATTAGGGCTTATGTTCAGGGGATGTCATCCCGAAAAATCATGCTAGGGCTTATTTTCCAGTTAGGGCTGATTTTCCTGTTAGGTCTTATTTTTGAGGAAACATGGTATGTTCTTTGGGTCTTCAAATTTGTCTTAACACCTGTAAAATTTCAAGTGTCTGGATACCATAATTAGCATTCAAGATATAGAACATTTCACAGGCTCTTGTGTGTGTGTATGTGTGTGTCATACATGGTGTTCTCTTTCTTTCTCTGTTACCTGGCTACCCTTGTCACAGCTGACGCTGGACACCTGACAGGACTGCAAGACTTCCCGGTGACCTTAATTTTCTATTTTACTTCCCTCTGGCTGTGCCTCTCCTTTCTCTGGGTTTCATCCCCAGCCCAGGAAATATGGACATTTTAGTGAGTTCCAGGAAAATCCTATAGAAGAGTAAGAACCCAGAAATAAGCTTACAGACACTGATTATCAAATGCCACCTGAAAACTCTTGAGACTATGGAGTATGACAAATGCAAAACATATTTAGACCACTGTGTCCCTCCACCTAGAGCTTATGTCTAGGTGTGGTCCCAAGGAAAATTCTGGTAAATGCAACTGCTTCATGTATAAAAATATCATCTGATATTTGTGAGGAGTTAACAAAGTGTGTGTGTGTGGGAGGTGGGGTGGAAGGAGATTGGGTTCCCAGAGGGCCTACTCCTCTGCTCTGAGCCCCTCATGTGCACCCCACTGAGTTTCAGATTGATCCATGTAGCTGCCATTTGCTATAAATAGAAAAGACCCAAGGCTTAAGAACCGTGAACAGTAAAGCCAAATACCCAGACTTTCCCGTTGATGATAACCTGTTATGGGTTAGCATCTCCCAGGAGTGAGTCCTGAGAGGAACCAAGAAAGCGGGTATTGTCTTGTGTCCAACTCTAACATGGAGAGTGGGTTTTTTGTATTCTGTCCATATGAGAAGGGAGGGCGGACTTATGTGCTTGGCAATGGTAAAGGAGGATGCTCCTCCAGCACCTGATTTTGTAAACACAGATGGGCCAGGAAAATTGAACAGGGATGGGTGTCTGAGCGTGAGCCTGAGTCCGGGGGAGCTGGGCAAAGGCTGAGGGTCATGCAGGGACTCTGGTCCCACTTCCCGCATAACTGCAGGATGTGGCGAGCCAAAAAGGAACACCAACGGAGCCATAGATAGGGGAGTCATACCACCATATTCTCAATGGTGGCTGGCCGAGACACAAAAACAAACATCCGCCACTACCCCAATGAGAGGTCTTCCTGTACCCCATCTCGCTGGCGGCCGGGCGAGACACAGGAAGCAGGAGCAACACGATCCGCAATCTACAATCCGCTTGCTAACCACACTTACTAGCCGCAATCTGCCATCCACTTCTCTGCCAACCAACCAACTCCCTAGCGTAGCCACGACAGTTATATTAGTAGCTAATGGCTAACCGGAAACAGCTGATGGCCACTCAGCCACAGCAGATGGCCATCTGATTACAGCTGATGGCTATTTAATAACTGAGCCAGCACCTTTCCACGTGAGGCTGAGAGCCTGGAAACTGCTCTCTGGGACTCTGGCCCCACAGTGGGGTCTGCTTAAATCCCAGCTCTAGTCATGGCACATGAAGAGCACTGAAAAAGAACCTGGTTCCTGGGATGGGCAGCCTGTGGGGTTGTGGGGACAGAGTCCCAGAGAGCAGTTTCCAGGCTCTCGGCCTCACGTGGAAAGGTGCTGGCTTGCGTAGTAGGTGGCTATCAGCTGTGACTAGTTGGCCATCAGCTGTTACCGGTTAGCCATTAGCCACTGATAGAACTGCCGTGGCTATGTTGGTTGGTTGTCAGAGAAGCAGACGGCGTACTGTGGAGCCTGCTTCCTGTGCCTCCAACCCAGCTGTCAGTGAGAATACAGTGGTATGACTCCCCTATCTATGGCTCCATTGGTTTTCCTTTTTGGCCTCACCATGCCCTGTGTTTTTGTGTGGGGAGTGGGACCCTGCATGCAGGGGTACTGAGGAAATGTTCAGCAGTTTTGGGGGCTGGCATCGTCCTCAGAGCCCAGGTGTGCCATCCAGGACAGGGGTTCTGCTCTGTAATATCCTATGGTCCCAGGACACATCTCTGGAAAGCTGGTGTCTTCCCTGGTCTTTCTGAGGAGAGGGTGTTGTGTCATGAGGCCCACTGATCCAGGATGTGCCTCTGGGAGGTGCTCCTCCTTCCTCTTTAGGGATGAGGAGGCTCATGACCAGTGGCCCTGGTTCCCAGCTGCCTGAGAAGACTAACTGAGGGCCTCTGCTCTGCTCTCAGCAGAAGGCCCCCCGCCCAGAGGGCACCTGCATCCCTCTCTGTGTTTTCTCAGCCTCTCTTCTTCCCACCTGGCAGGCACCGATTTGTTTACCTTTTCTACCGGGAGACTAAGTGGGTGAATTAGAGACAGACCCACAGGATTCCTTAAGGAGCCTTCCCCACGGGACAGGAAGCTGAAGGCTGGGCCATATCCATCACGAGGCTGGCGTTTCATTCACTTCCTTGCAGTGGTTGACAGCCATTAGGTCTTTTCACCTCTGTGTCCCTTGCAGTGGCAGTGCATGCTGTGGGGTCGATACGTCTGTGCTGAATACTGAAGCACTGGAAAAGAAATGATGTGGATATTCTTGAGGTTGGGAACTAGCTGTGGTCTCAGATAGTCTCATCCCAAAGTCGTGGAGCAGATTTGAGTTTTTGAATTGAAGGGAAGTGGTCTACATGGGACTGGGCGGGTAAATCTGTTGAGTCTCACGTGACTCTCGTGGGGACGGTGGGTAGGCACAGGGACCCTGAAGCTTGGGAGGCCAGGAAGTTGGTGGTGGTCAAGGGTGCTAGATGGGTCTGAGAAGTGAGCTAGATTCATACTGTGGGGGCAGCCACTGCCATGGAGAACCAGAAAATCAAAATCGCTGAGCTGGGAGAGGGCTGCCACAGGCACAGCGATGTCTGGGAAGTACATTCAAGGTTACAACTGTTGGAAAAGTCAAAGCTGTATGACGAACGAGACAGAATTTTGCTAGATCTCTTGCTGCTGTTCTGGTTGACTTTCATTTTTGCTTCCTTGCAGAGTGGAGATATTCAGACCCAGAGGCCTTGGGGCTTCTAGCAGCCTAGAGCAGAGGGCAGCAGGGAGGAAGCATCCTCTCCAAGTCTGACTCTTCTTTGCCTCCAAACCTGGGGCTGGGAAGACGTCAAGGCCACCTTGGCTGGGCAGAGTGCCATTACTGTGGAAAGCTGCTGCACAAATGGCCCTGACAGCACAAGACATTTCAAGTGAAAACAGAGGCTCTGCCATGCTTTATGTGGTATAAAGCGGCGAGAGTTTGTGACTCACAGTAAATTAGTCGAATAGGATCCAGATATTTTACAAGTCTTGTGTTACCAAATTCAGTGCAAGTCAGCATTTAGGGAAGTGCTGTGAGGAAGCCGCCCGGTCCTGGCTGCTGCCGCTGCCCCTCCAGACTGGCCGTTGCCCGGAAGCTCAGAGCTGCAGCTTAGGGGTGCAGATTTGCAGGCGGTAAGCCCCTGAACCAGATGCCGTCCTGGAACAGATTTTGATCAGTGACGTTGATATCGGTCGGAGTGTCGGATGGTGTGGGAGCTAAGAAAGTGAGGTCAGTGACTGTCTCTGGCCACCTCTGACCACCTTGGTGTCGCACTGTCTTGCTTTCACAGTTCTGGGAATTCACGTTTACCTCTAATAGGTGACCAGCGTTGCCGTGATGAGGTGACAGAATTCAGTGGTTGACAGCAAAGGCAGAAGCTCACGGGGTCAGGTAGCCTGGACTAGCTGCAAGGCTAAGTCGATTAATCTGTCCAGGCCTCAGTTTCTTCATCTGTAAACTGGGTGTGAGAACAAGAATTCATAGCAGATGATTCCAAAGCCATTTAATTTTAAAAGGCATTCTCCCAAATTGTTTGGGGGGTGGGGTGGGAGATAGATAGGTTTCTCAGTGTCTCTATGTGAGCAGAAAGGAGAGGCAGAGCAGCAGTGTGCAGGAGGAAAGTGGGGGTGGGGTAAGTGGTCTCGATGGAAAGCATGTCCCTAGAAATCTGTAGCATGGGTATCGGTGGGTGGCCTGGCGTGCTAGACAGTCAAGAAGCTGAGTAATGAACTTCGTGAATAACCCTAGAGCCTGAGTAAAGGAAGGGAATGCTGGCTTACTGCTGGCCACAGCATTTTTAGTTTGATGAAATGTCAACGGAAAAACATTTCTGCACAAGGGTTTCAGACTTGGGTTATTGCCAGAGCAAAGAAGCTGAGTTTACATGCCATGCAATGAAGGCCCGGGTGTCCGGGGCCAGAGACAGACCACCTGGAGGGGTTTGTCCTCACTCACCTCCCGCTGAGCTCACGAACCCTAGTACCTGCCCCCAGCCCGTGTCTGTCTTTCCCCTTTCTCAGGCCATGTGTGATTTTAGATCCTTATGGGAGGGTGAACCCATCCTCTTTGCACTTGGGCACCAACACACATGGGACACTAACTAGAACAATGCAGCTCAGTGGAGCGCATTTAATGCACCTGACACAGGTGATGTGTACACCAGGAGGAAGCTGGGGTTCATGCATTTGCTGGAAGAACAGTGCTAGCAGTCTAATAAGGAGCCTGGAGAACACTGCCTCTTTCAATTATTTTCTTCTGCCACTTGGGTGACTAGTAGAGAGAGTGTACAGCATTCCTCAGTCTTTACCTCCCATTAGGTCCTTTTGAAAATCAGGGAGCAGGTGCTGAAAGGCCTGAAAGAAAGAGCAGGGGTAGGGTGGGAGTGGGGGCTCTGCTGTGCCCAGTCGGAGGAGGGCTGCTGTTGCAGTAGGCCAGGCTCCGCTCCCACTTGGGCCTTCTCCTGACACCAGCCTGCGCCCCTACCGCCCTGCCCCCACCTGCCTCCAGGAGCACATGGTCTGCCCCATGCCGCTCTCAGGCGTCCCTCCAGCTGGGGAGCCTCTGTCTGTGCCTAGGTTTAAGTCCCAGATTTGAAGTTGAGGGGAGGTCATGGCCTACCCTCTGCTAACAGGTCTGTGATTACAGCGGAGAGGCCGGTGAGTCAGTCCTAAAGGGACAGCACATCTGGGTCTCCTCCCCAGGTCTCTGTGGAGACAGTCCCTGTGGATGGGTAGTCCTGGCCCTCCCTGGGTTTTCACCTTCTGAGATTTAGGTCAGTGTAAGCCACTGTGTTTAGACCCAGTCATGAGGTAAAATGCATTCTCTCTCTTATCGCCATTAAAACATTTGCCCGAGGTTAGGGCTCACACCATGGAAGGCAAGTCCTAGGGAAACAGCAGGGGTGGTGTGCGTGAGACTGGGTTAGGGCCATTGTCCCAAGGGCGGGGCGGGGGTTGTGGACATCGTCTCTGAATGAAGCAGGGGTCCCTTTGGGATTGCCTTTCATTGGTGAGGTATACACCTCCCACATCCCTGGGGTGCGTGCGTGCACGTACATGCGTGTGCACGTCGTATGTGTCTGTCACCCTACACGGGCTGGGTCACTCTCCCATTTGTCTCATGGCCTGCCATGGTACGGAGAGCAGGGCCCTGTGGGTGGGCCTGGCCACCTGACCTGCTGTGTGGAGTCAGGACAGCCTCGCCTCCCCAGGCATTTGCTTCCTTGTGGGTGGGGACCAGAGGATGAACTAGCTGGAATGCGCCCGCCTGCCCCATTCCGCTTCAGACTGAGGATGGAGGAGCTGGCATCGCCATGGGCAATGGCTAATAAACAGCCCGCAGTGGCTGTGCCGACACTTGTTCATGCTGTGTTGCAGACAGCTACTCCTGGCCTGTGTGATGGACTCACGGGCTTGGAGGAAGTCTGTGGGGCAGAGTCGCAGAGAGCAGTTTCCAGGCTCTTGGCCTCACGTGGAAAGGTGCTGGCTTGGTTATCAGATGGCCATCTGCTGTGGCTGGGTGGCCATCAGCTGTTACCCTGTTACCAGTCAGCCATTAGCCACTAGTATAACTGCTGTGGCTACGTTAGGGGGGTTGTTGGTTGGTTGGTTGGTTGGTTGGTTGGTTGGTTGGCAGAGAAGCGGACGGTGGATTGCGGCTAGCAAGTGTGGTTAGCAAGCTGATTGTGGGTTGTGGATCGTGTTGATCCTACTTCTTGTGTCTCGTCCAGCCGCCAGCGAGACTGGGGTGCAGGAGGATGGGTGCAGCAATGGGGTGCATTGGGGTACTGGCGGATGTTTGCTTTTGTGTCTCAACCAGACGCCAGCGAGAACATAGTGGTATGACTCCCCTATCTATGGCTCTGTGAGTGTTCCTTTTTGGCCTCACCTTATCCTGCGTTCTGATGCGGGGAGCGGGACCAGAAACCCTGCATGATAAAGCCCTTCCTCAAGTGTACCAACCACATCTGTCCCATGCGACACCTAAGTCTGTATCCACAGCCCACAGACCTTCTTGGCACCAGGCCTGGAATATCTCCCTTCCTGACTTTGGCCCCAGACGTCCTCACAAAACATTGAGCAGTGCTGCTGTTCTTCCTGTCCTTTTTGCAAAGGAGGTTTATGGGAAGTATATTGCCCCTGAGTCCAGGACAAGGCTTGGGCATGTCAGGAGATAAACCAGTGGTATTGCTGTTTTGCAGATTGAATCCATTTACTACTTTGCGGTGGGGGACATCCCTGACGGATGCAAGCAGCTTCTCCTCCACAGGGCTTTGGAGACACCATGTCCTGTCTGCACTGTATCCTTCAATGCCAGAGGAGAAGGCACGATAGCTTTCTTAAAGGAGCTGAGTGCCAAGACCCACAGCAGGTAGGCGGCAATATACCTGAGGATGAGCTCCCTGCTTCCGCAGGCCCGTGGGGGCCTCGGGTTCCTTGGAGTCCCGTGTGGCCTTCCCGTCTTCCCAGCAGTCTTTAGTCTCCATGCACCTTTCCTTCTGGGCCCTATATTCATCTTGCCTTTTCATTTTCTGTATAATTGGGATGCTTACACATCTTGGAACCTTGCTGACGCTGCATAGACTGCCCCTCCTAGGCACAGCCAATTCCTAGAGGTCGTGAATGGGTAACCCAGGAGTGCACCTTCTGTGTGCAGGCTGACTAATCCAGAGCCTCGGAGCTCACCCTCAGGACCACTCTTCCTTAACCACCCTGGCCAGGTACCAGACAACTTGGGCCAGCCCCAGTACCCCAGAACTTGCTGAAGTGATTAAAACTAGCCAGTGCTGAGCCCACTGACTCTGCCTTATCCATCCCTTCCTGCGGAATCCACAATACAGACGCTTGCCCATGTTTGCCCTGGTGTTTCCTCACCCTGCCCTGCGTGGGTGGTGTGCCCTCTTCTTGGGCACTGTGTTTGTCAGTTCTGGCTGCCATAACAAAGCACCATAGATGGGAGCTAAAACAACAGACTTTATTTCTCTCCGTTTTGGAGGCTGGAGCTCCAAGGTGAGGGTGCCTGCTGAATCAGTTTCTGGTGGGAAATTGCTTCCTAACATGCAGACACCTGTCTTCGTGCTGTGTCCTTTTATGGGAGAGAAAGAGAGGGAGAAGGGAGTGGGGTCAAGCATGCGTAAGTTTTCTGGTGTGTCCTTTTCAAAGGACACTAATCCTATAGGATCAGGACCCTACGCTTAGAACCTCGTTTAACCTGAATTGTAGGCCCCGTCTCCAAACACAGTTGCTTTGGGGGTCGACACAACTCAGTCCATAGCAGGGAGTGTGAGTAGCAAATTGTCTTTTCAGTGGCAGTTGAACTGATCTGTTGGCCTCATCATATCTGAGTAATAATGAAATCTACATTTTAAAACACCCTGCTGCCAGAGAGAGAAAGAGAGAGAGAGAGAGAGAGAGAGAGAGAATGAGAGAGAAAGAAACAGTTTAGCTCCCTTGTAGAGAAACACCATTGCTTGCGTGATTCCAAGGAGAGTGCCTGGGTCCTTTCCTGAGTTGGCCCATCCGAGACGAATGCAATGGTTGTCCTTCAGCATTTGTTCTCAAACTGAACTGCTCATCAGATTTGTGTGGGGAGCTTGTTAATCACTCAGAGGCTGATCCCACATACTATGGAGATCCTGGGAGTGTGCATTTTAGCACTTCCCTCTGCATAAGAACTCCGGAGAGAGCTCTACTAAAATGCACGTGTCTTGGCCATAGCCACCGTCTGACGGTCTGGATCCAGGGAGAGCCAGGGACGAGAGTTTGTAACAGGACCCTGGTGATTCTGAGAACCACTGCTCTGGTTTCTCCTTGAGCACTTTGAAGTCTAACACCAGATTATTGGCTTCCATTCTGGGTTCCCGAGCCCCCTAACTACAGAAGAGACCTCACTGCCCCACTGTTGCTAGTGGAGAGAGAAAAAGGCAACTGGCAGGGCCGCCTCATTTGTCCTCTGCTCAACTCTTGTGGGCCTTTCCTCTGGGCAGGCGAGAGGCCAGGGAGAGTTCGCTGTGACTTTGAGTAGTTCACACTCCTGCAGTTCAACTCCTGACTTGTAGGCTATGCACTGCGGAGTGTGGGTCTTGGAGAAGAGGACAAGGGGTGGCCGGCCCTCCTGTCCCTGCTCTGGCCCTTGAAAGCAGTCCTACCCACAACCACTAGTGCTTGTGTCTGCCCTGGGTCCCCTGTGGTTCCCGGGAGGTCCCCTGCACCTTCAGCTTGAGGCCCAGCTCAAGTGCAGTTATTATCCATCTGAAGTGCTCGGCTTGCAGGGAGGCTGGACTCTGGGTCCCCCTGTGCCCGAGCGAGGCTGTGTCTGGGCAGAGCCACCAGCCCTCAGGCACAGTGCTGTGCTCTGTGGGCTCTCCAAAGAGCCAATCTTAATGGCGATTTGCTTCCTGCACAAGTGACACTGTATTAGCTGGAGTAGACGTCCGCCTCGTTCTCTTTTCTAACCTGGAAAACCCATCAGGGTACACCGGGCAGCACAGGCCTCGGCACCTGGGCTGTGGGGCCTGCCAGGACAAACCTCAGCATCTCCCCTCTGCCCTGAAAGGAAGCAGGAGGTCCCAGCGGGAGGCAGGCTCAGCCAGACTGAGTCTGTCGGCCTCTCGGGGGCCGTTGGACAAGGCTGGCTTGTTCACTGCCATGAAGCCATCATCCTTGTCTCACCTGAAACCCTTGAGAAATAGACAGGACTGAGGCTTTCCATGGCCCAGGTGAGGCCCCACACCTCTCTTGCCATTGGTCCATCCATCTGTCCCTCCTCACCTGTGCTTCAGGATTCTCTCTGGGCTGGGTGAGGGGCGACACGCCACTCTAGAGGGGCTGCAGGAAGTTACTCAGAGGTTTCCTCTGCAACCTGAAGGAAATTTCCAGTGATTACTGACCTGGATTTCAGATAATTGGCTTCAGGGTGTGCCTTAGCCTGTTGCCCCGTGCCCTACTTCTTCTGTTTTTGTTTTTTCTTTTTCAAGTACAGTTGACCTACAATATTATATTAGTTTCAGGTATGCAGCATAGTGGTTAGACATTTATATACCTTATGAGGTGATCCCCTGATAAGTCTAGTACCTAACTGGCACCATACATAGTTACCAAAATACTATTGACTATATTCCCTATGCTGTTCTTTACATCCCTGTGACTATTTTGTAACTGCCAATTTGTACTTCTTAATCCTTTCACCTTTTTCACCCATCTGCCCGGCCCCCTCTCAGCTGGCAACCCTCAAAATGTTCTCTAAGAGTTTGTTTCTGTTTTGTTTGTTTGTTTATTTTGTTGTTTAGATTCCACATATAAGTGAGATCATATGGTATTTGTCTTTCTCCGTCTGACTTATTTCACTTAGCGTAATACCCTCTAGGTCCATCCATGTAGTTGCAAATGGTAATATTTCATTCTTTTTTTATGGCCAAGTAATAATCCATTGTCTATATGTACCATCTCTTTTTTATCCATTCATCTATTGATGGACACTTAGGTTGCTTCCATAGCTTGGCTATTGTAAATGCTGCAATGAAAATAGGGCTGCATATATCTTTTTGAATTAGTATTTTGGATTTCTTCAAATAAATATCCAGAGTGGAATTGCTGGGTCATAAGGTAACTCTATTTTTAATTTTTTGAGGACCCTCTATACTGTTTTTAATAGTGACCACCAATTTACGATCCCAGCAATAGTGCACTAGGGGTTCCTTTTTCTCCAAATCCTCTCCAACACTTGTTATTTGTTGATTTTTTGATCACAGCCATTCTGACAGGAGTGAAGTGATAGCTCGCTGTGGTTTCAGTTTTCATTTCTCTGATGATTAGTGATGTTGAGCATCTTTTCATATGTCTGTTGGCCATCTGTATGTCCTCTTTGGAGAAATTTCTGTTCAGGTTCTCTGTCTATTTTGTAATTGGATTGTTTGGGTTTTTTTTTAGGTGTTAAGTTGTATGAGTTCTTTATATATTTTGGGTATTAACTAACCCCTTATCAGATGTATCATTGGCAGATATCTTCTCCCATTTGGTTGGTTGTCTTTTTGTTTTGTTCATGGTTTCCTCCGCTGTGCAAAAACTTTTTAGTTTGATGTAATCCCATTGTTTATTTTTTTCTTTTGTTTCCCTTGCCCAAGGAGATATATCAAGAAAGAAAAATTACTAAGAGTGATGTTAAAGAATTTATTGCCTATGTTTTTTTCTAGGAGTTTTATGGTTTTGGGTCTTAAATTTAAGTCTTTAATACATTTTGAGTGCATTCTTGTATGTGGTGTAAGAAAGAGGTCCAGTTTCATTTTTTTTTTGCATGTATCTGTCCAGTTTTCCCAGCACCATTTATTGAAGAGACTGTTTTTATCCCATTGTATGTTCTTGCCTCCTTTGTCATAGATTAATTAGCCATGGGTTTATTTCTGGGCTCTCTATTCTGTTCCATTGACCTGTGTGTCTGTTTTTATGCCATTACCATGCTGTTTTGATGACTATAGCCTTGCAGTATAGTTTGATATCAGATATCAGGGTGTGATACCACCCCCTTTGTTCTTCTTTCTCAAGATTGCTCTGGCTATTCAGGGTCTTTTGTGGTTCCATATAAATTCTAGGATTATTTGTTCTAGTGCTGTGAAAAATGCCACTGGTATTTTGATAGGGATTGCATTGAATGTATAGATTACTTTTGGTAGTGTGGACATTTTAATGATATTAATTTTTCTTATCCATAAGCATGGTATATGTTTCAATTTCTTTCTTCGGTGTCTTATAATTTTCCTAGTACAGGTCTTTTACCAAATTGGTTAAATATATTCCTAGGTATTTCATTTTTTTGATGAAATTGTAAATGGGATTGTTTTCTTAAATTCTCTTTCAGATAGTTTATTGGTGTGTAAAAATGCAACTGATGATGATTCTGAATATTAATTTTGTATCCTGGTACTTTATGAATTCATTGTTCTAAACGTCTTTTGGTAGAATCTTTAGGGTTCTCTATATACAGTATCATGTCATCTTCAAATAATGACAGTTTTACTTCTTCCTTCCCAATTTGGATGCCTTTTATTTATTCTTCTTCCGTGACTGCTGTGGCAAGGACTTCCAGTATGTGCGAATCGAAGTGGTGAAAGTGGACATGCTTGTCTTACTGCTTTGTGTTTAACCTTTGGCATTTTAATTATAATATGTCCTGGTGTGGGCCTCTTTGGAATCATCTTGTTTGGGACTCTCTGTGCTTCATGGACTTGAATGTCTATTTCCTTAGCCAGGGTAGGGAAATTTTCAGTCATTGTTTTTTCAGATAGGTTTTTAATTCCTTGCTCTCTCTTTTCTCCTTATGATTCGAATGTTGGTATGCTTGATGTTTCCCAGAGGCCTCTTAAACTCTCCTCATTGTTTTTTATTCTTTTTGCTGTTCTGATTGGATGTTTTCCACTACCTTTTCTTCCAGATTGCTAATTTGATCCTCTGCTTCATCTAATCTGCTGTTGAGTCCTTCTAGTGTATTCTTCATTTCACTTATTGTATTTTTCATTTCTGACTGGTTCTTTTTTATGGTTTCTATGTCCTTTTTTATGTTTGTTCTCTCTTGGATGACGTTCTCACTGGGATCCTAAGCTCCTTGAGCATCCTTATAACCATGGTTTTCAACTCTGGATCTGGTAGACTGCTTGCCTCCATTTCATTTAGTTCTTTTTCTGGAGTTTTGCCCTGTTCTTTTTATGTGGGACGTATGCCTCTGTCTCCTCATTTTGGCTGCCTCCCTGTGTTTGTTACTCTGTATTTGGTTGATCTGCTGTGTTTTCCAGTCTTGGCAGATTCTCCTTGTATAGTAGGTCTCCTGAGGTCCCAGTGGCACAGTCTCCCTGGGAAACTGATTTGGCTACTCTGTGGATATCCCTTGTGTGGGTTGTGTGTGCCCACCTGTCGTAGTTGAACCTTGGTTGCTGTTGGCATGTCATGAGTGGGATTGACCCACAGGCTGCCTGTGACTATAGCAGACAAGCTGTTGTGCGGAACTTACTCCGTGAAGGGGGATTTGCCACAGCGGGGCTCTGTGCCTGCCAAGACCACCTTTTGGGTGTACCGTTTGTGGAGCTATTTGCATGGTGCTCTGATGTGGTCTGAGGCTGACCACCAGGTGTGTTAGCCTCTTGTGAGCAGCTCTGGTGCAGACCTGTGCTCGGCCTGGCACTGCCTGGTGGGACTACAGAGTGATCGCGGGTGGCAGTCGCCTATGTACACCATCACTGCTTGAGCTTCAAGGTGCACACAAGCCCCTAAGCAGCTCATTCAGGTGCGGATTAGGCTCAGCGTCCAGGTGGGTATGGAATGTACACCTAACCTGTTCCAGGTGCTGCTGCTGCTGCTGGGGTCACACTTGGCGGAGTCAGGCCCTACAGACCTGTCCATATAAGAATTCTTTCCATCAGTGCCACACGTAGGTCCTGGGGAAGGGTGTGTTTGCCGAGTTCAAGTTGACCTCAGCCTGTCAGCCCTCAGCAGGTGAGCGACGGCGCCTGTTGTTGCCTGCTGTCACACTGACCGCAGGGCTATGGCACTATGGGGCCTCATCAGACTCTGCTCATCCGCACTGCTCTGCCACGATTGAAGCCTGAGCACAAAGGGCAAGTACAGGCTTGTCAGGGTCAAGAAGTACCATTGAGCTATTACCCTGTAGTGAAGAGAAGGGTCATCAGTTAAAAACCCCAGTGCGTTCACAGTGCTCTGTGCTCTCCCGCCTCCCTGTCATAGTCTGTGGGGACAGACAGGGTATAGGGAAAGCAGTGAATTGTCTAGGATGCTTGGCACCCGCGGAAAAGCCAGTTCACAGTGTCGGGAGATCGCACAGACACACGCACATATGAACTTCCAGCTTAACGTGGCAAATCTTTTCATGTTTCAGGTTCCATGCGTTTGCAGAGAGAACAGAGTGTGTGGAATTTCCTGCATTCCCCCAAAGGGATGGTGACAGTGTAATGACTTGGAATTCAAGGAAATTGAAAGGAAAACCCCCTCCAGGTACCTGGGATCAAAAAGAAACAGTGTGCCGTGTTTCTTAATAACGTCAGGTGATCCGTATCGTTAGGATATAAAACACTAGGTGGGGACCAGTTGTTTCAAGGGCAGAGTTCATGGATGTTGATGGTGAATCTGTCAGCTTAGCAACCAGGCATACGTTTATCACCCAGGGAAGTAGCCTAAGCGATGTGTGTTTACAAACTTGGGAAGCTTCTGGACACGTGGCTCCGGCCTGTCAGCACAGGACTTAGGTCTTGTTAGGGCAGAGCCACTGTGCTGCCCGGGTGTGCTGGACGCTGAGCTGAGGATGCCTGCGGTTCTCTGGGTTTTCTGCTGCTCAGCCCGTCAGTGAGGCAGTGCTGTAGATGCACACGCGGGACTGACCTGCCTCTCGCGGCGGCCTCTGTGGAGGCTGAATGAACCTCCCTTTTCATTCAGGAATGTGATCAGAGAGTACAACAGGCACAGAAAATGAAGTCACAAAATCAGTGAGAAATAGGGCTGTGACTGGGAAAAACAGTAGTAGACAGTTACTCAGGAAGCCAAGACATAGGCGTTTCTGTGGGCTGATGAAATCGCAATGTGCCCAAGCCACTGTGAGCCCGGCAGAGAAAAGCAGGAAAGGAAGCAGGCCAGTTAGCCGTCTGAGGAAGCCCACCCACCTCCACCCTCTTGCTCCTTCTTAGTAATCCACACACAGATGTCCAGCTTCAGTATGAGGCAAGAACCACTCTTGGGACAGGGGAGAAGCTGCAGGATTCAGCTGCTTGCAAGTTTTCTGTGTAGGCAATGGTGTTGCAGAGGCTCCCCGGGGAAGGGCATTGGGACTGAGCAGGAGGCAATCCTGTCGGGTGGAGAGAAGCGGGTACTGTGGATTCAGATTCTTGTGCCTCAGAGCAGAGCAGGGCAGAGGCCCCAGGGGAGCTCACTCTGCGCACTGCCTTAGGTCGTAACCAACACCTTGGTTCTGATGGTGAATTGCACATCTCTAAGAATTTGCAAAAATGTCAGTTGATAAGCAAGGTTGATGCTAATGGAAGAAAAAATTGAATTCAAGATGTGTGCATGCCTTCTGAAAATAATTTACAAGATTAAGCCTAGGGGGCAATGACTCAATCAAGGTAAACAATGTGAGATGTCACCAGCTCCCCAAGGCGGCCAATTACTGTAAAGGGGGTTTAATTTTGGCCTATGTTCCTTGGCAATTTAGTTTTAAAGGGAAACATATCTGGCTGCATAGCTTATGTTTTCAGCAAGTACCATCTTCCTAACCCTGCCGAGCATAGAATTAAATTGCAGATAAAAACATTTTT
Organism: Rhinolophus ferrumequinum; assembly: GCF_004115265.2. Taxonomy (NCBI): domain Eukaryota; kingdom Metazoa; phylum Chordata; class Mammalia; order Chiroptera; family Rhinolophidae; genus Rhinolophus; species Rhinolophus ferrumequinum. The sequence continues at coordinate 2,845,282 of NW_022680356.1, forward strand.
CTTAGAGGAAAATGCTTGGAGCATTGTGCCTGCCGGTGTAATACCATTTCAGTGATCAGTGTTCCGACTTTGGGTCCCTTACCCTCAATAGCGATCCATCACGATGTCCCAGAAATGCCAACATTTCAAAACCAACCTCTCCTACTCAAAAACTGCCCAGAAGTCCTTGACTGTTTTGGTTTGGAAAATGCCTGCTTTCCAGCCTCTCCCAGGGCCTCAGGCAGTTCTTCAGTCTTTTCCCAATCTGTTCCCTCTGCCCATGTTCCCATCATCTGTTTCCAGCATTTGTCAGTGTCCAGTTTTCTCAGGCCCTTCTCCAGTTTGGGGAGGGAGGGTGCCCTCTCTGGAGGTAATTTGCCTCCTTTTGTAGAGAAAAGAGAGTCTGCAATTCACCTGGCAATTTAAAGAAATGTCCTATTATTGACTTTTCAGATTCCAGATAATTGGCTTTCAGCGTGTAACTTACCGTCACCTCCATGCACTACACCAGTGTAAGACAACTCTGTACTCAAGATAAATAATAGTTTTAGAAATTGTAGTAAAACACACATAACAGAAAATTGACCATCTTAACTATTTTGAAGTGAACAGTTCAGTGGTGTTAAGTACATTCATGTCGTTGTGCAACCATCTCTAGAAATCTTTCCATTTTGCAAAACTGGAACTCTGTATCCATTAAACAACTCCCCATTCTTTCCTCCCTGAGCCCCTGGCATCCACCAATCTACTTTCTGTCCCTGTTCCACTGTTTTATTATTATTATTTTAAAATCTAACAAGCACTTACACGTTGCCAGTATGTACCAACCGCTAATCAAATTTCAGCTCACTTAATCTTCATGACGGCCCTGTGAGTGGGGGCTGTTAGTGGTGGTGAGACCAAGACAGAAGGCAGTTAAGAAGCTTGTTCTGATTCAGAGCTAGTAAGTGGCAGAACGAGGGCTCAACAGACCGTCCATCGCACAGGCTGCTTTTCTTCAGTGACATGTGTTATGTGTGAAGTGTGATCCATCTCCTTTGACTGTCTCCTGTATCTACCCTCCTCCCTCTAATACTCTAAAACACTTTATTCCTGTTTGTGCTCACCTTCTCTGGATTCTTTCAGGAGTTCCCTAGTATATTTTCTTCACCGAGTTTCCACCGATTTTATGTTGACTTCTGTGATTTTTTTCTACTTTCCTGAGTTTTTCGTATTTCATCTCTTCCTGTTGTATTGCCATCTCACTCCTGAGTTTCTGAATTTCTGCTTTGTTTTCTTCCTTCATGGAGATAATGGCTTTATATATATTTTTTAATTCACAGTGAAATATCGGATCATAATTTTCATGTATTCCTTGATAACATTTTTAGTGAGTATTATTATCTCTCAATAGGTTTCGGCTCTTTCCTCGATTTTTTTTTTTAATAATAGTTTGTTTGGATGCTGTGTGCTAGCTTCCTCTTTATTATTCAGCACTAAAGCAGAAGACCCAATAGACCTGTGCAGCTGGTCCTGTGGGAGGCAAGGTGGGAAGGGCTCTGCTTCTGGCTCAGGGCTCTCTTCCCTGCTGCTGCAGAGACTGCTGCCTCCAGACAAGTTTTTTCTGGGCAGTGCTGCGTGAAGCCTCCTCTTGCCTCTGGAAACCAAGCAGACAGATTTCTGCTGCTAGCCCTTGTTACTGATGTCACAGGATGCAGCGCTACTGCCAGGCTCACCTTTGACTTTGGTGGGTCCCCCACTTCCTAACACCTGCCCAGCTCCTGGGGGCCGGCCCCGTACACACAGGCTTTCTTCTGCATAGCTTCTGCCTCGCCTCACCTGCTCTCAACAGCGCTTACCTGGATGTTGCCTTTGTTTCCTAATTTCACAGAAGAAGGTATTTGTGTTTTCTTTTTCATTTGCATTTCCCCCCATAATTTCTAGGAAAAAGGGAAAAGATATTGACATATACTTGTGTTTACCCTGGAAGTAAAGACTACATCTTAAATGTTCAAAGGTGTATTAAAGTGAGCTCTGAGACCAAATGTGAAACCTGATGTCTGTCAATCCTGATGTCCTACACTGGATTGTGTAGGCTGCCTGGGGTCTTTCACTTTTACTTGTCATGCGTTATGTTACTACTCACTGTACTTACATCAAAAGAGTATCACTGAACACAGCCCATCTAACATCAGTTTCTCAAATTCCAGAATAACTTATGATAAGTTGGTATAAAATTCTGGTGTTTTAAAAGAGAATATAATTTGCTATATTTAGTATAAATATTAAAAAATAACTATCATCATCTGTTTTTTTCTCCCATCATTACATCAATTATTTCTTAGAAACCATGATATCACTTCGAATTATTGAATAAGAGTGAAGAAGTGTGCTAATCCTCTAAATGCTTAACTTTGGTCATTTCAAAGGATTCTTTCTAAGCTGATTAAACCTGGTGTGTGTGTGTGTGTGTGTGTGTGTGTGTGTGTGTGTGTTGCTAGGTTATCTCATTTAATCTTCACAACAACCGTGTGAAGTGAATGGTATTATTGTCCCAATTTTTCACACGAGAAATAGCCTTGGAGTTGTTTTCTGAGGTTACACGGCTGGTAAGGGCAGAGCTGGAGGTCTGAAGGTCTTAGCCCAGGCTGTCATGTACACTTGGCTGTCCCATTCTGCTGACATAGTATAGACAGTGTGGGAAATACAGAGAAGAAAGGAAATTAAATAGTATTGCTCCCCGAAGACGTTCAGTGTTGAACATAGTGGTGTATTTCCTGCCAGTCTTCTCATTGTATACTGTTTTTGAAAAATTAAAGCATAAACATCATATTATGTACCGATTTGAATATTGCATTTTCTATTTAATAGAAAATTAAATATTTTCATGCAGCAAGTATTTTTACATGTTCCTAGAAAACTTTTGTAAGTGACATTTAAAAATACGTAATACTTTATATTCAAATAGTGTGCTATACTTTTGTTAATCATTTCCTGTTGGACGCTTGAGTACTTTCTAATTTTTTTGCTATTAGAAATGATACAGCACCTATCTTTGTGTGGTGTGTGTGTGTATGTGTATGTGTGTGGTATATATCCTCCTGTATTTTAGATTTTGGGGGATAGATTTCTAGTAGTGAAAATACTGGATCAATGTGTTTCAACATTTGGGGGTAATCTCTCATTGAATCGCTTTCCAAAAAAATGTTTTAAGACAGTGTAACTCACATCAGAAGTGTTTCGGGGAAACCCGTTTCACTGAACTCATCCAGATTTCTTTGATAAGAAATTAATGTCAGTTAGTAATGAAAATTAGTGAAATTGAACATTTTTGTATTTAACTTCCTTTTGTGAATTACCTGTTTGTCTTTTGCCCAATTATCTCTTGGGGTCTTGTGTTTCTCATATTGTGTGAACTGTGTGTATTAATGACATTAATGCTGGTGCTATTATTTATGGATAATTTATCTGAGTCATTGTTTTCTTTTTGATTTTTGCTATATTTTATATGCAACCTTAAAATTTGTACAGTAAGTCCAGTCTGTAAATCCTGTAACTTTCATGATCCCGTCTCTTTTCCATTTGGTTCTTTAGGGCGAATTTAAAACAAAAACACAAATCTTGGTCCATCTAGATTTATTTGGAGGTATGGTTTGATGTAAGGCTATAAATGGGTGTTTTTCTCAGTAACTAAGGGCTGTATTCACACCCTTCACTTACCTTCCTCTCGCTGCCTTCCTTTGTGACATACGAGGTCTGACAATTAAGTTTGCAAACTTGTTGCAACGATGTTGCTAACCTTTTTTGATATCAGAGGGATTATTCATTATGAATTTGTGCCAACTGGACAAACAGTTAACCAAGTTTACTATTTGGAAGTGCTGAAAAGACTGCGTAAAAAAGGTAGACAACCTGAACTTTTCGCCAATAATTCCTGGCTCTTGCATCACGACAATGCACCAGCTCACATGGCCCTGTCTGTGAGGGAGTTTGTAGCCAGTAAACAAATAGCTGTATTGGAACACCCTCCCTACTCACCCAGTGACTCCTTTCTTTACCCAAGGATAAAGGAAATATTGAAAGGATGACATTTGGATGACATTCAGGACATCACAGCTCCGATTGCCATTCCAGAAAAAGAGTTCCAAAATTGCTTTGAAGGGTGGACTAGGTGCTGGGGTCAGTGCATAGCTTCCCCAGGGGAGGACTTCGACGGCGACCGTAGTGACACCGAGCAATGAGGTGTGCGGCACTTTTTCTGGGACGAGTCTGTGAACCTCACTGTCTGAGCGCGTGTGACGTTCTTGAAGATGACGGGCTTGCGCCTGGACCTCCGCTCTGCTTCACTGCCCTCCCCTCCTTTCAGGGAGGACCCTGGACAGTAACTCCGTTTCCATCAGCCCTGTACATTTCCTGTAGGTGTGAAACATGGTGGATATTACCCAAGTGAGCCTTCCTTTTGTTGGTGGTGCACTGAGTCATCTCGGGAAGTGTGTGCAGGCCTGCTCTCTGTACTGCCTTAGTCAGTGTGCACTCGTGTCCACACAATACCCATTCACATTTTAAGATTTTTATTTTTTACCCCACATGCACTCTCCTACTTTTTCCTTCTTTCTTTACTCTTCCCTCCATGATGTTCATTAGTGTATATTTGGGTAGGTCCAGTGGTACAGTGGGAAAGCACAGGAACAGATTGCGCTGTCTCAGCGGTTCGCTTACTGTGCTGTCCTAGCAATGTGCTCAAGCCTTTAAAAACAGGTGGCGGACGGTGAAAGGACAACACCTTGACTTGGAAAAAGTCCTGGAAGTGCACACTGTTCCCCAATAACGTCCTGTTCCCCTTCAAAAAACAAAACAAAATAAAAATCAACTCTGTCAATGGCGTTGCATTGGCACCCACCATCACCTGGAGATTTAAAAGGCGATAGTTGTTCTCTAAAGTTCCCAAAGTCCTTTGGGCTGCTCCAGCTTAGTTAGTACAGACTGTATAAATTAGATAAATGCAGTGCTATAAACTCTGATTTCATTTAATTCTGATGTTTGATACTTGTTTGTGAATAGATATTTGTAGGAACTTGCATTTCTTGTAATGGGTTTGATGAATAAATTGTAATAGTATCTGCAAATAAGTTCCTTATGTATGAATTATGACCAACTGTTGGGCCTTATATTTGGAGTGATTCCTTACGTTAACCTCTTCTCCCAAAAGGAAAACATAGTTGTAAGCGGAAAGTAGTTTTGTCTTATTTCTTGCTTCATTGCACAGACTCAAATAGATCCATCAAGGACAATTACGTATTCTGTCCTTGCTTTGGATTTGTATGTATACATTAATTCTTTGGTAGAATTTCCCACAGATTGAATTTTTTCCTGTGTTTCTAGGACTACTCTTCTCAGGTGATGGAAAGCATTTTCAGTGTTTTGACATGGGCAGTACGTGCTGCTTAGGACGGTACATTGACTTGTGCATTACATTTTATGTTTTTCTTACATTACCTCCCAAGAGTTCATGGCCAATCTTCTTTGGTTGTCAAGAGTATTTAGAGGACAGGAAGGGGACTAAGGTTCACGGCACCTGCTGTGTCAGCTCTGCTGATGGTGGTGCCTGCCCACCTTAGGGGTCAAGAGAAAATCGCCTCTGACTCTTGATTCTGTGGTCACATGCTATCTGGAGACCATCCTCTGGATTTCTGAGAATGTTTAGGGGAGGAGGCATACTCTTCCACTCCCCTTGCCCTCGGGGGGTCTCCTGTTGGCCTGCGCTGTGTCTGGTTTCTCCACGGGAGCCTGGAGGAAAAGTCATACCTCTCTTTGTTCCCTCCCACTACCCTCCTCTTTCATTCTTCACCTGGTACCACTTTAATAGATGCTACTGACCCTCTGAAGGTTGAGGAAAGACTGACATACATTCTCCCTGGATCCTCCTCCTATTTCTTCTGTTGCTTGCCTTCTGAAGCCTCTCACTATTTATTTTCAAGAGCAAAACATGCCACTGAGGTTCCCCTCTAACCCTAATGACATGTATCTTGTACTTGGGGTTCATTGAGCTTTTTGGACCTGTTGGTTTATAGTTTTCATCAAATTTGGAAATTTTTCAGCCATTATTTCTTTATCACAGGTTTACAGGTCAACTGCAGTTTGATTACTCTAGGGTGGACTTATTCTCCTGTAACTAGTGCTGTCCAAGGTGTATTTTTATTGTAGCAAATACCATGCACACAAGAGCCAAGCCAAACCATGCAGCCACGTTTAAGGCCCCTGCTCACATCACATCCACTGACATTACATTGACCGAAGTAAATCATCTGACCCAGTCCAACCCCAGACCCACCCCAAGTGGGGTGGGAGGTCTACTACTCCCCTTACACTGAGATGGAGACGGAAGTAAATACTTGCTGAAGGGTAACTCAAGCTGTTGCAATCTTTCATTCTTGTGTGATTCTTTTTCGGCTCTGGGAATTCTTGTTTGCTCTTTTTCGTTCTTGTTTGCTGGACAGTGAATCAACGTTGGAGTGAGACCTGGATTCAAACACTAGTTTTGGCACTAATTACTTGTATGACTTTTGCCAAGTTACCTGACCTTTCTGAGCTATGTTCCTTCAGTTGTAAAAATGGGATTAATAACATTTTACCTCATATGGTTGAATGGTGCAGGAGTATTTGTAAATGGGACATAGTAACTTTCAATTCTCAGAAGCTTTCATGTAGGAATGGGTTGTTCTGGTTGGGAGCTCAGTTACTGCTCTCTTGGGGAGGAACTTTAACTGCTGGTATTTTCCAGGGCCTGTGTCTTTATGGGTACAGTCCTAATTCTATGGGGGCTGCTCCTTAGGATGCAGAAGTCCCATGGGCCCAGAGTGAGGAGTTTTGGGGATGCCCTCTTAGGAAGGAAAAAAAGGCTTTTGATCTCTTAGGCTCAGAGCAGGCCTTATCTTTACTTTGGTTCGTTCTTCCTGTTTTATCCCTGGAAAAATCTGAACTGAAATAGTGACTTGTTGTTCTGGCATCAGGCCAAAACAAAGAGGAAATAATTTCAGCATTGATGCAGGTAGCTTGAGACCTAAACTCATGGGGAAAGCAGACAGCAGACTTATTTTAAAGGCCTGTGGTGTCAGGCGCTTCAGAAGACAAAATGCAGGGACTGCAATGGGAGGATGCACCCTCCCGCTGGCAGCCGCTGTCCGAGTGCTGAGCTCCCACTGCAGCCAGAGCATCACCTTTATACCTGAGGGGGGAAGAGGGGAGAGGGGAAGAGGAGGAGGAGATGGCCTGCAGACAGTCAGTCAGGCTCAGTTGTAACTCGAGCGCGGTTTCACGTGTACAACCAACAGACCCAGTAGCTCAGGCCCCGCTCCTGATTCCAGGAGCGGGGCCTGGGCAGCGCGGTACCTCTCACTTGAAGGCCCACCCCAGCCATGTCAGCCATTGCTCATCAATCCGTCAGCACCTCTTGCCCCTCCCACAAAGCCCGTTAGACTCACAGAGCGAGACTGAGGGCAGCTCACTGTCGCCTCGGTGGTCCAGGTGGTGGGGCGGGTCAAACCCGCAGGGGTGCAGTGACCTGTCCGCAGCAAAACATCTGCATATGTAATTTAACACAAGGAACTGGGAATTTTCCTATGACAGCAAAACTACTGACCCCTGTACTTCTAGTCCCTTTCCAAGTGTAATATGTCCCTCTCACCAGATCCATATTATAAGTTTAGATCTCAAGGAATTTTAGTCACCTCATAGATTATTATTATTTTTAAAATGTTACACTGCTTTCTGAAAATAGAAGATTTTTTTCATGAAAATACTGCCTTTTGATGGTTATTTTCAGCTCTCTCAGATGCTCATGTCTGAATAGGAGCTTCGTGCTCAGACCGACGGTAGAGTCTCTGCCCAGCTGGTCCAGGGTGGTGGGGACAGGGCCACAGATACAGGCCGCAGCAGGACGTCGGGGGGTATCTGGGATCAAGGCTGCTGAGGGTCTTTTAGTTCTGCACCGCCATCTCCCAGGGCCTCATTAAATGGTCCTGGGACCAGTGCCACCTCTAGCTGCTTTTCTAACCGCCTCCCCACTCCTGCCCATGGAATGATAATGTTTCAGGTGTTTGGGGAGGCCTTGCCGAGCATAGCACAAAGATCTAAAGGGAAGTGACATTCCTTGGGGGCATGTCATGGTTACACGTCAGGAAAACCTGGGGCATAACCATATGCTCAGATGGTAGGATTCTGTCCCATTCTACTCTGAAGAGCTTCTTACAGTATTGGGGCTGTCACCTACAGGACAGAAAAGAAGGTTTAGGTGCTCAATGATTGTTTCTTTGTAATTAGGAAAAAGAAAAACAAGGAAGGATAGGAATTCTTATCAGAAACACTGGATCCTGTGCTAAGTGCTGTGGAGGAGACAAAGAAAGAAAGGACATTGTCCCCATGCTCAAGACAATTACAATCCAGTGGCAAAGTTGGCCTGTGGTAACGTAGCAGCAGCCCAGGACTGAGCTCTGACCCCACGCAGGGCCTGGACCACAGCCTGGCAGAAGGGCCGCGTGGACACACAGAGTGGGGAGCTGTGCCGTAAGCAGCTGCATGTTAGTGTCACCGTGCAAAAGGTCCGCTGCTCGCTGCATGAGCCAAAACTCGAGAGGAGAGGTTGGTGGAAAGAAAAGAGGTTTTATTCCAAAATGCCAGCTTTAAGGAATGACAGTGGACTCCCTGTCACAAAGACTGCCTTCCTTCTCTTAATACTGCCAAAGGTTTTAGAGACTTGCAAGGAGGACAGAACAAAGGAAGGAGAAGCTGGCCGGCCAGGCAACCTCAGGAAAAAGCGCTTCCCAGAGGCTGGTCTGCCCCACGGTCAGGAATGAACCCCATACAGATGCATAAACCCCTCCCAAGTTACTGGGCCAGGTGTGCACACTGGTCCGAAGTAAACAGAACCATTGAAACTGGTGTGCATAGTAAATGCACAGTAAACAGAGTTTTCGAGGCTTGGTGGGAGGGGAGAGAAGCAAAGAAAGGAAAAAAATACTTTGAAAAAATCCCAAGCCAAACCACTGCCAAATCAAATTACATCAGAGATTTAAATTTCAAAAATCGAAGAGAGAGGGTCACCGTTACATTAGGAAGGATTGACTTAAGTCAAATTGGAGTCCAAGTCATGCGTACACTAATTCATCGCTGGCTGATGCGTCTGTGCGCTTTGGAGCTGGAGGTTAGAGTGACAGGTGGCCAGGAATGGCATATACCACGGGCCCATCTATGGCTGGCAGCAGAGGACTGAGAACAGTGGCTCTGGCTAGTGCGTTCCAGGGGCGGAGGAGGAGCAAGAAGCAGTCACAGCTTCTGGGGTGGCTGGGCCACACTTGATGGGGGGTCAGGATTGTGCCTTGAATGAAGGGGGGGCTCGGTGAGTGCAGTGGGAGGCTGTGAGCCCCCTGATAGGGTGGGGGGGGAGCGGGGCCTGAGTGGGCTGCCAGGGCGGTGCTCTGAGCAGGTTGATTAGAGGGCGTCGTACGGGGCCTTGAACCCTGGACTTGAGCGCCAGCCCAGGGCACAGGGCCTTCCGAGTTCACCGCTGTCCTCGGCATAGGCTGCGCCCACCCACCACATAGTGGATGCTCAACAAACATGCTAAGTGAATGGATTAAGGAACTGGACTGTGACAGCTGGACTTGATTCTGAAGGTGAGACCCGGAGGTGTGTTTTGCGGCAGGTACTCAGGGCTTTTCCTCTGACACACAAAACGTATCTGAGCTCATTTCATTTGTTAAAGTAGCCAGTCTGAGAAGTCAATACTAGGTGCAAATGAAAAAGAGCAGCTGGCGTCAGCCTTCTGTGAGCCTTCAGGTCGTGACCTGGGCATTGGAGCATGTCAGGGGTCGGTGCAGGAGGGGCCATTGGGTCGGAGGGTCTTTTAGGTCCGGCTGTCTCCAGGAGGGACTGTATCCTGCTTCTGGGCACAGCAGGCCATGGTTGGCTGAGCCCCTGATTGTGGAGACCCTTAAGGCTTCGTTGTGGTTTTGTCTCCTCTCTGGTTGCGCCTGGAGAATTTCAGATTCACAGAGCTCTCTGAAGCCTGGGCTTCCTGCTCCCCATCCTCCCTCCTCTTCTGTTTCCAGTGGGGCTGCCTCCCTGGGCTGCAGCTGTCACATATCCCAGCTAAGTGCCTTAGAAGGGACCCTGATGAAAATGGCAGCCCTCCCACACAGCCTGTGGAGTCACTCAAAATAAAACCTCTGCGTTCTAAGTTATGCTTCTTACTGCCCTGTGGTTTTTCTTATTCACTAGCTGGTTTCGTTTTGTTTTTTAAAGCAAACCTAGTTAAGCGGATAGTTTTAGTTGTGTTTCCTGATCCCGTGTAGGCACCGTAGCTGCCTAATTACAATGACTAAACCAGTGTGGTGCTAGCCCTCATTCCTGCTTGCACAGGAGAGCCTGTCTCCTGTCACTGCTGCCCTTCCACACATTTGGTCTCCCTGGATCAAGAGGCAGCTGTATTTTCTTGGAAGTTTTTCCTTGGAGGCTGACCTGCGGTCGCTCCCCCTTAATATATAATTGACATGTCTGCTCAAATGGAGAGCCCTGACGCATTTGAAACTTTTAAAGAGAGAATCTTGCTACTTAACACCTCCATGCCCAAGCAGCAGCTGGAAGTCAGTCTTGCTTTCACAGGAGCCAGAAAGGTTTGCATCACAGGCGTAAGGTTTGCATCTGGCAAGAGATGGCTGTATCTGGAGTTCCAGCTTGGAGCTGGGCACACATCACATTTCACCCCTGGGGCTGCTGATAGCTGCAAGGCCGTCGTGGCCATCCATCTCTGTCAGGGCTTGTCACTTGCTTCTTTACAAACACAGCTATTAATTCTCCCTCACTGGATCTGCCCGACTTCCAGAGGGCCAGAGCTCTGCTGTCCCTTCACTTCTGCCCTGCCCTCTTTGACTACTTTTTTAAAGTCAGAAACATTGACTCTGGTCTGCCCTAGTCTGTCCTGGTGGCTTAGGGTCAGCCCTTTGCCCTGGCGGATGAATCTCCTGGGGTGACTCGTAGACCAGATAGTGGTCTATCATTCTTTGTGGCTGTGTGATCTCAGGCGTCTGTGGACTATTATGTAGACAGGCGTGGTAAGTGGGGTCTCCTCAGCTGCTGGGGGTGGGCTGCAGGGCCCCTCTGTAACCATCCACCCCGTCTCAGGGCCACTGGCAGGGCCACTGCATTGGTGCAGTCATGCCTGCCTGGGTTTGACTCTGTGCTGCCTCTCACTGTGATCTTGGACAACTTGTTCTGCCTCAGTTTACGCACCTGTAAGATGAGCACAAGAGTAGAATTTTCCTGTATAGTTGTGGTGAAGAGAAGGAGAAAATGTTTAGAAAGGTCCATGTGGAAAGCCAGGCACATAGCAAGTGCCCCAGGAGGTTTTTGTCACTAGAGAACTGGGACTAGGCTTACTTCAGTGGAAACGTCAGTGTCCCCTGAGCCGACTATGTAGTTTGTGAAACAGAGTTGTGTTTTTGTTTCAAATAAGCTTTTTACTGGAATGGTGTTTTTAAAACTAGAGAACACATCTGCTAAATTCTTGTCTGTGCAACTACCTTAGAAGCATCCCCAGCGCAGGGGCTTCCCCGGAGCCCCCGTGAGGCCGTGAGGCAGGTGGCTGGGCCCACAGATGCCGCTGAAAATGGGTAGGTGGCATCCTGCACTCATGGTGGCCTCTTGGAGGCACCACTGGCCTTGTGTGTACAGTGGGCTCTGGCAGATGGGTGCAGAGGTCATTGTAGGTCACATACTGTTGTAAGAAGTGATACAGAGACACCCACACGCCCTTTACCCAGGTTCCCCCATAGTAACACCTGGCAAAATTATAGGACAACGTAATAACCAGGATATTGACACTAGTCACCACAGGCCCCCTCCTGCTTCACTTTTATAAAGTAGTCTCGCCGATTTCCTTCCTGCTCGGACACCCTCCATAACCTCTGGAAACTGATAGCTAATCTGTTAGAGCCTGGACCTGGGTGAACCTGTGTAGAGCACAGCGTGGACCTCCTACATCAGATGAACTTTGATGGATTGTGAGAGTGACATAAATGTCTTTGTTAATTGAGCCTTATCATTGGAAAATTCCTGCAGCCCAAGTTAGCCCTGAGCCGAGACAGCAGATGTCCAGCGAGGGAGGCCAGACTCGAGATTGCCTGAGGGGCAATAAAAGCTTATGGGCGCTTTGAAAGAAAAGGCACAGCCTGAGGGTCCTCGCGCCCCTCACGGCGGCCGCCCTGCTCTTATTGGATGCTTTTGAATATTTTTTTTATTCTTTATCTTATTTGAGTATTATCAATAATTCATCTTAAAACATTCTGGTTGCTGCAGATATTTACTTTATAAGGATTGATTGCATCCTAAACTGTGCATTTATGATTTCCTGAGATGACAGCACTTCCTTAGGGATTTCAGTTCTGATTCTCAGAGGTTAGAGAGAAGAGTGGAATTTGATGTTAAGAAATGTTCTAGAAACTCAGCTGGGGTGTGCCAGGCCTGCCAGGACTACTGGAGAGTTCTCAGGCTTGCCATGGCCGCCTGCTCATATGTGTTTCCCTCCCAGGAGCTGAGGTCCGAGAGGATGTGTTTCTCGTCTGGAGGGAGATGGAGGAAGCCTGCAGCACGCTGGCCCAGATCCAGAGGCTGGTGGCCAAGGCCACTGTGGCCACAACGGACCGTGGTGGGTGCTGCTTTTGGTCACTAGTATGCAAGTCATATCTGTTGCTGATTGGGGGTGGGAGCTGTTTCCATGTCTTTACCAAGCAGAGCTCCTTAAGCCAACCTGAGCAGAGCACCCAGAACTGTGTGTGTGTGTGTGTGTGTGTGTGTGTGTGTGTGTGTGTATGTATGTAGATTGTTAAAGCACAACCAGAGCTGGACAGTAAAGAGTAAAAACAATTTCTATGCAGGAACTATTGCAATAGAGAGAAGAGACGTTGGTACAAACTGGGCTCAGTTATGGACACAACATGGAAAAGTGGAGATTTATGGCCAAGGAGCAGGGTGGGCGATTGGTGGATGGAAAATGAGAGGAAACATCAGGGGTGGGGGTTTTCTGGCTAAACTGACTTGACAGGATGCTTGCTGGAGGCAGGCTGGGTGGTCAGATGTCACTGGGGAAGGGGTGAGGAATTTGATCAGATATCCAGGGCATTCTGGCTAAACTGATGGAGCAGGATGTTTGCTAAAATTGGGGGGTGCAAAGACCAACAGGGAAGTTCAAAGATCAAGGTCTAGTTGAGAAGAGCGTCCGGAGGAGCCTGCGTTTGGTGTGAGAAAGACCTGTAAATTCATCTCCATCACTAGGTTAACCTGAGTCCACGTCTTTAAGCTTTAGTGTATTCTTCTGTAAGATGATTATGATAATGTTAGTCTCTAGGAATTACAGTAAAGACTCAGTAACATAATGCATGCTTCCCACCCAGTGGGTCTTTGGTAAATGTTAGCTCACTCTTTCCCCTTCACAGTTAGGGGAGTTAGTGTACTGACTCCTGCCTGAGAGCGTGAACGAGTAAAGGATTTCCTCTGTAAAACACTTTTTCATTTAGGACCCCACTGGTAATAAGAGCAGCTAGTACTTACAGTGCATACCTAACATATCAGGCACTGTTCTGAGCTCTTCACAAGTATTAACTAAATTAATCCTTCCCACAACCTTATAAAATAGGTGCTACTATTATTTTCACTTAAGGTTAAGTAACCCTTGAGGTTACCCAAGGCCACACAACTAGAAATGATGAAGCTGGGATTCAAACCTTGTCCACCAGTAAAAATACTGATGTCTGACACCCACCCCTGACATTCTGATTTGATCCACATGGGTACAATCTGGACACTGGGATTTTGGAAAGCTCCGCAGGCCACCCTAATGTGCAACAAAGTTTGGGAACCTCTGCCTGGTTATATTGCCTTCCGGTCCCCTGCCTGTATTGCAGAGGTGTCAGTGTGGGAGGAGAGCCAGGAGGCCAGGCTAACTGGGGACAGTGATGCAGCTGAAGAGGAGGAATGAGGAAGGGGACACAGGTAGGGGGAAGAGGTTGAAGGCCTGGATGAGCTTGCCCTGTGCAACTCGATGCATTCCTGGTGACAGTTACTTTGTCCTGTGACCAGGTGTCTTGACGGGGCCCGAGAAGCAGCAGCTGCAGGTGCTTTGCCAGGACCAGGTCCCTGGGGTTCCCAAGGATGGGGGTGATCAGGCTTATCTGGGGAGCTGCTCGCTGTTAGTGACACCCCACTCAGTGTGAGCTTAGAGTCAAGAACACAGACGGTCCTTTATCATCCTGAGAGAATGAAAGTGAAGCAGGGGGACCACTGATTCCTGGAATGAGATGGTGAGGCCAGACACTCTGGCCACTGGTAATTTTGACCTCTCTTTATTACCAAGAGCAGGACATGAGAATTCCTTGCTGGGGAGGGGAAGAGGGGACTGACAGAAATACGAGGTTGACGATTAAGTTCGCGAACTTGCCACCGTGTGCTTACATTGGCCGCACTGTACAAACAGCTCGGGAAGATTTCATAACCTCAGTATATCGGTGTCTCACAGCTGTGTTCATGTCGACGTGTGGTGGTGTCTTGCTGAGTGGCGTTCATTATTGTTATTGCGTGTTTTTGTGTGCTGTCGGGAGAATGTCTGAGCTTGAATTAGAGCAACAAACTAACATTAAATTTCTTGTTAAACTTGGCCATAGTGGAAGTGAAATCAGGAACATGTTAGTCCAAGTTTATGGGGCTGATGCCATGAAGAAAACAGCTGTGTATAAATGGGTTAAATGTTTTTCTGGGGGGAGAGAACACGTCACTGATGAGAAGAGTTCAGGGTGGCTAGTAAGGGAGCATAACTGATGAAACGTTGCAAAAATTCGTTGAATTGTGTGTCAAAATCGTTGGCTGACTGTGAGAAGCGTAGCAGACCAAGGAACATCGATAAACACAGTGTTTCTCCAAAAATAAGACCTCGCTGGACCATCAGCTCTAATGCGTCATTTGGAGCAAAAATGAATGAGACCCAGTATTATATTATATAGTATTGTATTATATTATATTATATCATATCATATTATATTCTATAAA
The DNA here is from genome assembly GCF_004115265.2 of Rhinolophus ferrumequinum. Lineage (NCBI taxonomy): Eukaryota > Metazoa > Chordata > Mammalia > Chiroptera > Rhinolophidae > Rhinolophus > Rhinolophus ferrumequinum. The sequence goes on from NW_022680356.1 coordinate 2,860,333, forward strand.
ATCCAGTCTTATATTAAAATAAGACTGGGTTTTATATTAATTTTTACTCCAAAAGATGCAGTAGAGCTGATGGTCTGGCTAGGTCTTATTTTCAAGGAAACATGGCAGTTAGGAAAATCTGAACTGAAAACCTTGGCATGAGAAAGGTGTGTGCAAAAGTGGTCCCAAAGGAGCTCACTAGTGAGCAAAAGCAAAGGAGAGTCAAAGTTTGCCAAGACCTTTTGGAGAGACAAGACGATGTTTTGGGCCGTGTTATCACTGGTGATGAAACATGTGTGTACCAATAGGACCCTGAAACAAAGCGTCAAAGTGCACAATGGAAGTCAGTCAATTCTCCGAGACCGAAAAAGTTCCATCTAAATCAAGAGTCAAAACGATGTTGCTGACCTTTTTTTGATACCAGAGGGATTATTCATTATGAATTTGTACCAACTGGACAAACAGTTTACTATTTACAAACCAAGTTTACTATTTGGAAGTACTTAACAGGCTGCGTGAAAAAGTTAGACGAAAACGATCTGAACTTTTCGCCAACAGTTCATCACGACAATGCACCAACTCACACAGCACTGTCTGTGAGGGAGTTTTTAGCCAGTAAACAAATAACTGTATTGGAACACCCTCTCTACTCACCTGATCTGGCCCCCAGTGATTTCTTTCTTTACCCAAAGATAAAGGAAATACTGAAAGGAAGACATGTTGATGACATTCAGAACATCAAGGGTAATACGACAACAGCTCTGATGGCCATTCTAGAAAAAGAGTTCCAAAATTGCTTTGAAGTGTGGACTAGGCACTGGCGTTGGTGCATAGCTTCCCAAGGGGCATATTTCGAAGGTGACCATAGTGATATTCAGCAATGAGGGATGTAGTACTTTTTCTAGGATGAGTTCGTGAACTTAATTGTCAGAATTTGTATATGAAACCATGGTATTTAAAGACATTGGACACCATGCCATAAAGGCCAGTTATCCCTCAGATACAGGAAGAATTCAGGGTGAGCTCTGGATTATTCCAGCTTAGTGCTTCGAGAGGATTTCCAGACCATGGCGTGGGAACAAGTATCTCAGGTGGAGCACAGCAAACTCCCAAAGTTTGGGAGCCAAAGTGAAGAGTTCAGGGAGACCAAGACATCTAGACTTCACAGGACAACGTACCAGAGAGGAGAGAGGTGCACAGAGAGAGAATTATGGAAATCTGCAAGCTCCCTGTGAGGATTCAGCTCAGTGCTGATCAGCTCATTCATGTGAGGAAATCACCGGAGGCTGGGAAAGATCCACTGGAAAGGATTAGAAAGAAAGGGCGTGGAGCTCACACACAACCTGTTCTCACCAGCCCTAATGGGAAAGTGTATAACTCATGGGGTACCAGGTAGACAACTTGGGAAGGTGTTGCCTCAGTAATGGGGACTGACAAGCCTTAAACTGAGCTCTGTCTGGGCTCTCCTAAGAAATCATCAAAGCAAGACATGAAAGAACTCTTCGTAGGTAACTTACCTGCATCGCAGAACAAAGCTCAGGGAGCTTTAAAAACTACAGAAACATCCAGTGCCCAAAAAAGTAAAATTCACGATGATTGGCATCCAATCAAAGATTACTAGGCGTGAAAGGAAGTAGGAAATGCTCCCCTTAATAATAACTCAATCAAACTGACTGTGAACTGATACAGACATTAGGATTGGCAGAAAAAGACATTCAAACAGCTGTTATAATTGTATTTCATATGTTCAAAAAGTTAAGTAAAGACAGGGAAGATATAAAAAAACATACATTGAACTTTTAGAGATGAAAGCTTTTAGATGAAAACATGCTGAATGGGATCAATGGCAGTTAGACACTGCAGGAATAAACGATTAGTGAACATGAAGACACAGCAATAGAAACTATCCAAAATGAGACACACAGAGAAAAATATAGTAATAAAAAACCAAAAAAATAAAAAACAAATAATAACAAACAGAGTATCGGTGAGCTGTGGCACAATTTCAAGTTGCCAAATACTGGGAGTGCCAAAAAAATGTATATGCATGACTTGTATTCATCTTTTGTTATTGGTATATATTATTACAATTTTAATACAGGTATTTCCTTTCTTAAAATGTGTATACATATTTTTGGCACCCTCTGTATATGTGCATGTAGATGGAATTCCCAAGGAGAAGCGAGAATGGGAACAGAATAAAACATTTGAAGAAATAAAGACTGAAAATTTTCCAAATTTGATGAAAGGTACTACCTAGAGATATGAGACATTCATGAATGGCAGGAAAATGAAAGAAACTACACCAAGGGACATCATCATCCACTTGCTCAAAACTAATAATAGAGAAGAAATCTTAAAAGCAACCAGAGGGAAAAAGCACGTTATGTACGAAGGAACAAGGATGAGCATGACAGCACATTTCTTGTTACAAGTGAAAAGACAGTGGAGCGATGCCTTTTTTATTCCATTCAGTACCTTAAATTTTCAATCTAGAATTCTATGCTCCATGAAAATATATTTCAAAAACAAAGACAAAGACATTTCCAGACATACAAAAACTGAAAGAATTTATTATCAGAACATTTGCTCTGCAGAAAATGTTAGAAGAACTCCCTTAGGCAGGAAGAAAATGATACTTTTATAAGGAAAAATGAAGGGAAATATGGACCTACACAAAGGAATACTCCAGTAACGTTGTCCTGGAGGTTCTAGCCAACACAATTAGGCAAGGAAAAGTAATAAAGGTCTCCTAATGGGAAAGGAAGAAGTAAAACAATCTCTAATAATAAGTGATTTGGTACTGTTACATGCTACATTGTGGATTAACTTCGAAAACATTATGCTGAATGAAAGAAGCCAGACACAAAAGGACACGATTTGTATGATTTCATTTACATGAGTGTCCAGAACAGGCAGATCCATAGACTAAATTGGGGGTGGGGACGCGGCGGGAAAGAGGGGTAAGTAAATGGGGAGTGATTTCTGATGAGTGCAAGGTTTCATTTTGGGGTGATGAAAGTAGGCTGGAATTAAATAGTGGTGATGTTTGCACAACTGTGTAAATAAACTAAAACCCACTGAATTGTCTATTTTGAAAGGGTGAATTTTATAGTATATGAATTATATCTCAATTTTTTAAAAAGAATCCATGAAAAAAATGTTGGCAGTGGTGATGCAAAGTCAAAAAAAGTGGCAATAGTTTAATTTCTGAAGGGAACAGATTCAGATGTCTGTCTTGGTTTAATTCTAGTATTCCCACTGTTTCAGAATTCCCGTTCTCTGTACTGCATGAATTTCAGGTTCTTAACCTAAAGTTCCCATACTCCATTAATTCTTCCCTCAATCCTTAATCTTGATTTGTCCACTCGATTCCAAACAACTTGAATTAATCTGTGTTGGCCTTGCTAAGTCACAGTATTTTAAGGAAATTGTTGCCTAAGGAATAATCTGTTGCCTACATCACTGATCCTCAACACTTTTTAGTTTAAATGTCATTTTAGATGTAGACGTTAAATGTGGCTTGCGACATTCTTTCCCAGTGGTTTTCTCTCAGCCTTCTTGCAGGTTTGTCACAAACCTGACTATCACTCCTTATTTCTCTGTGGCCAGTTGCATGTGTTGTTGTTTAAACATTCTTCCTGACTACTTGTAAAGTAATACCTTTTTTTCTTTCTTCCTGTTGGACATGACCTCCTTCTTCTGAACCTTTCCTTTTCAACTAATACACAGCATGCATTTCCTGCTGTGCCACTTGCCACATGGCAGCCAAGGATGGGTCTAGCGTCTCATGTCTCCTGTGATCACAGAAATGTTGGGCAGTGTGTACCACACTGTCATCTATCAAATCTAAGCCCTCCCAAATGTTCTGTGCACAAAGGGTCTGGAACTGACTAGCTTTAGAAAATACTCTTCACACCTCTGCTGCTGGTGAGCCCACCGACGGGTCCCACAGAGGTTTAATAGGCATGTGACAAAGAGTCTTAAAACTGTTTACCTTTAAGCTCCCCAAACTTTTTCCCTCTTTCTGAGTAATATCCACTAATATGCATTAGAAGTATGTTCGCGGAACACAGTGTGCAAACGTTGACCTTGGAGCTCTCTGAGGTTGGTTCCAGATTTAGAGCTCTAGTGTATTCATTAGCTGATGGTTCCCGTGAAAGTGACATGGACCTGGTGGCAGGAATGAGGAGCTGCACAGGTGACTTTTGGTGGAGGAGGAGGGTGTATTAGTGGGGGTCTTCAGAGAAACATAACCAACAGGATATTTGTGAGTGTGTGTGCGTGCGCAGGCACGTGCGTGCGTGTGTGCACGTGTGTGTGTCTGCAGAGAGAGGGAATTGGTTGACGTGAACCTGAGGACTGGCGAGTCCAGAACGAGCAGAGCAGGCCTCAGGCTGGACAGCCAGGGCAGAGTGTCTGAGGGCCGTCTGCTGCCAGAGTCCCCTCTTCCTCGGGAGATGTCATGTCAGTCTTTTTTCTCTTAGGACCGTCAACTGAATGGAGGGGGCCCACTCATGGTAAGGGGGAGTATCTGCTTTACTCAACGTCTACTGACTTGAATGTTAATTTCCTCCAAAAAATACCCTCACAGAAACATCTAGAATGATGTTTGACCAAGTACCTGGGTAGTGTGGCCTGGCCAAGTAGACACGTGAGATGAAGCCTCTTCGTGAGGCAGGCATTTGAACCCATTGTGCTGGTGTTGAACCCATTGTGGCTGGAAAATGCTTGGGAACTGTGCCTCAGGGGCGGAGCGGACACTGAGATTCTGGGCCCGATTTGTCATTTTGCTGTGGCCTGGCTACAGCAGTGATGTTTTAAAGCATCGGCCAGTCACTCTTACGCGTTAAAACATGTTCTGAGGTTGATAAGTAGGCCGGAGAAGACCAGGCCAATTGCTTCCATGGACTAGATGTGATCTTCCGTGTGCTTCTCCCACCGTAACTGGCAGAAACTTCTGAGCAATGTGTCACCTGGGAAAGGAAAGCAGTGGAGCCAGGATGAGCTGTGAGCTCACAATAAATGGAGGGATCATCCTAGGCTCTGTAGGCGAGAATTTGTGGGACACTCTTACTGAGGTAACTGCAGGGGATAGAAAGGATCCCTTAACAAGGGACTGTATGACTGCATCAGGCCCTCCCCGCACCCTGCTAGGCAAAATGAGGGCCACCACTAACTGGTATAATTCGCACCGAAAGTGAGAAGATTTCCCCCTCTCACGTTTCTTCAGCTTGGGAGCACCTGGGCTGTTTTTGCTGTTTGACTGCTCTTTCTTTACTATATGAAGTTCAAGTTGCTTTGGGGTCTTCCTCCCAATCCCCTTTTTGGAGTATAATTGGAAGCCTGACTCATGCCCTAAAAGTGACCACACCGCCTGGTCCTGGGTGAAGCTAGGAGTCAGAAGTTAGTCTCTGGCTCATTAAAATCCCTTGTTAAACTTAGTTTGATGTGATGTGTTTTTAGGAAATTATTTTCTGGTAAGCTGGAATTTATCACCGATAAAGGGCCTTACTGTTTTAAAAGAAGGCAACTAGAAACAGAGCAGAAGGTTGTGACAGTGTGCGTGTTGCTTTGGCAATAATTGAATGAAAATTTTATTGCTATTGATCAGAAGAAGGGAGGTGAATAAGAAAATAGGAATACAGAGGAGACAGAGGCTCAGAAGATAGGTAACAATAATTGAGGCAAAACAGCCACCTAGGGATTTCTCACAAGGTAGATACCACTGAGAAAAAAGCTTTATTCTCTCTGTCCTGCTTCCCTGTGATGAAGGCGGCCATGCAGGGAACCTGGGGACCAGAAGCTACGGGAAGCCTCTGATCGGAGCATCTTGTGCAGGGTGAGAGGACACTGTGACTCGTGTCCAAACTGACTGCTGGCATTGGTGATGGTGCCCAAAGGGGCTTTTGGTGCCAGATGGGTTTAAGATTCACACGGTCCTTTGAGATGTTCCAGCTCCAGTAGGTGTCAGAGGACATTATTTAAAAAGTGTTCTATTAAAATTCGAGGACATAGCTCACAGAAAGGATTGATAGACAGATCCTTTAGGTATTATTGAGAAACAGTTGGCTCCAAAGTATTTTATATCTTCAAATCTTATTCTAATTATATATCCCCTTAAATATAGTAATGAGTGGCTGTGGATAATATTTTCATTTCCCTAGTAGTGAGTGCTACCTTTTAGTTAAAAGTGTAATGTGACTTGAATCTGTGTCTGGTGGAAGCATAACTGATGGGGTCACCAACTTATAATATAGAAAGCTCTTTCCATCGTACCCCAAGTGCAAAGCTTGGCTGCATAGTACAGTCATTGGGGAGCTTTGAAAAATCCGTGTCCAGACCAATTAAAACAGAGTCTAATGGGCAGGGTGCAGGCGTCAGTATTTTAAAAACTGCTCAGAGAGTTTCAGTGTGCAGGGTTAGGTCTAAGTGGACATAAGCTGTGTGGGGCCGGTGGACCTAATACTCTGCGGACACTCTATAAAGCCCTGCCCAGCACCCTCCTGGTCCTCCTAGTGCTCGCTGGTCCCAATGGGACTAAAAGCTCAGGGTCCTTCCTGCCCGCCTCCCGGTGGAATGCAGGGAAGTGTTTACCAGTCCACTCACTGTAATAAAGAAGCCCTGGTTTGTAATATCTGCTGATTCCCAGGTTCTGTGAATGCTCCCAGTGTGGTTAGTCTCCCTCTGGCTGTGTGTTACTGCTGTGCGGGGCCGGAGAAAGGGTGCACAGTCAGCTGTCCCAGGCCAGGGCAGCAGCTCCTCTGGGGCACCCCAGATACCCCAGCCCCCCTTAGGGGACAGTAGGGCTTTTGAGCCACCCAGATAAATACTTTGCTACCTGGATGATGGCTGGCTCACGTGGTTTTTCTGCTTATGGAGCATAACACCGCCTCCCACTTAGAGAGTATAGGAAGCCTTTGGAAAACACCGAGGGAATGTGTGGAAGGTTGGGGCTCTTTGGGCAATCGACCTCTGGGTTATACTTTTTCCTGTCAGCCTGACTAAGGTGAGCTGCATAAGTCAGCTCCAGGTGCCAGAACTGACATACGAAGTTTCTGAGCTGGCAAGTTGGGGGCCAGGCTCTGAGTCAGGATAAATCCACCAAGTTCACTGGGGAGCTCCTGTGGGAGGCGGCAGCCCGCCAGCCTTCTGGGGTTGGCCACTTCCACTTCCGTGCAGGTTACACACCCTTACGTGTCCTCCCCCTTGTTACAGAGCACTTCCACATGACTTTTCTCCTTGAATCACTTCAACACACCTAGGAAGGCCAAACAGATGCTATCTGCAGGTGAAGAATTCCGCTGAAGTTCAGAGAGGTTAAGTGGAGTGACTCGCCCAAGTTTGAGCAACTTGCCATCACTTCCAAGCTGGGAAGTGATGGAGGCAGGACTTGAACTCAGAGCCTCCTACCCCAAGTTCAATGCTCTCCCGACACACAACCTTGGTCGGTCTGCCATATCCACCTATGCATGGGGCCAGTCACCTTATGTAGCGGAGGCAGTGAGCTGGACAGCAGCAGGTTCCTGCCTTCTAGTCTTGTGAGCTGATTCTTTGCCAGTCCTGTGTTGGAAAGCATGCTTCTTAAAATGAATGTAGTCTAACAGAGAACATGTGCCAGCCTGGTAAATATCAAAGGGGGGGTGGTGAAATAGGAATGGCTTATAGTATGAATGGCTGATGAGCTGTGATTGCAAACACAGAATTGGGAACATTCTCTGTCCAGAATGAGTCAAATCCGGAAGACACCTGGGACTCTAAGAAGTGGCTACAGAAAAACGGCTTAAAAGCCCAGAGGCTGTCATTTTACGATGTCCTCGCTGACTGCTCCTTCCGCCACTCCGATGGAGTTGTCGATATAAAAGCCAAGCCTGAAAACGAGTCGATGCGGACCAGCGCGGTATGTGAAGCGTCCCGGTAGGCGTGGCCTTCTCTGTCCCCTGTGGTAAGGCCTCCCTCCTGCCAGAGACCAGCAGGACCACGGTTAAAGGCAGCATGGCGGGGATCTGGGCTTTCCACACAGAAGCTCTCTGCTTCCCACCGTGCACTTCTCTACATGGTACTGATGAGAGTGGAGATTCAGTCTGGAAACAGTTTCTAGAGATAAGTAAATTATACAGTAATTGTACACAAGCCAGGAGCTGGGCCTGTAGAGATTCAGGTATTATGAGTCTCAGAATTATTCAACATTGTGACAAAAGAATGGAAGAGAGCAACTGCTGGTGAATATGCCCAAAGCGGGCATTTGTAGGGTCCTCTTGTATTGTCACCATATCAAAGATATGTTAGTCTAGTGACCACCAGCCAGCATTTAGTGGGTTCTTAGTAAATGTAATATCGGATTCTCTAAAGCAGGGGTGTCCAAACTTTTTTCAATGTTTTTTACCAAGTGCCATATGTGGTAAAATACACAAACAGGTGGGCCACTCACTCGAGGTGAAGTACGTAATGCCTCACCTGGTTTATTTAAGTAAACTAAATATATTTTTGGAATTTGCTGTGGGCCAATTAACAATGGATTGCGGACCGCAGTTGGCCCGCGGGCCGCAGTTTGGACACCCCTGCTCTAAGGGGTTACAGTACTTGGAGTGTGTACATTGAGAACTTCTGGAAGCTGTAGTTCCATGGTGCCAGTGGGTCCGAAAGGAGAAGCTCTGGCTCATGTGGAAGGATGGTGGTCTACGGCAGTGGCCCCTAAACTGGAGCACAAGTCAGTTGATGGGGGGTGGGGGGGGGTGCCAAGAATTGGCGTTTATAGCAGTTCCCAGACGATGCTAGAACTGCCGCTCCAGGGGCCACACTTGGAGAAACACTCATGTGAAGAACAGGACCCAGAAGACTCAGAAGTTTAGAATGATGGAAAGACTAAAATGTATTACAATATGAGACAGAAAATTGAGATAAATGAATATCCTAAATTTGTAAAACTGAAGGGAAGCTCTTTTGAAGGTAGTGAAGGGGCAGCAACAGAGCAGATATGCCCATAGGGCAGTGCGGCAGAGACGCTGGGAGAGGGTGTGAAGGGCCTTCTCAAATACCAGCCACTTCTCAGACGCCCCCAGGCTCTGAGTCAATGTCGAGGTCACCACTGAGATGCCTGTCAATTCAGAGGTGAAGCCCCAGTCCCTGACACTCCTTGGGCTTTCTGGCCACAGGGCTCCCCGACTTCCAGGGAAGAGCTTTCCTTTGGGGCTACAAGAGCTTCTTACTGCCGTGTGTTGACAGTGAACTTCAAGGAGGAAAATATAAAAACTGAATTAGCAAAATGCAGAATCGATGTAAGACTCATTTCCTGGCATGTAAGCAGGATACGGAGTAATGGCTGGGTTGCACAGGGAACTCTCGTTTGTTTCCTCCCCAGCACTTTTCTGACTTTGTTGGTATTATTCAGAAATGTTATTAGTTCAGGAAGTCATACATAACTAAATTTTCATGTTTAAAATTCATTAGGCCTTGGATATTGAAAAATAGGACTCCCTATCCACTTGAACATAGCTTATTGCGAGCTCGTGACAGAGTGGGACGCTCAGCCTGTCTTCCACACTGATCTCCTTGTTCTTCCCATTTTAAATGAAATTTTACAGGGAGAGTTTGAAGAATGTGGCTTATAAATGGGGAATTTTACTGTAGGTTTCTAGTGCTAACAAGTAACAATGTGGTAGATGTTGAGAAGCACAGCTCTCCTCTTTCACAAATGTTGGTGAAAAAGGGACAACTTTCTTTTCAGTATTTGGGGATACATATCTGAAACTGGATTTATGCCTAAAGTTGTGATGTGTGTAAGTTAGCGAGAAACAGCCTGTGAAATAAGTGTATTATTTAGGGTTTCCCCAGACTCCCACTGGGTAGGGACCCCTAATGTTGTAACTCTAAAAACCGAACAGTAGGTACGGATCTAGGAAACTCATTACACTGAAAAATAAATGGCTGAAAAGGCCTCGCTGTGTTGCATTCTAAGATAAGTGAGCAGGTGCGAGGAGGAGACAAAAATGCATTGCTAATTGGGGAATTTCAGGCAAAGTCTGGGAACCTGATATTTCGGGGCACCCCTGAAATCGCACCCATAGTTACTGGTGCTGCTTGTGTACAAAGCTGGCCCTGATGTTCAAAAACCCACTCGAGTTGCCCCGTTGCCCCATTTATTCCTCTATTGGCTCAGCCTTCACTATGTACCAGGCAGTGTGATGTGATGGGAAGTGCAGCAGACTTGGGGTGAGAAGACCTGGCAGTGAATGCTGTTGCTAGGACAGTAAGGAAATAATTTAACCTGTCGACTCACTCTCATGCCTGTAATGTGGGTGGTATAAAGTCCAAATTAAAAAATGCATGTCTGAGCACCGTGCCTGGCCCTCGGAGCTGCCCCGTGCATGGTACCTTCCTCCTCCTCTTTATTACAAACACTGCGAGTCAGAAATGAACATTTATGGAATGCCCCTGTGCTTTTCATACAAGGTGAGTGCTTCTGCTCTCACATCACACCTGAGAAAGCTTGGTGTCAGGGCCTCTGAGAGGTCAGGCAGCTGGATCTGAGGCAGCGTGTTTTCTCACACTGTGTTTTCTTATTCCGACATGCTGACCACGTCCCTTGTGATCTGGTGTTCCACTGGCAGTGCATGAGGCACAGTTGGGAGACAGCATGTGGAGGGATTGAGAGTAGGGAGAACTCTTGTGTATGCCATCCCGGGGACGTGGTAAGGGTAAGGGAGGGGCAGCTTCTCCTTCTGTCTGGGCACTGTGATGGAGGGGTCTCCTCATGCCCTTCAGCCCTGTTTGCATCAGTCACCACCCGACCCTTGTCTCCTCCCCGTGTGGCTCTGACCTTCCTCTCTGAGGCGCCTCCCTTCCTCCCTGACCCCAGAACTTCTCCGCCGTGCCCTCTGGAACCAGAAGTCATCAGCAAACCCCCAGAGACTCAGGTGCTCCCAGATGTGTCCTTTGCCTGCTCGTCTGGGCTCTCTCTCTCGCCTTGGTTACTTTCCCATCCCCTGTGGCCCTGGAGCTGGGTGGTGGCCTCCTTGCTCCTCTCTGTTGCTTCTCCGTCATTGTCCTGTCCTCTTCCCATGTCATCAGACAGCCACCTCCTGTGGCTATCACCTACTGAGCCCAGGTCGCCTCTGACATTCCTTGACGATCAAGCTTCTGGCTTGCCGTTACTGGCTCTGTTTTAATTCTTAGTGATGCCAGACCCCTGTGGATGGCCCTTCCCACACCCTGACCTTGCATTGCTCTGACCTCCTCTTCAGCATACAAACATGGTATTATTCCTCCCATGTTAAGAATTACGGCCTTTTGACCCCCGTTGGCCTCTGGCTTTCCTCAGTAGCCTCATTCCTTGGCTCCTCTTTAGAAGTCACCTCCCCAAGTGTTTGACGCATTTCCTTTCCCCAGATCCGCAGTTCTCCTAGGCTTCTCGAACACACTCCAGTCCAAGGCCCCCTCTCCGCCAAAATTCGCTCTCTCCAGGGGTCGAGTCTTAGTCTCTTTCTTACTTGGCCTGTTATACCGTTTGATAAAGTTGGTTATTCCTTGACATTCTTTTACTTGCAGAAAATGCACTGTCCTGTTTGTCCTCCTCCCTTACTGCTGTTCTTTCTCAGCCTTCTTTGTTCCATCCTCCATGGCCCCCACCTCTAAATACTAATGGGCATCAAGGTGCAGCGGTCAGACCTCTCCTGGCTGCACATTGTCCAGATGGGCCCCGCTGGAAACACTAGCTTCCCTGGGGCACAGATAGGATTACATCTTTCTGAGCATCGTTCATGGCCGCAAGCACAGGCCTCTGTACAGATCAGGCCCCACGCATGTTTGTTGAGCCAGCAGTTCAATATTTGCACCATAGGAGAGAGTGCTAAGAGCTGGGTGGATAAGGCAGAGATGGAGGTGCTATCTGGACACTTCTCTTCTCTGCATGGTTTCTGAATTGCTTCTGTCCTTTGTCCTTTCCTTAGGAGACCAACAAGAAGACAATCCATGCGAAATACTGCAGCAGATTTGTCCACGCTCCCTGGAAGGACGGGAGCTTGGTTCACGTCTGTGTTACCAAGGAGAAGTACTCCTGGTACCGTGAGAGCATCTGTGCAGCCCTGGCCCGCATCCAGGACAGGTATTTGCAGCGAGTACAGGTGGTCTAGTCTCTCTTGAAATTCAGACCTGCTTGACCTCTTGGTAAAATCTTAGCCAAGAGCAATGGCCGAGGAGCAGATTAAGTCAAGGCAGCCATCTGGAGGTCTGCCGGTGCCTCTGGTAGTCACAAAGAGGTGTTTGGATTTAGATTCTGAGCTGCCTTGATGCCAGTGCAGACTCTTAAAAACAGTAAACAAAAGTGCAGATTGGTGTTGGCTGTATGTCACTGGAGGGACCAAGGAGAACTCTGCCATGTCTTGTGGGCCCCAGGAACACTGAGACCATTACAACTGTCCTCTCTCCTCTCGCACATGACATTCAGGGCAACTTCCACAATATGTTTATGAGTATCTTAGAAAGCAGCTAGAAATAATTTCACCCACGCCCTCTCAACCCTGCTATTTCTTAAAATCTGGCAGTGCTAAGGAATCTGGTGTGCTAAGATGTCACCTCAGCCCCATGGCGGTAGTCCTCCTTCAGGCCTAGGGGACAACCTCAGACCACAAAGACCAAATCCATGTAGGTGCAGAGGCTTCTAGACAGAGCTGGATTCTGATCCCAGCACTGCCACTTAACATTTTTGTGCGCCAAGTTCCTCATTTATAAAGTGGGAATAATAATGCCATTATAAATATGTTCTCTGGATTAGATTAGACACTAAATCTGATGAGTACAGGTGAGTACCCAGCTTGTAGTGGCCACTTGGCAGTGAGAGTTCTCTCCCTCCTTCTGTGTTTTCTGTTACAAAGCCACGAGCTGTGGAGCCCTTGTCTGCCCCATATTAACTCTCCACAGTCCCAGCTTCTCAAACCCAGCCACTAACGGGTCACTCAGATAAAGTAACCCTGTGTCTGGAGCCTTCTCTGCTTAGGGTTTCAGGGGAGACTTTTGGGAGAGTAGTTTGGATTGCAGGTCAGGGAAAAAGGGTACTGCTTGAAAGACAGCCCCCCTGGCAGCTGCCGGGTCTGTTTGTGCCTCTCCTGCCAGCAGGTGGCGGGTTGTTGGGAGGTTTTCTCTCTCTATTTCCAGAAGACTTAGTGGCGATTTGGTACCATGTCTCCCTCACGTGTGTGTAGTGTTCATCAGGGAAGCCATCTGGGCCTGGAGGTTTTCTTTGTGGGAAGGTTTTTAACTATGTGTTCAATTTCTTTCAATGCATGTAGAGCTGATGTTGGTAATTTATGGCATCTTTGTTTTCTAATCATTATTTTATAGATCTTTTCCAAGAACCAGCTTTTGGTTTCATTTTTTTTTTTTAATTTGCCTTTTTTTGTTTGTTTGTTTTAGTTTCAGGTGTGCAAAACAATGTACTAGTTAGACATTTACACCCCTCACAAAGTGGTAACCCCCTCCCCCAATCTACTACCCCTCTGGCATCGTATATGGGTTTTCTCCTTTCTGTGCTGTTGATTTCTGCTCTTTTTATTTCCTTCTCTCTTCTTATTTTGGGTTTCTTTAGGTGGATGCTACAGAATCCTACAGATTCTAGTTGCCTAGGCCTTGCTGAACTCTGAACTCAGTTTCGGATATTTTCTGCACCTGCACTGCCCACTCCCTCAGGCTTTGCCTACAGCCGTGAACTAAATTTACATTCTGTGATGGCAGCCTGAGCTGGAGCTCAGAAGCAGTCCTGCTCCTCCAACTGCCTGGTGCTCGGTTCCTGGGGGGACCTGGGGTTGCTTGACGCAGTCCGTAAGCCTCATCAAAGCTTCAGAAATGTACTGGCATTACTAGCTTGACTGTATTCAGCAGGGTTAGAAGGACAAATGGTCTGAAGTCAGAGCTGAGGGCTTCAAACTCTCAGTTGACTGGCTGTGATTTACTTTTGGCTTCAGAATCCAGTGTTGGATTTATTTTTCTGTCCTATGGATATTCCTTGTTCTGTTTTACTTGGATTGATGATAGATGGGGGGGCTGATGAGGGAGCCAGCCCACATATAGGATTTTCCCCAAGAAACCCCTCAAAGTGACTGATGCACACACGGAAGGTTGTGTGAAACAATACAGCACAGCCCGGGCCTCCCCAGACGTGTCATTAGGTTCTTAGGAAGATGCTCTTGTTCCCACAGGCTGTAACCACTCACTTTCACCCCATTTCCTGCCTAGGATTAACTGGCTGCAGGATGGGAGTCAAGCCCTTTTTGGAAAAGTACGTAATGACTGCATCTACGTCCTTGTTGATACGTCTCACTCGATGAAGGACAAACTGGACTTGGTGAAGGGCAAGGTCATCCAGTTTATACAGGTTGGATGGAGCTGTCCGTTCATGCATTTGGGGGCCTGTGTATCATGAGTGCACCTGCAGTAGTTGTGGGGGTGCCCAGGTGAGGTACACTCCAGAATCTGCAGGGAAGCCATTCCAGGAAAGAGCTCCCCTTTGCCAGTTAGAGAGCCCTCAGTTCTCCTCTGTAAGCAGAGCTCCCTGGGCGGGTCCTTTCCGTAATGTATGGGTATGCCCATTGCTTCAGGTTTTTCTCTGCCCTGAGATCTGTGGTGTGCACACGCCTCCATGGTTTTCCCAATAAGCTTCAGCTCGGCCTTTGGATTTCAATCTCCAATGTCTGGGAGGGGTGCTGTGTGCCCTGGCCCACCTCAGAGGTGTGGGAGGGAGGAGTGTGGCTGAGCGGTAGGAGCCTCCTGTCCTTATTAATACCGCCCGTGCTGCCTTAGACTTGTGGGACATAAAGCACACGGCTGCGTTTTCTAACCCTGAGTTTCCACACCCAGAAATGGGTGTCACGGGGCTGTCATGAGCCAGTCATACTGACATGAGCATTAACCACAGAAAATAACTGAGGGGAGTGTTGACAACTACAACATTACAGCTTTTAATTTGGTAAACCTCTATTGGAGAAACGGCAGATGGAACGCAAGTGACCAGATATACCATGGAGTAATGGCCTTACCAAATGTGACACTGTTTCAGATTTCCTTGTCTTAAGCATATTGCATTTAGTGTGCATGTTCAATACACCAGTAATATCAGCATTAAAGACAGCATTTGATGTCACATTATATACATAAACTTGTACATATACGAGGTGTGATCAAACAATATGGTGAGTGCTGCTGCTGAGCGCTACCCAGCGGAAAGGCAGGGATCTTCAATACGGGAAGCGGCGCCTCGAACCTTAGTTAACAGTGTGTGATGTTTCAACTTGTTTGGTGCAGTCAGTCGGGAGTGAGCTATGGTTCAGAGAAGGTGTGTTTTAAAGTGTGTAATAATCATCCTCCATTATGACAACGCTCCGTGTCACACATCACTTCTGGTACAGCAATTTCTGTCAAATGAAAACATTGCAGGGGTGGACGAGTGGCTTAGTTGGTTAGAGCATGATCTCTGGGCAACAGGGCTGCTGGTTCCATTCCCACATAGTCCAGTGAGCTGTGCCTTCCACAACTAGAATGAAGACAACGAGCTGCCACTCAGCTGCCACTGAGCTCCTGGGCGGCCAGATGGCTCAGTTGGTTGGAGTGCGTACTCTCAATCACAAAGTTGCCGGTTCGACTCCCGCAAGGGATGGTGGGCTGTGCCCCTTGCAACTAAAATCGAAAGGACAACAACTTGATAGGTTCTGGGAAAAACACGCTGTTCCCCAAGAAAGTCCTGTTCCCCTTCCCTAATAAAATCTTTAAAAAAACAACAAAAAAACCCCCCAACATTACAGTGTGTCCTCGTCCACATCCACCTTATTCACTGAATCTGTCACTGTGCAATTTCTTCCCCAAAGTCAGAATGATTCAGGACATAGAAGCAGCCATGACAACGCAACTAAAGATACTCATGAAAGAGGACTTCCAGAACTGCTTCAGAGAGTGGCAAGAATGATGGGATAAGTGTGTTCGAAGAAAGGGGGAGTATTTTGAGGGCAATTAATGGCAATGTGTCTTTTACTATAATAATTTTTTTAAATTTAAACGTTTACCATATTGTTTGATCACACCTTGTATGTTATATATACAACATATTCATACATATATACATTTGTAAAGGTTAGTATCCAAACTATGTAGATGTTTTACTTAAATGCCTTTTGTGCTAGAAAAGACTTTCTCTATTGAATGTAATTTTTAGCTTCTAGAACTGAAAATAGATATCATAGTGATTAAAATTTATCAAACCATGACCTATCCTAATATTTTTTTACATTTGAGTGGTTTTGTGCCTAAATAATCATCATCTCTTACAGGAACAACTGAAATATAAAAGGAAATTCAATTTTGTGCAGTTTGATGCTCAAGCAGTTGCTTGGCGGGAAAAACTTGTTGAAATTGATGAAGATAATTTGAAAGGGGCTCAGTCCTGGGTTAGAGACATTAAGGTAAGGTGGGGGCTGGGTCTGGGAGGAGCAGCCTGACTTGATCACCTGCTGAGGTTATCATGGCAGGCACATTCTGGGGAGAGTGCTTTGGGCTCCAGCGATGGCGGTGGCTTCACATAGACACTCACTGTGTTTACAAACATTACATTAATCCCGTCTCATTAGTTTATATCTTCACTCGGGGTGTGGCCTTGTCAGCAGTTCTGAGCCCAGCACCTAGCTCTGATCCCTCCTGCAGGTGGGGAGGGTTTTTTTTTTCCCTCTTTCCTTCCACCAGCTGTCCTGGGTTTTCACCAGTGCCTTAGGACGCCTGGCGAGGATCATGTTTGCGTCAAACCAGTATTGATGCATGACACCCAGTGTTCGGCTAACACAGTGTGGTTTGTGCCCTTCTCCTCTCCTCCCCACCACACACAGATGAAGGCTTTTGTTTTCTAGGGGAGGTACAGGGGAAGGGACTCCTGGGAATTCATGTGTCGCTGTTCCCCTTTCCCATCCCTGCACCGTGAAGGGGATGGTCCCCAGACTCTTCCCTGTCTTTTCTGTGAGCACCTTGTGGGGTTTGTGGTGAAATGGCCCTCAAGAGAGCGCGGATCCTCCCATCATTGTGGCCTCCGGCTCTTCAGCCTGCAGCCAGTGCACACCTGGGCAGCGTCTGCCAGCACCAGTTGCCCCAGTCAAGCTTTTCTTATGAGAATCCGCTGCACCCGGCCCAGGAAGCCTGACTCTGCAGGTGCCCAGTCTCCCATATTTTGGGCCAGTTGGTTGCCCTGTGACCCGAGCACTCTGATGGGCGTAACAGCAGGCACATGCTTGCTGTTTGTCTGGCTTTTTCTCATTGTGAGTTTTGGGGTGACATCCTTGCCAGTGCTCTGCATCCCTGGGCAGAAACTGCAGGAGTTTTTTAAATTGACAATTTCTTTGCTGTACTTCCAGATAGCTAGTGATACCACATTGTGTTAGCCGAATGCTTGGTGTCATGAATCAACCCTGGTTTGACGCAAACGTAATCCCTGCCAGGTGTCCTCAGGCTGTGTGTTCCGCTGTCAGCCTAACGAGCAGTAACTGTGTTAGTGCCTCACACAGAAGCACACAAAGATAAAACATCATCAAGAGCTCTGCATCAGGACAGGAAGTCCACAGTCCTGGCTTCCTGCTGTCTGTGACCGTCAGGATAGTGGCTACGGCACACCCAGGTGTTTGGCTTCTGGGAATTTCTGGGCTTAAATTATCTCAGTACAATTCTAATTTATTTTTATTTCACAAGTACTTTTCTTTCTTTTGGGGAAAGCAGAAAATCACACTTGTGTGAGGTCATCTTTGAGATTCAAATGTATGCTTGGTCTCTCTCTCCATCTCTCTCTCCCTCGATCCCTCTCTCCTTCCCTCCTGTAGACTGGAAGTTCCACAAATACTCTGCATGCCCTGCAAACTGCTTTAGCTGATAAAGAAACACAAGCAATCTACCTTTTGACAGATGGAAGACCTGATCAGGTACTTATGAAAGTTGGGGAGAAAGAGGGACTCACCAGTACCCTGAAAGTCATGACTGAGAATGGGTTTGGGGGGACCTTTTCGGTTTCCATTTGAAACCTTTTGGAAGGTATTTCCTGGGCTGAGGGACCCAGAACTGAGGTGAGAAAATGCATGGAGGAATTCCTTTGCCAAAACACTGAGGAGAATTTGTGACTGTGACTTTGGTTACTGCAAAACAGACCTGCGAAACAGGTTTGGCTTGGAGACCAAACCCATGTAAGGCGATCTCTACCTTCCATTGAAGACTGGTGCATATTTTATTAAAAAAGCTAAGAATGAGAAGATTCTTTTTGATTTTTTCCTTTGGACATTCTGAATTTAAACATGTCACTACACAATGTCCTTGGTTTTACCCCTAATTTTAACTTAGTAATCATTTAAACAAAAGCAGGTCTTTCTAGTGGAATCTTCTTTGTTTTGTTTAGCCTGACTGGAAAATGTTTGAAAAGTTTTAGTGGAGTCTGTTCATCTTCTTTTGAGCTTTGTGAATGAAAGACTAATGCTCTGGGCATGAAAGCAATATGCAGACCTACAGGCCAGTACAATGTAAGTGAACCACTAACGTGAATTAGTGCCAGCTTATTTCCTTCATTGTGAGGTGTTTGCACATCCAGTAGTCCAGGACTTAAACAGGAAAGCAACGGAATTTTACTGCAGCGTTACATTTATGGCAGACAAATTGTATGGAAAGTGAAATTTTATATTCTTTTTTTCCCCCTTCTTCTTCTTAAAGAAGTCCCTCTAACATTCCTTGTAATTCTGGTTAGGTGGTGATGAACTCCTTTAGCTTTTTCTTCTCTGGGAAGCTTTTTATCTGTCCTTCAATTTTAAATGATAGCCTTGCTGGGTAAAGTGATCTTGGATGTAGGTCCTTGCTTTTCATCACTGAATATTTCTTGCCAATCCCTTTTGGCCTGCAAAGTTTCTGCTGAGAAATCAACTCAGCAGTCTTATGGGAGCTTCCTTATAGGTTACTAGTTGCCTTTCTCTTGTTGCTTTTAAGATTCTCTCTTGGTCTTTAACCTTTGGCATTTTAATTATGATGTATCTTGGTGTGGGCCTCTTTGGATTACTCTTGTCTGGGACTCTGCACTTTCTGGACTTGTATGTCTGTTTCCTTTGCCAGGTTAGGAAATTTTTCCATGGTTATTTCTTCAAATAGGTTTTCAAATCCTTGCTCTCTCTCCTCTTTCTCATACCCCTAAGATGTGAATGTTGGTACGCCGTTGTTGTCTCAGAGGCCCTTTAAACTCTCCTCATTTTTTAGTATTCTTTTGTCCTTTTGCTGTTCCAGTTAGGTGTTTTCTGCTATCTTGTCTTCCAAATGGCTGATTCGATCCTCTGCTTCATCTAGTCTGCTATTGATTCCATCTAGTGCATTCTTCATTTCAGTTATTGTATTCTTCACGTCTGACCATTCTTTTTCATGGTTTCTGTGTCCTTTATCATGCTTGCGATCTCTGTGTTGAAGTTCTCATTAAGTTCCTTGAGCATTCTTATAACCATTGTTTTGAACTCTGGATCTGGTGGATTGTTTGCCGCCACTTCATTTAGTTCTTTTTCTGGAGTTTTCTCCTGTTCTTTCATTTGGGATGTTTCTTTGTTTCTTCATTTTCGCTGCCTCCCTGTGTTTGTTTCTATGTATTAGATCTATGTCTCCCAGTCTTGGCCTGGTGGTCTTATGTAGCAGGTGCCCTCTGGGGTCCAGTGGTGCAATCTCCCTGGTCACCTGGTATTCCAGGAGTGTCCCTTGTGTGGGTTGTATGTGTTCTCCTCTGTTATAGTTGAGCCTTGATAGCTGTTGGCATGTTGGTGGGTCAGATTGACCTTCAGGCTGACTGGCTGTGGGATCTGGCCACATTCACAGGTTATGGGCTGCTGTGCAAGGGACTTACTCTGCAGAGAGAATTTTCCTCAACAGACCCTGTTGCATGCTGAGACCACCCTTTGGGTGCGCTGCTTGTGGAGCTAATTGGGTGGTGCTCTGTTGTGCTATGAAGCTGACCCCCAGGATGTTAATTCTGGGGCTTCTTGGGAGGGGCTCTGGTGCAGGCCCAGGTCAGCCACTGCCTCTGATGAGTTGGGGACTACCTGGTAGGAGCTACACAGAGATCCAGAGTTGGTCACTGCCTGTGCTGGATCTGGAGGCACATGGAAGAGGCCACACTGTGAACCAAGGATGGCTGTCACCAGTACTAAGCCTGGGGTAGCTCTGCAAAAAGCCCAGGACCCAAGACCTGCTGGTGCCTGCTGGCTCCCATAAAGCTCAGCCACTGATAAAGCCTCATGGGGTATGCAAGTTGGGTGACGTAGATTCTCCGGGAGTCACCAGGGTGGGTCAAGTGGTGTTCACCACGTTAATATAGATGTTGGTTTGGTGCCAATACTAAGCCTAGAGCTACCCAGCAAAAGGCTCAGAGCACACTGACGCCAGCCGCCACCTGCCTGGGTCCCACTGACCCCCGAGAGTTGTCCAAGAAAGACTGTAGCTGGGGCTGGCTACTGGCTGTGAAAGTGCTTCTGGTGGCGCATAAGTTGAGGTTAGCTGTTTGCTGCTGAAAGAGCCTCCTGGAGTGGGCAGGGCAGGGCTGGCTGCTGGTCAAGGAAAGTAACTCCCGTGTTGCACGAGTTGGGTGGGGCAGAGTCCCAGGGAGTCACAGAGTGGAGCAAGGTAGTTCACCAGTTTAATACAGATTCAGATTTGGCCATGTGAGGGAGAGCACCTGCCTGTAGGCTACCCAGGAGGAAGGTTCTATACAGGGAAAATGGTGACTATCCCTCCAGTCCTCGCCCCAAAGCCACACAGCTAAGTCTCTTCTGGTATGTCTCTTGCACCTCCTAAGTTACCGTCCCTCTGTGCCTGTGAGCAAGTGAGTTTGTGCGTGGGCCGTTTAAGAGGTTGCCTGGGTTTCCCTCAGCCTTCCATCTCATCCAGATGGTTGGATTCCCCAGTGTTTTGCACAATCAAATGTTGAGGGGGCTCCTCTTGTACTCTGGGCCGGGGGACCTAGTGTGGGGCTGGGACCCCTCATTCCTTGAAATGGAGGGGACCTGCATGGCCGAGATATCCCTCCTGATTCTCACCCGCCTCACGGAGGTGGGAGGTGGCCTGTTCCGCATCTCCACCCCTCCTACCAGTTTTGATGTGGCTTCTTCTTTATATCCTTAGTTATAGGACTTCTGTTTAGCTAGTCTTCAGAGTTTTCTCAAGGTTGATTGTTCTATAATTTAGTTGTAATTTTAATGTGGTCATCGGAAGAGACAAGCACAGCATTTACTTCACCATCTTGCCCCTCTCTCCCAACAATATCTAAAGTGAAATGTATTTGGAATGATTTTCCCATCAACTTCACTATATTGTCTCTGTAGAAGCAATGTATTGTACCCTGCTTATATTCCATGTGTTGTGCCAAGGTTTGAGGCTGCAATGATGAATAATATCCCTGCCTTAGGGAAGCTGACTTGCAAGGGGATGTGTTAGACATACACAGTTAACTCTGACAGGATAATGGGAGTGGGCTGGCCTGTGCTGAGATGTCTGGGAGCACAGTGTGATGAATTTTGTTGGACACGATGGAGAGACAACAGGCAAATTTCCACCGGGGAGGGGACATTTCAGCTGTATCTGGAAAGAGGTGAAGGAATTTTCTAAAGAGGAGATTACTGGTATCCTGGGCAGAGGGAACAGAGGGGCTGCTCAGAGAAACAATCTGAGAGCAAGGGCTCTGATGGAAGAGTGCAGGGTGGAGTCTCGAGAGTTAGATTGGGGGAGACTGGGAAAGTCCTTGAATGCCACTTGGAAAGGATTAGCTTCACCACAGTAAGGGCTCTCAGAGGAGCAGATGGTCCCATCCACCCATATTTTAGAAATATGCCTCCTTAGTGCCAGGGAAAGACTAGATCTTGATGAGACTGGTAAGGGCCCACCTCAGTTAGGAACAGCAGAAATGGTGATAAGAGGACTCTTCAGAGATGAGATAATGGAAGTAGTCTCAAAGGACTTGGTGACCAACTTGGCAGGTGGGAGGGGCAGCATGAGGAGAGGTGGGAGCAAGGGAGAAAGTAGTCAAGATGATTATAATGATTATGCTATTAACTGATTTAAATTCAAAGAAGGAGCAGGTTTGGGGGTTGCTGTTAGAGGAAGCTGAGCTTGAGCACCTATAGTCCATGGATTCCAGAAGCCCCCAGAAATCTGGGGCTGGCATTTGGAGAAGATGGAGGCTGGAGATTCTGATTTGAAAGTCATCTGGACAAGGGGTCTTTTGCTATTTAATAAACTCTTACTGATTTTATTGCAATTTATAAAACATAGACAAGCATATAAGCATAAGAAAGAACAAAATTTAAATCGTTTATAATTCAATTTTGTGTTCTGCTTTTTAAAAAAATATATGGAGTTTTTTTCAAGTTATGAGAAATGTTTCAGAAACATCATTCTCAATGACTACATCATATTCTGTTATATAGATTTTATAAAACTTCTACCTTAAAAGTTAATTTTTTATTTAATTTTTGAATAGCAGTACATTTTCATGGTACAATTACAAAGGTACAAAAAGATGTATAGAAAAAATTCCCCCTTCCACCTCCTGTTCACTAGCTAAGAGGCAATGCATGTTACCAGTTTCTTGTATCTTCTTTCAGAGATAATTTGTTTGCAAGCACATATGTATTGATATATATTTCCTTTTAAAATGTACGAATGGTGGGTAGCATGTTACACACAAAATTCTGACCTTTATTAATAGGACAGTATACCTTGGAGATTGCTTAATATCATTTCATAAAGAGCTTCCTCATTTTTTATAGCTGCTACTATTCCACCACACAGCTATTTAGCCATGTCCCCTGGAGATGGACATTAGATTGTTTTCAGTCTTTTTGTTATACACAATGTTGCAAAAGTAGTTGTGTACATATATCATTTTGCCCATTATGAGTATATCTGTAGCATAAATTCCAAGAAGTGGACTCAGTCAAACGGTATATGTTTTGATAGATACTGCCAAATAGCCCCCAAAGAGGATGCACCCAGTAACATTCCGCTAGCAGGGTATTGAGAAGGCATAGTCTTTCCAAAACTACTTCACAAGACAGTTGTTAGGATTAAGTGGGATATTATGTCCCAGCAGAGTGCCTAGCACACGGAAGGACACTTAATAAATGTTTCTTTATTCACCCCCTGTGGGAGGCACATTGACCATGGACTGTCTGAAGATGGAAATTGGTTTTTTGGTGGAGGTGCTTTGGAAGCCACATCAAGATCCAGGGACCCCATTCTGTGGAATCCCACCCCAATGCCAGGATGTTCTACTCATGGCTTATGACTCCAGTATGTAAAGTGGTCTAATGCATAGCCCAACACTTGAAGAGCATGGACTCTAAGCTTAGGTGCACCAAAAGCTGAATAACTTGGTTAGCCAAGTCTTTTCCAGATTCTTTTCCCCACCACATCATGAACCCTTGGAGGGCAAGGTCTGTGTCCCTGGTCTTTGTACTCTTACTGTCTGGTAGTGTTTGCTTTGCTTACTGAATTGGACCAACACCTTCCTAAGAAACCACTCACTACTATATAGGGAATTACTAGTTGAGTATTTCACCATCACTAGCAAATTCTAAGGGTTTTCATGTCTTATTTTTTTGTTCTCTTTTATCATATCCCATTCCCCTTCCCCTCAAAACTTATCATTTCAGCCACCTGAAATGGTTATAGACCAAGTCAAAGTTTTTCAGAAAATTCCTATTTACACCACCTCTTTCAATTACAATGATGAGATTGCAAATGGCTTTTTGAAAGAGCTTGCTGCTTTGACTGGAGGAGAGTTCCATTCCTATAATTTTGGCTTCAAGGATTCCTGTCCTCCAGAGCCTGTTCAGGTAAGAGCTTGGTGAGCTGAGAAGAGTGTTCACTAGATTGAATATTACAGGCTGGAGGCCCGTGGACAGTACCTGAGTTGGGAAAACAACAACCACAAAGACAATTAAGTCACACAATGAATCAACGAGTGTACCAGTGTTTCTCAGAATGTGGTCCAAGGACCACTGGACTAGGGCATTTGTAAAAATGCAGATTCCTGGGTCTTACTTCAGAGCTACTACATCAGGTTCTAGGCACAGAGGCCTGAGAATCTTAATATATTTGGTTTTTCTTCTAAACTTTTTATTGTGGAAAGTTTCAAACATAAACAAAAGTAGAAGTTATATGGGCCCCCGTGTCAGTCAAATTCAACAATTATCTACATTTTGCCAAACTTCAGGAATCTGTGTTTTTAACAAGCCTCCCAGGGGAATCCATAAGTGGAATTTGTTAATCACTGTTGTTTATAGAAATTTGTGGGAAACTTTCAAAAAATTCAGATGCTAAGTAGTTCTCCTGACTTCTTAGACTATATTACCATGGGACCATCTGATAAAGCAATTCATTCTAATGGGCTAGTGGGAGAAAGTAAATAAAATTCTGTTTTCCAGTCCTCTAGTCTGGAAAACGCGTGAGGATATGCATTTCAGAGTGCCCTAGTTGAGAATGTGTTTGTCATCTTACTGTCTATATTGAGGAGTGACTTTAAATCCAGAACCAGCCAGTGCTTGCATGTGAGGAAACTGCTGGGGTCTGGGTCATGAATCATCCAAGAGGATTCAGGGAATTCTGAGCTCACACAGAGCTGGGAATAGTGACTACTTCCATGAGCTAGATTAGAAACCTTATAATCCTAAGGCATTGGGTAGAGTATACAGAATGGTCTTGCCTCAGTGTTGGTAACAACCTAACACAGCTGCAGTTCTGCCTAGAAAGTGTTGAATGCAAGACCTGTAAAGATCAAAGTGTTTCCAAGGAACTTAACTGAATCCCTGAACAAACCCCAGGAATATGTATAGGAAAGCAAAAAGATCCACCACCCAACAAAGTAAAATTGAAAATTTCTGGCATCCAATTAAATAGTACCAGGTATACAAAGAAGCAGGAAAATAAAGGCCCATAGTAAGGAAAAAATTCAAACAGAAAAATTAAGATATACACATAACTGAGTGAGATGTTAGTGTCACATTAAGATAGTTATTGTCATTGTATTTGATATATTTAAAAAGTTAAGAGACGTGGAAGACACAAGTAAGACACAAATCAAACTTCTAGACATGAAAACTACAATGTATGAGATGAAAATACATGGAATGTGATGAATAGATGATCAGACATGGCAAAACATAAGATTAGTAAATTGCAAGGCAGCAATAGAAGCTATCCAAAAAATGCAACTCAGAGAAGAATTAAAACCAAAAACAAACAAAAAACTGGACATTAACAAGCTGTGGGAAAATTCAAGTAGCTTTAATAAATCTGTACCTGAAGCAATAGTGGCCAGAAAATTTTCAAATTGTATTAAAACTAGAAATCCAGAGATCAAAGAAACTCAGTGAATCCCAAGCACAAGAAACATGAAGTAAACCACCCCAAGCCACATCAGAATCAAACTTCTCAGAAGCAGTGACAGAGAAAATCTTAAAAGAATAAGGAGAAAGAAGACACATTATGTACAGAGAAAGATAAGGATGACAGCAGATTTCTCATCAGAAACAAGGCATGTAAAAAGATAGTGGAGTGACATTTTTAAAGCACTGAAAGAAAAAACTCATCGTTGAATCTATAAACTGAAAATATTTTTCAAAAAGAAATGTGAAATAAAGACTTTTAAATATATACAAAAACTGAAAGAAAAAAGAAGATGGAATGCCCAGGGACCTCTAAACTTAAGGAATGACATGGCGATGACTCCTTTGGGTTTTATTATTGTTTCCCATATATCCCAGATAGAGCACTACAGAAACCTCCAACCTAGTCTCTAAAAGACACAGACAAAAAAAAAAAAAAGAAAAGAAAAAGAAAAGGAAAAAAAGGTTCAAGAAAAATCTGTTTCCCCTAGCCAAAGGACCAGGAAAAAGGTGTCCTAAAAACAGAAAACTTTTTGGCAATATCTGCCCTACTTCACATACGTAAATGGAAAAACTGTACCCCCTTCCCTGGGATTTCACTGGAGCTGAGCAGTTAGCTAAGCTTCCGCACCGCTGTCCTGTCTCATGGAAATTAATGAGGGTGCTCTGCAAAACCCGCCAAGTGGTGTTAGCACAGCTGAGCAGAGCATTCGTCTTCCATTCCCCACACAGTAAAAGCAGATGGCGACGCCATGATTTCTCTGGGAGCAGTCAGTAGGACTGAATGGGAAGCTGGTTCTGTAAACTACACTAAGGCATTTAAAACAAATCTCAACTAATTTAAAAGAACTGAAATCACACAGAGTTTGTTCTCTGACTATGGTGGAATAAAACTAGAAATTCATAATGGAAAGACAGCGGGGAAACATCTAAACACCTGTAATTTAAACAAAACAGTTCTGAAGAATCCAGGGATCAAAGAGGAAATCTCAAAGGAAATAAAAAATACTTAAAACTGAATGAAAACAAAAACACCACATACCATACTATTTGGGATAAAGTAAAAACAGTGTTGGGAGTGAAATTTATAGCACTAAATGCTTATGTTGGAAACAAGGAAAGTAATTTAATCAACAATCTGAGTTTCTACTCCAAGAAACTAAAACAAGAAGAGCAACGTAAAACCAAAGTAAGCAGGAGGAAGGAAACAATAAAAGAGCATAAATCAATGAAATAGAAAATAGAAAAATAAAGAAAATCAATGAGACAAAAAAACTCTTTGGTGGGGGCAAGCTTAAGAATTGATAAAGCCTCTTGCAAGACTGACAAAGACAAAAAGAGCACTCACAAAGCACTAATAGCTGGAATGAAATAGAGAATATCACAATAGCTCTTGCAGTCATTAAAAAGATGATAAAGGAATATAATGGACAACATTGTACTCAAAGTTGACAACATAGAAAATGGATCACTATCACAAAAACCGCAAACTACCAAAACTCAACCAAGATAAAATGGACAATGTGAATAGCACTAAAATCATTTTTAAAATTGCATTAATAATTTTAAAATTTCTCAAAAAGAAATACTCAGGCCCAGGTGGCTCCATGGATAATTTTACTAAACATTCAAAGAATACCTAAACCAATTTATTTCAAAAAATCGGGAATATAGTTAATGGTATTATAACAGCTATATACGATGTCAGAGGGATAGTAGACTTGAGGGGTGTCACTTTGTGAGGGGGGTAAATGTCTAATCATTATGCTGTTTTGTACACCTGAAACTAATATACTAAAAAATAATAAAATAATTAGATAGATAGATAGATAGATAGATAGAAATAGAATAGGAGGGATCACTTCCTAATTCATTTTATGAAGCTAGTAGTACCTTGACACCAAAACCAGATAGACAGACAGTATTTAAAAAAAAGAAATCTACATAGCAATCTCCCTCATGAACAAAGATGTAAACATCCTCAATAAAATATTAATAATCTGAATTCAGCAACACATTAAAAGAATTATACATCATGCCAAGGGGGATTTATTCCAGATATACAGGCTGGTTCAACATTAAAAAAAATCAATGAATGTTAATCCAGTGTGGCGTGCCAGCCGCCACAAATCGAACAGTTCCTGAATGGGTGAGTGGGAATGAAAAAAGACACTCACACAAAATGATGATGCGGCCGGTCTTCAGTGATCCTGAAGCGCGGAGTTTACTTTCCTTTACCAATATAAACCACCTGTGTACGTGCAGCTTAACAATCACGAGTGAGCATTTCCTCATTGAAAGTAAAATTTGCAACTTTTACATATGAACTACAGACTCACTGAAACTCTCCCAAAGTCATTATCTCAATGACAAAGCCCACCAATTACCCTGATAATCATCAGTGATCTGTGTCCGG
Organism: Rhinolophus ferrumequinum; assembly: GCF_004115265.2. Lineage (NCBI taxonomy): Eukaryota > Metazoa > Chordata > Mammalia > Chiroptera > Rhinolophidae > Rhinolophus > Rhinolophus ferrumequinum. Next base: position 2,888,140 of record NW_022680356.1, read on the forward strand.
GAACTGGCCGTTCCCACCTCATTCCTTAGTAGCTTACAAGCACCCTCCAGGTGTAAGCAGAGACAATGCCTCAGGAACTAAAAACTGAGCCAGTCTGCAAGGCTACAGAATAAACAAGAAATCATGGCTCCCCACAATCCAGCATATCAGCAGGCTAAAGAAGAGAAATCGTGAGCAGGAATTGTTTGTGCAGGAAAAGCCTTGACCAAATTCAGTGCCCATTCATGATTAAAAAGACAAAAAACAAACACAAACAACTCGCAGCAAAATAGGAATAGAGGGGAATTTCCTCAATTTACGTCACCATAACACCTACAGCCAAAATAATAATAGTGAAAGATTGATTAATTTCCTCTTAAGAGCAACAAAGAGACAAGGGCATCCATTCTAACCACTTAGCATACTACCAGAAGCTTTACCCATGACAAGACAACCAAAGAAAGAAAAGGCATATAAATAGGAAAGGAAGAAATAGAACTGTCCCTTTTTGTAGATAACATATTGTCTGTAGGCAGCCCCATGAAAGCTACAAAAAACAAAACAAAACCAAACCACTAACTTTTGGAACTATTAGTTCAGCAAGGTCACTGGTTACAAGATCAATACACAAAATTTAATCCCATTTTGGTAAAGTAACAGTGAATTTGCAGAAGTCAAAATTAAATAGTCAATAGCATTTATAATTGCTTGAAAGAAAATGAAGTATTTAGGTGTACATTTAAAAATATGTACTGGTTTTTTATGCTGAAAGCTTAAAAATGCAGAAGTAAGAAATCAAAGACTCAACATATTAGAGATGTCAGTACCCCCTTATTTGATCTATAGGTTTAATAAAATTTCTATCAAAATCCCAGAAAGGTTCTTTATACCCATACTGAAGCTTATTCTAAAATTTATATGGCAAGACACAGTCCCTAGGAAAGCTTAAACAATCTTGAAGAAGAAGACTAAAGTGGGAATAAAGCTTACTCTGTAGCTATATTAATCAACTGACTCTGGGTGGTGAACACACAATGTGACATATAGATGATGTATTACAGAATTGTACACCTGAAATCTCTGTAACTTTACTAACAATTGTCACCCCAATAAACAAACAAAAAAAGACAGGATGGCTTTGGGGGGTAATATAGATGAATGGACTAGCCCTGGAAACAACTCAAATGTCCATGAACAGGTGACTAAACTTTGGTATCCAGTACACAATATACCACTCAGCAATAACAATGAATGAGCTATTGATTCATGCCACATGAGTGAATCTCAAAATAATTAAATGAGTGAAGGAAACTAGACCAAAAAAAGAGTACATATTTTATGATTCCATTTATATTAAATTCTAGAAAATGGAAACTAACATATAGTGACAGAAAGCAGATAAATAGTTGCTTGGGAATGGGGGAAAGGGGTCTTAAGGTGGATTTACAGATTTACAATGGGGCCCGAGGATACTTTTGGGAGTTGATATGTTTATCATCTTGATTGCAGTGATGATTTCAAACAGGTATGAGTGTCAAAACTTTTTAAATGGTACACTTTCCATATACTCAGCTTATTGTATGTGAATCATACCTCGATGAAGCTGTTGAAAAATGGAATAATGTAAGAACTACCTGAATTCTTTCGATTCTTCTTTTCCTGCTGCAGTTGGTTTTGTTTTAGAAATGTTTGCAGTGTGAACTCTTGTACAGTCTCATGGTGTATTCACTTCTCATTTTGGCAGAGTGAAGATCTGACTCTTTTAATTCAGGAAATGGAGCAGGGACGCCGTGACCTGGAGAAGGTGCAAAGCCTTTACTCCGAGTCCTTGATCATGGACTGGTGGTACAACGGTTCAAAGGAGGGAGATGATAAGTGAGCATGCCACACCGCTTGTCCCCACTGGGGTCCTCTCATGCTCTGCTCCCTCTCTTTGACACTTCTTCCTACTGCTATGCTTTGTGAAATTTCTTTTAGTGAAAAGAATCACATAGTATGATTATATTAGGATTTTTTTAAGCAAAGAGAATTTATAATATAATAATCAAATAACAAATGTTCACCTTGATATGTAAGTTTTGAAGCCCTTGGTGGCAACCAAGAGTGGTGTTAGTTTCATCTGCACCCAATGTGAACAGGCCCCCAACCCAGGCAGTGACAGAGCAGAGCAGGGCTGTAGTGAAGTGGAGGGGACCTGACTCGGCTCAGGCCGCCCAAGGTCTGGACTTCACTCTGGACGGTGGCGAGTTCCCAGCTTGCCTCCATTCTGCCCATTGCTGTGGCTCTCCCATCTTCAAAATGGTGAGTGTGGGAGTAGGATTCGGGATAGATGGCTTCCCGGCTCTTTCCCATCCTATGAAGCTCTGACAATTAACTTTCTGTGGGCACTGGGGGTCCAAGGAAGCGTTCCCCCGCTGACTTTTATGAGAGCTAACTGCCCAGCCCTTCAGTTAGAGGAATGGTTTTCTGTAATGCTTTCTGGGTTACAGCCGGCTCTCCTTATGTCAATCACGCATCACCCATGCAGCCAATGCGCGGTGGCGGAAGCCTCACAGCCGGGAAGGCCCAGAGCTGTGGTGTGAGCGGCATCCAATGGCTCAGTGCACATCTGGGCCCTGTCTGCTCTTCTTCATGGGCCCCGTGGGGAGAGGCTCACTTCTTTTTAAATTTGCAGCTTTCTACATGACTGTTTTGATCTAACTCCGCCTTCTTGATGCAAATTTAATGTTTCCCCCCTTCTTTTCTTTTTGTTCTCTTTTTCTTTGTCTACTTTTAATCTAAATCCAAACAGGCATCAGAAGGAAATCTGTTCTGTGGTTTCAACCTCAGAAAAATGTGCAAATCCTCACTCTGATGTCGAGGCAACACAGATGTCATTCTTAAATACGTCTAAAGTACCAGGGGACCTTTCAAGTCAAAAGATTCAGAAAAAAAAAGTCCTCCATGCAGGTATCAGTGAACAAAATGGTTTGAATCACATTACTGGTTTTCCTTCTAAAACTACACCCACATATTATCAAAGAAGCCTAACCTGTGTTCTTTATTAAAATTTTTACTGAAATAATTATGCATTCACATGCAGTTGGAAGAAATAATACAGAGATATCCCATATACATACCCTGACCCAGTTTCATCCAATAGTGACATCTTGCAAAAAAAACAATAGCACAATTTTGCAACCAGGATATTGACAGTAATACGATCTGTGATCTTATTCAGCTTGTTCCAGTTTTTCTTGCGTTCGTGTGTGTACATTTAAGTGATTTTAAAGCTGCCAAACTGTTTTCCAGAGTGAGTGTGACATTTTACGTTATCACCAGCAATGTATAAGTGATCCAGTTTCTCCACATTCTCACCAGCATTTGGTGTTTTCACTATTTTTTTTATTTTAGCCATTCTAATAGGTGTGCGATATCTCATGGTAGTTTTAAATTGCATTTGCAATCTGTGGTAAAAGGTCTGTGCGTGTGCTCTGCCCATTTTCTACATGGGTCATTTGTCCCTTCTCTTTTTGGAAGAACTTGGAGTAATTCTTTTTTAAATATTTGATAAAATCATCATGGAGCCATTCGGGCCTGGAGATTTCTTTTCCAGTTTTTTTTTTTTTTTCCATTAAGAATTCAATTTTTAAAAAACGGTTTTAGAGATGAACATTGTCTGTTTCATGTTGGTTGAGTTTTGGCAGTTTGTGGTTTTTGAGGATGTGGTCTATTTTTTCTAAGTTGTCAAACTTATGCAAAGTTGTTCACTGTATTCCTTTATTAGTTTTTTTTTTAAAAAATAGTTTCAGGTGTACAAAACAATGTAATAGTTAGACATTTACACCCCTCACAAAGTGATAACCCCCCACCCCCAATCTACTGCCCCTCTGACAGTGTATAGAGCTGTTACAGTTCCATTGGTTCTATTCCCTAGGCTGTACTCCACATTTTGTGACCATATATATATATTAAATTATAGTTGACATTCATTGTTATTCAGCTTCATCCTCCAGACAGAAAATCCTTTATTAGCTTTTTAATGGCTGCAAGAGCGATAGTGATTTCCCCTATTTCATTCCTGATACTAGTATTTGTGTCTGTCTTCTCTTTCTCTCTATTCCTCCTTCCCTTCCTCTCTTCTTTCCTTCCTCCCTCTTTCTTTTTTTGTCTTTTTAAATCTTGCTAAAGGTTTTATCAGATGTATTGGTTTCTCTACCACCCCCAACAGCAGGTTTTGTCTCATTGATTTTCTCTAATGTTTTACTATGTTCAGTTTCATTGATTTCTGCTCTTTATTGTTTCCTCTCTTCTGCCTCCTTTAGTTTTATTTTGCTCTTCATTTTCTAGTTTCTTGGTTTAGGATCCTATTATTGATTTGAGATATTTCATTTCCAATGTAAGCATTTAGTGCTATAAATTTCCCTCCCAGCACTCTTTTAGCTGCATCTCACATATTTTGATTTGTTGTCTTTTTGTTTTCATTCATTTCTAAGCATTTTTATTTCCTTTAAGACTTCCTCTTTGACCTATGGATGATTGATAAATGCATTGTTTAACTTCCACGTGTTTAAAGATTTTTCCTGTTGTCTTTCTGTTATTGATTTCTAGTTTGATTCCACTATGGTCAGAGAACACACTCTCTATGATTTTAATTCTTTTGAATTAGTTGAGATATGTTTTAATGCCTAATACATAGTCTGTCTGGATAAATGTTTCAAAAGCACTCGGAAAAAAACGTGTATTCGGCTGTTGTTGAGGAGCATGTTCTATGTCAGTTAGATTTCTCAGGCTGGTCGTGTTGTTCAGCTCTCTGTGCTTGCTGATTTTGTGTCCAGTAGGTCTTTCAGTTGCTGAGAGGGAGGAGATGAGGTCCTCAACTATATTTGTTGATTTGTCTATATTTCCTTTCAGCTCTATCAGTTTTAGCTCCATGTAGTATTTTAAGGCTGTATTGGTTTGTGTGTACTCATTTAGGATCTATATGTCTTCCTGGTAGATTTATCCCTTTATTATGTATTTTTTTCCTGCTGTGAAGTCTACATTATCAGATATTAAAATAGCCGCTCTAGATTTTTATTAATATTTGCATTGTATGTCTTTTTTCTATCCTTTTATTTTCAATCTGCCTATTTTTGTACTTGAAGTATAAATTTCTTATATGTCATATTTAGTTTGATCCTGTTCTTTAATCCACTCAGCCAATATATGTCTTTTGATTAGTGTAATCAGACCATTTACATTTAAAGTAATTATTGATATGTTACCATGTTTCCCCCAAAATAAGACCTAGCCGGACCATCAGCTCTAATGCATCTTTTGGAGCAAAAATTAATATAAGACCCGGTCTTATTTTAATATAAGACCCAGTCTTATATAATATAATATAATATAACATAATATAATATAATATAATATAACACCAGGTCTTATATGATATAAGACTGAGTGTAATATAATATAATATAATATAATACTGGGTCTTATATTAATTTTTGCTCCAAAAGGCGCATTAGAGCTGATTGGTCCACTAGATCTTATTTTTGGGGAAACACGGTAGCACTTACTACTGTTACTTTATTATTTTCTATTTGTTTACATTGATCTCATTCCTCTATTTCTCTTTTCTTGTCTTCCTTTAGGTTACTTGAACTTTTATAAAAAAATCCATTTTGATTTACTTGTAATGTTTTGGAGTGTATCTCTTTGTATGGTTTTTGTAATGGTTTCTCTGGGTATGATAGCATACATATATGACTTATAAAAGTCTATTGGTACCCCCATTTTTCCACTTCACGTAAAGTATGGATATCTTACTTCAATTTAGATTTCTTTATCTTATCTAGTTTTAAATATCTTGAGTATCAGATGGTGTTATTTTTATTTATATAATCAAATATAATTGATAAATCTCGTGAGGAAAGGATAGTTTATTGTATGAGGTGTGATCAAACGTGCGGTGCCTGCTGCTGCCAAGTGCCGAGTGGAAAGGCAGGACCTTCAGTACAGGAAGTGGCGCATCAACCTTAGTAACACTGTGTGACAAGTGTCTACTTGTTTGGTGCAGTCAGTCAGGTGTGAGCTATGGTTGAGAGAAGGTGTGTTTTAAAATGTGCCGTGAATCATGGATCACGAACAACGCATTAACATGAAATTTTGTTTCAAACGGCAAAACAGTACTAAAGAAACACACAAAATGTTAAAATTAGTTTATGGTGATGCTGCAGTGACCATGAAGATGGTTTACAAGTGGTTCAAGTGATTTCATAATGATTGTGAATCGACTGAAGACGAGGAGAGATCAGACGTCTTTCAACATCAAAACCCAAGAGAACGTTGAAAGAGTAAGTGAAATAATTTGATTAAGTGATTGAGTATTAGGGAAATTTCTGAGGATTTGAACATCTCTTATGGTTCCATTGAAAGCATTTTAACAACAGATTTGAACGTGAGGTGAGTGCGAAATTTGTTCCACGCATTTTGACTGTCGAACAAAAGCAACAGCGTTTGTCAGTGTCACTGGAGTTGTGTGATTGTAGTGCATTGGAGCTGCTACAGATTCTAGCTTTCTAAGACATGTCATCACAGGAGATGAAACTTGGGTCTATGATCCTGCGACCAAGGTTCAGAGTTTTCAGAGGAAATCACCCAGTTCTCCTTGTGTGGAAAAAAGCACATCAATCAAGATCTACACATAACATCAAGGTGATGTTAATTATGTTTTTGACCTTGATGGAATTGTGCGCACTGAGTTTGTACCCAGGAACACTACAGTGAACTCTGAATATTATAAGGGTTATTAGAGTGTTTAAGAAACGATATTGTAGAAAACAGCCTGAAAAATGGGCAAATGATTTCCATCCTCCATCATGACACTACTCTGTGTCACACATCATTTCTGGTACGGCAATTTCTGTCAAATAAAAACATTACGGTGTGTCTTTATCCACTTTATTCACCGGATATGGTACCATGCAACTTCTGGCTCTTCCCCCAAAGTCAAAATGACCATTAAAAGTAAATGTTTTGAATCAATTCAGGACATTGAGACAGCCATGACAGTGCAACTAAAGATACTCGTGAAAGAGGACTTCCAGAACTACAAAAAGTGGCAAGAACGATGGGATTAAGTCTGTCTGGAAAAAGGGGGGTATTTGGAAGGGGGATTAATGGAAATGTATCTTTTAGTCTAATAAATTTTTTAAAATTTAAACATTCACCGTATTTTTTGATCACATCTCCATATATACCATATTTTTGCTCTCTTTTGTTCTTCCTTCTTGATTCTCCAAGATTTCTTTTTTTTTCAATCATTTCTTTTCTGTTTGAAGAACTTCCTGTATTCAGTCTTTAATGGTAAGTCTCCTAGTCACAGATTCGTTTACTTTTTCTTTGTCTAGGAATATTTTTATTTTTCTCTTCATTCCTGAAGGACAGTTTTTCCATATTCAGAATTTGCAGTTGATTGTTCTTTCTGTGGTTGAAAAATAGTGTGCGTCTTCCTCTGGCCTCCTATATTTTAAATGAGAAATCTGCTGTCGTTCAAATTGGTATTCCCCTATAGGTAATGATTTCTTTTTCTTCACCTGCTTTCAAGATTTTTTTCTTTGCCTCTAATTTTCAGATATTTATAATGCTCCTTGGCATGGATTTGTTTGTGATTTCTTAGCTTCTTGAATCTGTATGGTATGTCTTTCACCAAATTTGGGAGGTTTCCCTCTATTATTCCTTCAAATAGTCTTTTAGTCCCACTTTCCTTCTCCCAGTCCCTTTAGGATCTGATGACATGAATGTTGGATATTTTGTAATTATCCCTCATGTCCCTGAGGCTACTTTCATCTTGTTTCTCAATGTATTTTCTCTCTGTTGCTAAAATTGGCTGAATTCTGTTGTTCTGTTCTCAAGTTTTCTAATACTTTTCTTTGTCACCTCCACTCTGCTCTTGAGTCTATTCAGCTTCTTTTCTTTTTGTCTGTTATTTTATTTTTCACTTCTACTATTTCCACTTGGAAATTTTTATGGCTTGTATTTCTTTGCTGAGTTTTTCTATTTGTGCATTTGTCATAGGAGAATTTTAATTAATTATTGAAGCATTTTAATGATAGCTTCTTTGAAATTCTTGTCAGATAACTCCATCTTCTGATTCATCTTGGTGTTAGAATCCTTCAATTATTTTTTTCTTATTTAAAATGTGATTTTCTTGGTTCCTGATATAGTGGGTGATTTTTTAAATAGTATCTTGAACATATTGTCTGATGTTAGGAACTCTGGATCCTATTTAAATCTCTTTTTAAAATCTATTTAAATCTTTTCTTTTAGGAAGTAGTTGCCTGGTTAAGTTTAGCACATAGACCTTGGCTTGCTTTTGTGGTCTGTGGTTCCAATGACAATTGGATTTGCACAGCTTTTGTGGTATTATTTTTGGTGCTTGGTTTTCTGGTATCACTGGGGCTCCTACTGGTTCCTGCTGGTGCTACTGAGGGAACAGCAAGAGTTTCCTCAGGCCAGGTTGCTGGACGGGTTTCCCCACCATTGTCTCTGGGAAGGGGAGGGACCTTGAACTGTGAGGGACCAAAAGTCTTCCTTCCTGGAATGGGCCACTTACTATATCTTGGTTCCTCTTAGGTGATCTGTCCTCTTGTCCTGGTGTTTCTAGCAAGGGAAGATTATCTTAGACCTGTGGGGACAAAGAGGCTTCCACTTGTGTGGCTGCATCCCTATGCTAGTGTTGCCCGCCCGTTCCCATAAATCTTGAGTTTTGCTGATGATGCTATTTGCTGTTTATCCTAAACATTTTAACGGCCTTTTGTCACTTCTACCATTTCACTTAGATTTGGGGTTCTTGCTCTTGATAGGCAACCCTGTGCTGAATTTTTATTCTGTTTCAGTTTTTAATGTAGAAGAATGAATAACGTGGGGACTGACTGTACAGAGCTTGGGGAATAGTTAAATGCTTGAATCCACTGCCAGATAAATATGTTTTTATTCAGTATTTGCAGAGTTTGGGAATAGTGCAGTTTTTGTGTTTGGGGACTTTGAGAGCTAAACTTTATTTTCTCTTTGGCACACCTGTGTGTGTTGCTGTTTTGCCTAGTGATTTTGATCAAGCTGTCCTGCCAGTACGGCCGGGGGCAGGAGGTCAGCGATCCTGCGTGGACCGTTCATCTCTCTTTCTCATAGACGTAGCTGTCAAGAAGATTTATCCTTTTAGATCCCTGGTTACAGAGGCAACCAAGACAGGACTCACCCTTTTGTTGTCTGGAAATACAAGGAATAACACAGAGCACACTCCTGTCTCCATGCATGGAGACCACTGGTGTTACCTCTCTGTACATAAGCTAGGCAATTTGCAGATTATAAACTTCCTTACAGGAGATGCTAAGTCCCTTCTTGTTGAGAACAAGGACACATTTCATTCGTGAATACTGCATAAAGCCGTGGTACTTGTGTCTTTATATTGTGAAGTACAGAACACATTTATAATTAGTGTGGGTTATGTAATTACATATGAAAACTCATCAAGATGTCTCGGTACAGGCACAGATTAAATGTCAGTATTTGATAAGTGTCCACTTGCTAGTAGAAGGGACCCAACAGAAGGTAGAAAACAATATAAATAAAGGTTCAGACAGCAACAGTGATAGGCAGAGTTTCTAAAACTGCCTACCAGAGATGCCCCACTCTAAACCCTGAAAACTGTGACTGATGAGTCATCACTTGCATGATTATGTTACGTTGACCTTGTGACAGGGTCTTGGGGGCGAGGGGCAGGTACTTATCCGAGCCCTTAGAAGCAGGGGCTTTTTCCAGCCGGTGGCATCAGGAGACTTGAAGCACAAGGGGAAGTCAGTGTGCTGCTCCTGGCTTAGAGGTGGAGGGGCCCGTGGTAGGAATGTGGGTGCCGTAGGAGCTGAGAGGGGCCTCTCTGGCTGACAGTTAGCAAGGAAACAGGGACCTCAGGCCTACAACTGCAAGGAAATGAATTCTGCTAATGACCTGAATGACCTTGGAAGCAGCTTTCTCTGCGAAAGGGGCAGAGCTTGAACTCAGATAAATGGACCAAGCCCTCATCACAGCATTCAGCTGGTAACAGACCTGTGCTCTGAGGTTTGGAAACTGAAGCTGCATTATTTTTTTTAAGGATCCAAGGAAATAGTTGCATCTAATGAAGCATCTCTTCCCATCCCAAGTTCCTTTAATCCCTCTCCCTGTGATACCCACAGAATCAACAAAAACCAGCCTGCTGAGAAGCCAGCAGTCCTCCCTCAGGAACTCAGTGTGCAGCAAGAGGAAGGACGGCCTTTCCACTCTCCGCACCTGGAACACTCCCAGTGCCAGAGGCAAGCCAGAGAGGCTCTCTGTGTCGGGACGCCCAGGTGGGCCTCCCTGTCCCAGTGTCTCTGCTCCTGAAAGAGCTGGTTATAGATACTTTGGGGGCAAACAAATCATTCGTAAGTGAGTTCGGATTGCTTCCTGTTCAGAGGACTCTCTTGTACATTAGGTCTGCCTGCTTTCACGGGCTGGATTTCCTTATGCCAGACTGACACGCAGTGTGCCTGATGTGTGTAGTACACCTGTGGCCCGTAACTGCAGTGCTGGGGGTAACGTTGCCACTCCATGGTGTGACCTTGAACATCTAATGCTTCACAGTTGGTTTATTTTCTTCCCTTCATTCACAGATGACCCCATCCACTCTGCCCTCTCTGGTCCACATCACATTTAGCCTTTTGGGGGCTAAATGTGAGGAAAATAGGACTTCTCCACTCAATTTTCATTACTATTTATAAAATCATTCTTAAAATAGTAAATTTCTAAAAGTATAATTCCTATAGTACTCTTCCCTGTATTTAAAATAGTTGATAAATAATAAATCCCAGCTAAACACACACAAACAGCACGCACATGTGATAAATAAATCCCAGCTAAACACACATACACACACACGTGCGTGATGCCCTAGGCAGCAGGGAACACCCGAGTGACAGATTCACACCTCTTGTTACTCAATCATAGCTTGATCAGACCTTGTGTTCTTCAGTGCTGGTTGGTGTGATGTCTTTTCCTCAGTTTCAATTATCCGGTCATATTTCCTGTCTGCTGTGTGCATACTTTTTCAGGGGATTGTCATGTGATGATTAGGATATGATTTCTTAGGAATTTAACTAGATCATGCTCAAACACGCCTTCTACTAGATGCTGCTGATCCAACTAGCTAATATTCCTTTTCATTAAGAAATCCAAGTTTACATATAGGTATACATTATAACCCCAAATACTAATTTGAAAATTTGAACCTACAGCTAAACAGGACCTAATAAGGATTTTGGCTTCCCACATAGAGCTGAACCACAAAACAAACTAGCAAAACCTAAAATATCGATTAAAGCTCCCCTGTGTCATCTGAGGGAGTCTAATGAGGACAACATTGAACAATCAGTGATTAGTGGTATTCTTATTTAACGTTTATAAATGTGTTCTCTGGAGAACAAGAGAATGGGTATGTCCCATTCTTCCTTGGAGAGATCTCAGTGGCCACAGGGTGGGACACAAAAACAGTGACAGTGCTGTATTTACCTGTACAGTGGTCTTTAGTGTCAACTGCCAATGAATCTTGCCTGAAAACCCATGCTGACACACCAGTGGTCTCTGAAATGTGGTCCATTTATTACCCCTCAGCCACAACTGAATTCTGAGATACGTGTGAGCCTTGTGCATTCTGATACAAGCCCCATATATGAGGAAATTATACAACTGCCATTTCCCTTTCCACAGAAATGAGCGTCCTGATGACAAATGAGCATCTGAATGACAAACCATCAGAAAGATTGATTCCAGAAGGAAGCCAAGTTGATGATCAAGAGTGAGTGTTTTATTTTCACTAGGACAGTTTTGTTGTGGTTTTGTTTGTTATGAGTTTAAAATGTTACAGTCTTATGTTCTTAGTTCTTCAGGTATGTCTTCAGCTAACTGGCTCAGGACCCATGGCTTGGTTGCCAAGAAACTCACCATCATGGATGCCTTGTCAGTGGCAGCCGTCCCCCACAGCCCCACTTACGTTCCCGTTCTGGACAAGCATGTTGTGTCCAAGGTCTTTGATGAGGTACAGCTTCTTTACTATAAGTCTCTCTCTGCTTGACATACTGTGCATTTTTTGCTTAAATGAAATGTAGTCCACTTCAATGTCGTGTGTAGTTGTAACCGAAATGTATTCAGCCATTGAAATAGAATTCTTTGTGACGGCAGTAAAAAGGAGAGAGAGCAGCTCTTGAGCATTTTTGCTTTTAGGCGGAGAAGGAAACTGGCCTTTGTTGGGGTGGCAGGTCATGGTTTGCTGCTGGTGGGTGGCCGTGTGGAGCTGCAGGAATGTCTGAAAACCTCTAGGTCTAGTCCCTAGTCCTGGGTTAACATCGTCCAATACCCAAGGACAGGGTAAACTTGTGAGAGGCTATGTCCTTCCTTTATTCACCTTCTCTTCCCAAGTGCAGTGGCATCTTTACCATCATGAAATCTCCAAAGGAAAGAGAGAAAAAGACAAACGGAAGGAGGGAGGGAGAGAAGGAAGGTGTACCACAGCAAAAGAACCCTAAGAGAGTGATGAGTGACAGTCATTCATGTCCTGGAAGGAGAAGAGCTTCCAGGAAGTAAGAGGGTGTGGGAAGGTTAAATGTGGAGGAAGCCAAGTGCTGAAGAGTGTCCTCTGCCTTGGGCAATGAGAGTGTCCTTGCGCTTCGCAGGAATGATTGAGTGGAGCAGTCAGGTGGCACAGGGATGAGGGAGGAACACAAGAGAAATGAGAGGATACAAGGACTGAATGCCGGAGCTTCAAATACGACATCAACAAATAACTTAAATAGGAATATAGCAGGCTTTATAGTCCCTAAAGGGAAATAATATCTTCATCTCATCTTGAAATATTGATAGAGGAAATATAAAAGTCTTGGGATTTGCTTCAAATTTGCATGATGAGGGATTGAGGGTAGAGGAGGACGAGATAAAGCAAGATTGGCCATGAATTAGTTGATAATTGTTAAAATTGGATAATAAGAATTTTGAGTGGGAGGAAGCTCATTCTACTGCTCTGTCTGCTCTTTTTATACATGTGAAATTTTCCATAATATAAAGTTGGTAAAAATCAAAGGCAGGAAAAGTTTTTTTAAAAAAAAGGCTCATCTAATTTGTCTTACCATGGCTGAGGTCTGATGTACTTGGAAGCACTGGTGAATCTTTTCTGTAGGTCACATTTAAGAAATGGCACCCATGGTGTTTAACATGAGTCCTGGTCAATATGACCAGTGTCTCTTGCTCTTGGATGTTGTGTGTTATCACTTAGGCTGGGTTCCTGATGACTTTGCCTCAAGGTGAGTGGTCCTGTCCCTTGCTGTCACCTTGTGACTGGCAGCTTCTATTTATACGTCCAGTGAAATCTAACCTGATAAGTCAGGTGTCAACATATCACTCGAATTTAACTTCTTCCAGACGCTACAGAGAGAAACTGAGCATTGATTTATTTCTTCTAGGAAGTTTGGTGACAGCTTCTCATATTCTGTGGATTTATTTTATTAATATTCTTGAGTTTTATTTGGGATAAAGTATATTTAGTGAACTTTCCCTGGAAATAGAATTTTCTTGAGCTTATCACATCTCCTTTTAAGCCTCTCAATAACCCAAGATGCATCAGAAAGTAAATTTCTCAAAAAATAAACATGATAGAATAAGAAAACCTAAGCATAAGATCAAAAGAAGAAACCGCAAAGGAACGATACATAGTTTGAATACATAAAAATGTTATTTTGCATAAAAACATAAAAATAAAATGAAGGCAGTATGAAAGTCAGCTGTAATTGAAAAAATAAATAAATGAAAGAAATTAATATACCAAGTAGACAAAAAATGATTAGGCCATTAAAGATTTAGAAAAATTAAGGCAGATCTCAGAAAAATATTGGTAACATATACAACAAAGAGTTGAGGAAATAACAACTAATGTAAGACGTGCTAGTTCAATGTGACAAGTGGAAAGTGCAGTGAAGATACAGAAGAGGCCAGTGTCAGTTGTCACAAGGACCTCAGACCGGACTGGCAGTGGGAGTGCAGCCCTGGGGAGGTGATGGGGTGGGGAGTGCCCTTGGCAGTGGGGGAGCAGGTGGGGAAGTCTAAGGGTCAGAGAACATTTGTCATTCCAAATAAAGTTTAGTGTGACTGGAGGAAGGTGTTAAAACTGGAGAAGGAAGGGTCTTGATTGAGTTAAGGATTTTGAATGTTATCCCGAGGGGAACTGAGGGGGTTTTAGCAGAGGAGAAAAAAAGATCAAGTTTGGGCTTTGGCTGCAACCTGGAGAATAGTTGGAGAGGTTTGAGGCTGGGAAGATGAGCAGCCATCAGGACGCAATGTCTAGGTGGCTCTGACCCAGGTGACAACACTGGGGATGGACCCAAGGCTATTATAATGTCAAGTTCACAGGACTAAACCACATGGGACTGAAAGAGAGAGAAAAATGTCAAGAGTGAAATTCAAGGAGGAAAAACTGGGAGGAAGGGTAGTGAGAGTCCTGGTCTTCAGGAGAACATTCTAGTCTTCTGACACTAGAAAGCAAAGTCAAGGAGAGAGGACCAACATTTTTCAAATGCATTTCACCCTGGGACTTGTACTTAGGGCCCTTTGTAGCCCTGTCAGTTCTCATCACATACCTGTGGCTCGGTGGCACACTGACCCCCGTGCTTACTACTGTCCTCTGTTACGGATGGTAAGAGCAAGAATTGTGATGATGGTGGAAATATATGTAATAAATTACAACTTCACCCTCAAAGCACACCTGCATCTTTAATTCCTTATGTTTTCTCTGACTTAAGAGACCCTTGGCTATAAATGGGAGGAATAAGAAAACGATAGTCTAAAAACTTATCCCACTTAGTGGGATGTATAGCTTTTGAGATTTAGACCTGACATTTTATGAAAACGTAGACAGCAAGTAGAATGGAGCTGAAAAGGAAACCAACTCTTAACCCACTTCACTAAGGATTTTAATTACTCTCATTTGTCCTATGTGTGTGCACAGCCACGTCTGTCTGGGTAGAAGTGGAAAGCCATGTTTAGCATTGTCCCTAGCTCTTTGTTTCATTCATGACTTATCTGTGGGCTCTTTCTTCTTCTGGAATACAAGGTTGTTTTGGTTTTCAGTGTTTCCTGAACCAGCACCAAATCTGTCACCTTGCAACTGACGTATTGAGCAGAGAGGTTACCCTAGCAACTCTTCATTACAAGATGCTGGCACTTTTAGTTTCCAATGGATCACACAATTTTACGTGAGCTCTTTCAGAACGATTCATTCATTGCCAAGTCATGTAGAGAATAAAACTGTTTTAGTTATTTGATGAATCTGGAATTCAAAGCTCTTTATTGCCAATCGTTTTGAAACAAACAAATAATTTAGTCTGTGTCATTGGAAAGTCTAAATCATCATCATCATCGTGTCTTTAACAGCAGCCTGCCCAAGCTTCCTGCTTTGCCCTCATCTGGGTTCAGCAGACAGCTGTGTACCTGGGCTGTCACCCAGCTCTGTCAGTTACTCTAGACGGCCATGGCAGGTCGCTAATCTAGTATGGGAGGAGTCCTCAGACTAGGTTCTGAGCAAAGCATTGGACCATCAAAGTATTTCGTGTAAAACTTAGAGCAACCGAGTGAGGCAGCCATTCATCACATCACTTAGCTGACGAAGACTGAGGTACAGAGAGGTAGGGATGCCATTTAAGGCATCGTGTTTTGTTGCTTTCAAATATAGTAGCATTAAACAAAACTTTTCTATTGATGGAAAAGCTTATCTTAATTTAAAAAGACAGTTGTTGCAGCCATACGAGGTTTGATCAAAAACTATGGTGAATGTTTAAATTAAAAAATCATTACAGTAAAAGACACATTGCCATCAATTCCCCTCAAAATACTCCCCCTCACTTCAAACACATCCCATCATTCTTGCCACTTTCTGAAACAGTTCTAGGAGGCCTGTTTCATGAGTGTCTTTAGTTGCCCTGTCGTGGCTGCCTCATGTCCTGAACCGATTCAAAATGCTTACCCGTCATGGTCATTTTGACTTTGTGGAAGAGCCAGAAATTGCATGGTGCCAGACCTGGTGAATAAGGTGAATGAGGACACACCATAATGTTTTTATTTGACAGAAATTGCCATATCAGAAGTGATGTGTGACACGGAACTATTCCATTGTGATCATAAAATACAGTGAATGCTGCTGCCGAATGCCATCCAACAGAAAGGCAGGGATCTGAAATATGGGAAGCGGCATGTCGAACTTTAGTAACAGTGTGTGACAAGTTTCAACTTGTTCAGTGCGGTCAGTCGGGTGTGAGCTACGGTTGAAATAAGGTGTATTTTAAAGCATGCCATAATCATCCTCCATCATGACAACGCTCCATGTCATACATTGCTTCTGGTATACAGCAATTTCTATCAAGTAAAAACATTAGGGCATGTCCTCCTTCACCTTTTTCACCAGATCTGGCACTGTGAGACTTCTGGCTCTTCCCCAAAGTTAAAATGATTCAGGACATTGAGGCAGCCACGACTGCACAAGTAAAGACACTCACGAAAGAGAACTTCCAGAACTGCTTCAGAAAGTGGCAAGAAAGATAGGATAAGTGTGTTTGCAAGGGGGAGTATTTTGAGGGCAATTAATGGCAATGTGTCTTTCACTACAATAATTTTTTAATTTAAACCTTCACTTTATTGTTTGAGCACACCTTGTATATTCAGTGTGTAAAAAAATTAGAAAATGGTTTCTGGATAAAAATAGTGGCATGAGGTGAGCCTCTTGAAATTTCCCCTGGAATTTACAACAAATTGAACAACTATAATCACAAAGGACTCCCTGCACAGCAGACAGGCAAGACTAAGAGGCTCACTATGGAAATCACCTAAAGGTGGGCAAATTGCACAAGTGGGGGAAGAGGGAAGGGAGAAGTGCTGAGACGGGGCCGTGGGGGTGCAGGACACAGACCTAGCTCAGTGCTCCGAGCTCGCTGCATCCCGGAACTACCGCAGCTGCGGGAGAGGGAAGCACTCGGACTGCGAGGGCTCCGCTTATGGCCCACAGGGCTGAGGGGGCAGCATATAACACGGCTGAACCCAATGCTCACGGCAGAGACCTCAGAGCAAGGACTGAGGGAAGGAGGCTGAAAAACGGTGGTTTAAGCCCTCACTGCCGAGCAGAGAATAGAAGCCTTAGGCACTGAGACTAGCCGCCCCGTCCCTACCCTCCCAGAGCTCGCCCCGCCCCCACCTGCTAGAAGCGGAACAGTGCAGTGTCAGATCAAAAGAACAGAATATTTGCAGTAGACACAGATTCGCAGCCCAACTAGT
Organism: Rhinolophus ferrumequinum; assembly: GCF_004115265.2. Classification (NCBI taxonomy): domain Eukaryota; kingdom Metazoa; phylum Chordata; class Mammalia; order Chiroptera; family Rhinolophidae; genus Rhinolophus; species Rhinolophus ferrumequinum. The sequence goes on from NW_022680356.1 coordinate 2,905,468, forward strand.
TCAGGCAAAGGGGAGGGAGCTGTGGAAGCAGGACTGGCTGTGGTGGTGATCGCTACCATTGCTCTGGGCCCTCTCACAACCCACCCTGCCCCTGTCCCCACCTATCTGGGTGGATCCCTGCAGGAGTAAACAGAACTGCTGAAACATACGGGCTCTGAATCTGGTGCAGGAAGAGCTTTGGAACTTCAAAAGCTCTCCTCATACCTACATGGAAGCGGCGCCCTATGACCTAGGCTAACTGTTAACAGAGGAGAAGCCCGCCTTCCAGGGAATCCCCCCATTGTGTGAGAAGCTGGAATAGTGCAGAGAAAACATAACACTACAGTGTGAGAGAGAATAAAGGGCTGCAGTCGGAGAGAAAATAAAACATTCTACCAACACCTACTGGAAAACAAAAGAAAGACCTCTTTCTATCAACCTGTTGCAGAACCCACTCCTGTAGATGTCTAGAAAGAGAAATAATAAATCATTAATGGCCATGAATAACCAAGGTAACATGACAGCTCAGGAAGAAAATGAAAAGTCTCCAGAAAATTAACTTAAAGCTGTGGAAATATGTAACTTAAATGACAAGAGAATTCAGGATTGTAGTTCTTAAAAAACTCAACGAGATGCAAGAAAACAGACAGGCAGTTTAATGAACTCAAACACAATCAAAGAACAAAATGAACATTTTACCAAAGAGATTGAAATTTTAAAAAGAACCAAATAGAATTTCTGGAGATTAAGAACTCAGTAAAAGAGATGAAGGATAAAATAGCCAGCTTTGGTAGTAGAGTTGACCAGATGGAGGAAAGAATCAGTGACATCGAAGAAGGAAATCTGGAAATGACACGGATGGAAGAAGAAAGAGACTTGAGACTTAAAAGAAATGAAAGAAGTCTACAAGAACTTTCTGACTCCATCAGAAAGAGCAATATAAGAATAATGGGCATACCAGAAGGAGAAGAAAGGGATGAGGGAACAGAGTATGTTCAAACAAATAGTCGACGGGAACTTCCCGAACTTGTGGAAAGACCTGGATCTTTGAATCCAGAAGCAAATAGAACTCCAAATTACCTCAACAACAACAGCCCTTCTCCAAAGCACATTGTATTGAAGCTGTCAAAAATTAACAACAAAGAAAGAATCCTCAAGGCATCCAGGGAAAAGAAGACAGTAACCTACAAAGGAAAGCCTATTAGATTATCATCAGATTTTTCAGCAGAAACTTGACAAGCCAGGAGGGAGTGGAGTCAAATATTCAAACGATTGAAAGAGAGAAATAATATACCCAGCAAAGAAATCCTTTAATATGATGGAGGAATAAAGAGCTTTCCAGACATACAGAAGCTGAGGGAATTTTCTAACACATGATCAGCACTACAAGAAATACTAAAGGAGGCTATTCAACCAGCATAAATAGGGATAATTTGTGACAACCAAAACATAAAAGCAGGGAGACTAAAGCCTGAACAGGAATATGGGACTGGAGAAAGTAAGCATGCTGAAGAAAATGGAATACTCTAAATATCAAACTTTCTTTTACATAAACTTATGGGTAACGACTCAAAAAAAGTCCAGAACTGAAATATATAACATAATAAAAGAGGAAACAGGGAATGATCATAGAATACCACCACAAAGAAATAATAGACAACAACAAAAAGGCAAAGAAACAATGGAGACACAGTCTTACCAGAAAACCAAAGGAATGATAGGAAATCCTCACATATCAATAATCACCCTAAATGGAAATGGACTGAACTCACCAATAAAAAGGCATAGAGTAGCAGACTGGATCAAAAAACTAAACCCAACCATATGCTGTCTCCAAGAGACACATCTCAGCTACAAGGACAAACATAGACTCAAAGTGAAGGGGAGGAAATTGACACTCCAAGCAAATGGTATCCAGAGAAAATCAGGTCTAGCTACACTGATATCTGGTGAAACAGACTTCAGGATAAAAAAGGTAACAAGAGACAAAGATGGACATTTCATAATGGTAAGCGAGACTATATAACAAGAAGACATAACAGTCATCAACATTTATGCCCCCAATCAGGGAGCACCGAAATATACCAAGCAACTACTAACAGAACTAAAGGAAGAAATTGACCAAAACACAATTATAGTAGGGGACCAAAATACATCATTGACAGCTATGGATAGATCATCCAAACAGAAAATAAATAAAATAGCAGCCCGAAATGACACATTAGATGAAATGGACATATTGACGTTTATACAGCATGTCATCCTAGAACATCAGACTATACATTCTTTTCTAGTGTACATGGAACATTCTCAAGGATAGACCATATATTGGGACATAAAACTAGCCTCAGCAAATTTAAGAAGATTGAAATAATACCAAGCGTTTTCTCTGATCACAAGCCTTCGAAATTGGATATCAACTGCAAAAAGAAAGCAGGAAAAACCACAAATATGTGGAGATTAAACAACATACTTTTAAAGAACGACTGGGTCAAAGAAGAAATAAGAGGAGAGATCAAAGATATATAGAAACAAATGAGAATGAAAATACATCCTACCAAGATTTTTGGGATGAGGCGAAAACAGTTTTAAAAGGGAAATTTATATAATTACAGGCCTAACTCAAGAAACAAGAAAAATCCCAGATAAATAACCTCATGTTATGCCTTAAAGAAGTAGAAAATGAAGAACACATGAAACCCAGGGTCAGCAGAAGAAAGGAAATAATAAAAATCAAAGCAGAACTAAATGAAATAGAGAACAAAAAGACAATAGAAAAAATTAATGGGACAAAGAGCTGGTTCTTTGAAAGATTAATAAAATTGACAAACCCTTGGCTAAACTCACTAAAATAAAAAGAGAAAAGACACTAAACACAATCAGAAATGAAAGAGGGGAAGTTATCAGGGATGCCACAGAAATACAAAGGATCATCCAAGAATACTATGAAGGACTATATGCCACCAAATTCAATAACCTAGAAGAAATGGACCAGCTTTTAGAAACATATAGCCTTCCTAGGCTGAATCACGAAGAACTGGAAAATCTAAATAAACCGATCACCAGTAAGGTAATTGAATCAGTCATCTGAAACCTTCCCAAAAGCAAAAGTCCGGGACCAGATGACTTCACTAGTGAATTCTGCCACACCTTCAAAGAGGATCTAATACCTGCCCTACTCAAACTCCTTCAAAAAAATGGAAGAAGAGACAGTACTCCCTAACTCATTTTATGAGGCCAACACTACCCTGAGAACAAAACCTGTTAAGGACAACACAAAAAAAGAAAACTACAGACCAATATCTGTGATGAATACAGATGCAAAAATCCTAAACAAAATTCTAGCAAATCGAATGCAGCAATGCATTAAAAAGATTATTCACCACGACCAAGTGGGGTTCATCCCAGGGGCAGAAGGATGGTTCAACATCCGCAAATCCATCAATGTGATACATCACGTAAACAAAATAAAGGACAAAAATCATATGGTTATATCAAGTGAGGAAGAAAAAGCTTTTGACACAAGATACAACATCCATTTATGATTAAAACACTTCATAAAACAGGTATAGAAGGAAAATACCTTAACATAATAAAGGCCATATATGACAAACCTTCAGATAATATCATAATTAACGGTGAAAAACTGAAGCCCTTTGCTTTACACTCAGGAACACGACAGGGCTGTCCCCTGTCACCTCTGCTTTTCAACATAGTGTTGGAAGTCCTTGCCAGAGCAATCAGGCAAGAGAAAGAAATAAAAGGCATCCAAATTGGGAATGAAGAAGTTAAATTGTCACTGTTTGCAGATGACATGATGCTATATATAGAAAACCCTAAAGACTCCATCAAAAAGCTATTAGAAACAATCAACGAATACAGTAAAGTTGCTGGCTACAAAATCAATGTACAAAAGTCCATTGCATTCCTATATACTAACAATGAAATCTCAGAAAAAGAAATTAAAAAAAAAAAAAATTCCTTTTGCAATTGCAACAAAAAGAATAAAATACCTAGGAATAAACTTACCCAAGGAGATGAAAGACCTATATGTTGAAAACTATAAGACATTTTTAAAAGAAATTGAAGAAGACAGAAAGAAATGGAAAGACATTCTGTGCTCATGGAGTGGAAGAATCAACATAGTTAAAATGGCCATATTACCCAAAGCAATATACAGATTTAATGCAATCCCCATCAAAATCCCAATGGCATTTTTAAAAGAAATAGAACAAAAAATCATCAGATTTGTTTGGAACCACAAAAGACCACGAATAGCCAAAGGAATCTTAAGATAAAAGAACAATGCTGGAGGTATCACACTCCCTGACGTTAGCCTATACTACAGGGCTACAATAATCAAAACAGCATGGTATTGGCAGAAAAACAGACACATAGACCAATGGAATAGAATTGAGAAATCAGAAATAAACCCACATAAATATGGACAGATAATTTTTGACAAAGAAGCAAAAAACATACAATGGAGGAAAGACAGCCTCTTCAATAAATGGTGCTGGGAGAATTGGAAAGCCATGTGCAAAAGAATGAAACTGGACTGCTGTCTGTCACCATGTACCAAAATTAATTCAAAATGGATCAAAGACTTAGGCATAAGACCTGAAACAATAAGCTGCATAGAAGAAAACATAGGTACTAAACTTGTGGACCTTGGATTCAAAAAGCATTTTATGAATTTGACTCCAAAAGCAAGGGAAGTAAAAACTAAAATAAATGAATGGGACTATATCAAACTGAAAGGCTTCTGCACAGCAAAAGAAACTATAGACAAAATAAAGAGGCAACCAACTGAATGGGAGGAGATTTTTTTAAACAGCGCCTAAAATAAGGGGCTAATATCCAAAATATACAAGGAACTCATATAACTTAACCACAAAAAAACAAGCAACTCAATTGAAAAATGCGCAGAGGACCTAAAGAGATATTTCTCCAAAGAGGACATACAATTGACAAATAGCCTTTGGATAAAATGCTCAACATCACTGATCATCAGAGAAATGCAAATAAAAACCACAATGAGATATCACCTCACCCCAGTCAGAATGGCTATCATCAACAAGACAAATAGTAACACGTGTTGGAGAGGCTGTGGAGAAAAAGGAACCCTCATACACTGTTGGTGGGAACGCAGACTGGTGCAGCTGTTATGGAAGGCAGTGTGAAGGTTCCTCAAAAAATTACGAATAGAATTACTGTATGACCGAGGTATCCCTCTCCTGGGTATCTACCCAAAAAATTTGAAAACATTTATCCATAAAGACATGTGTGCTCCAATGTTCATTGCAGCTTTATTTATGGTGTCCAAGACATGGAAACAACCAAAATGTCCTTCGATAGGTGAATGGATAAAGAAGTTGTGGTATATATACACAATGGAATACTATTCAGCAGTAAGATGAAAGAGGACCATTTGTAACAACATGGATGGATCTTGAGATTATAATGCTAAGCGAAATAAGTTAGATCGAAAAAGTAGAGAACCATATGATTTCACTGATATGTGGTATATAAAACTGAAAACAACAACAGAACAAGACAAATTAAGGAACAAAAACTCATAGACATAGACAATAGTTTAGGTCTTACCAGAGAGTAAGTGGGGCGGGGGCTCTAGAAGAGGGTAAACAGGGTCTAATATATGGTGATGGAAAGAGAATTGACTCTGGTGAACACACAATGTGTATAGATGATGTGTTGCAGAATTGTGCAGCTGAAATCTATGTAACTTTTCTAACAATTTCACCCCAATAAACTTTAAAAAATAAAGAAAAAGAAAGAAAAATTAGAAAATACAGAAAAGTGAGTGAGAAACAATAGTTATGATTCCATCAGATGAATCATTAGTGGTTAGCTGACCATACCTTTTTCACTACATGTATATCCTTTGTTCTTTGTTTTTGTTTTATCAAAATGAAGTCAAACTGAATATACTGTTTTGTACCTTCATTTTTACTCAACAGTCTATTGTGTACATTGTTCCATGCCAACAGATATGTATCTGTTATATCATTTTAATTGAAATTGAAATTGAAAACAACAATCTTTTATTTTCTAAAAGTTTAGATTGAAAAATGTGAAATGTAATCTACACTGTAGTCAGTAACATATTTTCATGGGTTTGTGAATGATCTTATCACATACCGCTTTGGCAGTTAATTTTGTGGCCCTGCCTTCATTTTGTTCTTTGCAGACTGGAGATATTTCAGTTTGAAAGCAGACGTTTAATCTTTAGCACTTGGCAGTTTATACAAGTGCATTACCTATAAAGCCACGGCATCTGTATTCAGAGTTCTCCATCCGGGACACACATGCCTGTTGCGTGCCATTACACACATCCAGTCACACCTCTCCTTGGCCAACCTGGCAGCAAGCTCTGGGGTACTGATTAGAAGAACTGATTTTGTGGGGAAAAAAGTGAGGTTGGTGAATTTAGTCAGGGTGGAATAATAAATATATACACACCAGTTTTACACTATTTTCTCATTTTCAAAATGTGGGATTGCTTACAAAGACAGAACGTTGTCAGGTAGAATTCTTCCTGTAGTACTTTAACAACTGGTAGCTGTGTGCACAGTTTCCATATTCTGCTTTCTTCATTTAGCGTATGTTGTGAACATATGTCCTTGTAATGACCATTTTGGGATGAATTTTACTAGTTGCACTAATATTCAATAACATGAATCACTACAATTTATTTAACTATTCCCTCCATTGTTGGGCAGCTTACTTGGAATTTTAAGTGTGTGTATTTTTCTATATATTTGCTGTCACTCAGAGAAGTAACATTAAAAAAAAATATTTGCCAATTGTTATGTGAAAATGGTATTCCATTTTAATTTTATATTTTATTTGAGAATCATTTTCTTATGCAAGCTAAATATCTCTCTTAAAATCTTACACGTTTTTAAGAGAATAATCTGTACACAGAATAATCTGTACACGTTATTCATATTCTTAGCAAACACCTCTTTAAAAATAGCAGTTACACTCATCCTGTGCCTCAGTTACCAAGAATTCAAACTTGGTGGAATCTGAATTTAATCATGTTTTATAACAAATAAAGATTAAAAATTTTAAGCCTTGGACATTTTAATTCGTATATAGTTTTGATCTTTCATGTATTCAATAAATGGTTAGTTTGTACATGCATTGTGCTAGAAACCAATATTTTTTAAAAGGAATAAAGACCTAAAGAATTCAGTGGAGAGGAAAGCCATACAACAAGAACAACCATTCAGTGTATGTGTCTGTACAGGGCTTGAATGAGAAAGTATGTAGAGGGAGTGCCTAGCACTTGGCAGAGAGTAAAGAATAAACACTATTATCATTATGATAAAGCTATTAAGTACAGGGCATCTCTGGTCTAACAGTAAGAAAAATTCTAACAGGATTAGCTCAAATTGGCTGTCCATGAATTCCAGCAATTTCTTCTGTCTTTATGGTCAGTGACTGTCCCTCCCGGCCTCCCTCATAGTTAAAATCTTCTCACAATTTGGTAAGACTTCTAGATTAACCTCAATAGAATTGAGGTAGGTAATACCTTGAGACTCCCTTTTGCTATCAACTATTATCTAGAAGGGTCTCTCATTAGTTGGTTACACTTGATTTTCATCATAAGAGATGATAAGTACCATTCTCAAAGGAGGTGTGACCATGTGGTTTTACTCCTCCTCAGACAGTTTCTCCATTAGCTACACTCCCTTGCCCACTTCCTTCCTGACAGCCGCTGGGCGGCCATGATTCTGATCTCCCATGTCCCCATGAGAATGCCCCTTTTGACTTCATAATCACACTAACTTTGACATCATAAAGAGAATATCCCATGGTGCCTCCACGTGACCACCATGTTGTAAAAACTAAGACCACGAACTGAAGGTGTGGAGTATGACTTTGTTTTTCCCTAAATCTCCAAGCACACGAACCAGACGGAACAGATTTGAACATCTACCACACTACAGTGCAGTATGGCCACACAAGGCATGAGATCCAAATCCACAAAAGAGGGAAGTAGAACGTTAAACCATGAGTTTTCTTAAAGTACACTAAGTCAGGAGTGATGACCATGGTGAAATGTGATAAGGCTGCTAAATAGTTTGTGCTGTTGATTTGTAATTGAGCCATAAGTTGGCAAGCTTGTAGAGCTATTTATCAACTTCTGGGCGGCGGGGGGGGGGGGGGGGGGGGGCATGTTCCCAAGGGTGATAAAAATGTAAGCATCTTTTGTTTTGTTGAGATTGATTTTTTTCCCCTCGGAAATTTTATGTGATATGTAGCTCTATTTTGAAAGATCTTATTTTTTTTTTTTTTTTTTTTTTCCATTTCTGCAAGCTTCATTTTGTTTTCAAAGTCCAGTTGACTCACCTTTAACCCACTGTTCTGGCTCCTTCTCTTTGACAAAGATCTTTAGAAGTCACATGCTGAATTCATGTGTCTGATAAGTAGCAAGGTTTGACTATGCAGCCTATTAACTTCATTTCTTTCTCTTCAGTTTCCTAAATCTTTGCTAGTTTTCTTGTTTGTTTTGGTCTTGATGGTTACAAGATTAATGTATGTAATTTTCAATGTCTGTTTTCTCCAAGATAGATTTTATTTTATTATTTAAAATATTATTTTTCCCCATCCATTTCTTCTTATGGCACTTGATAGCTCATAAGTTAATTTCTTCTCAGGTGAATTGGCATTTTGATTGTTGATTTACTCACCTATCATTTTTGGCATTTTTTGAGGTGGCGTATTTTGGAATACACAATTTGGGGGTGTATTTTAGTGTGCAAGCTCATTTTAACAAGATTTTTAAAAATCTGCTTTTTTCTCTTTTCTCTTGTTTTGCGGTTGCCTAAATCTACCTACTTGAGATCCCTTCGTTGGCATTTCGAGCTCTCACTCCAGGGTGACACTGGAATATTATAGATTCTGAGGGTGGCTTGCTTTAGTTCTTGGTTGTGAGGCTGCATCAGTGTCCTCTCTTATTAGGGCAGTCATTCTTTAGGGGGCAGGCAACCCTCACACCACTGCTGGCTTCAGGCACGGAGCCTGAGTGGGGCATAGTCCCACTTGCTTTCCAAGAGGTGAGCTTCCACTGCCCCTGCCGTTTTTGGGCACAGAATCAACCAGCCCACAGCTTCAACCCCACTTACTCATTCACAGTTCTGTTCAACTTTTTGTCTCTAAAAAATCTCTTTATCAACCACTCATCTTTCTTTGTCCTTCTTTCCTTCTTCCTTTTTTCTATGCATTTTTTCCTAAACAATAATAACTACAATACAATTTTTTGTATGATTTTGGAGGCAAGAGGGAACTATATCACCTTGTTGAAAGTAAAAATTTACTTCTTAGAAACAACTCCCACATTTCCAAGATACCTTCATACTCCTTGAGGTTGGAATCAGGTACAATTTTGAAATGATATAGCTTACAATTCTCCTGTTAGAGCTTATTTTTCTTTTTTGTTTAAATATTAAGATATAGAATATGCCTTTTTGTGAACATGTATTTATTCATTTATCAACAAATATTTGTTGAGGGCACACTATATGGTGGGCTCCAGGTACTGCTCTAGGTGGTAGGAACACATTAACGAATAAAACAGTTTGTCCTCTGATGGAACTTACATTCTACTAGGAAGAGCTAAGCAATAGGCAAACAGGTAGACGTATAATATTACAGGTACTGTTCAGATGACCTGGAATCACAGGCATCCCCCCCAGCAGCCTCTTCCCCCCACCCCCCCACCCCCCCACCCCCTCACCCCCCACCCCCCTCAGCCCCCACCCCTCTCCTCACCCCCACCTCCCCACTCCCCTCAGCCCCCCCCCCCTCCTCACCCCCACCCCCTCACCCCTTCAGCCCCCACCCCCTCACCCCTCAGCTCCCACCCCCCTCACCCCTTCACCCCCTCACCCCTTCACCCCCTCACCCCCCACCCCCTCCTCACCCCCACCCCCTCACCCCTTCAGCCCCCACCCCCCTCACCCCCCACCCCCCTCCTCACCCCGACCCCCCCACCCCCCTCAGCCCCCCACCCCTCCTCATCCCCACCCCCTCACCCCTTCAGCCCCCACCCCTTCACCCCTTCAGCCCCCACCCCCCCCTCCTCACCCCCACCCCCTCACCCCTTCAGCCCCCACCCCCCCTCACCCCCACCCCTCTCCTCACCCCCTCAGCCCCCACCCCCTCCTCACCCCCACCCCCTCAATCCCTCAGCCCCCACCCCCCTCCTCACCCCCACCCCTCACCCCCTCAGCCCCCCACCCCCCCTCACCACTTCAGCCCCCACCCCCTCACCCTCTTCACCCCCCACCCCCCCTCACCCTCTTCACCCCCCTCACCCCCCCCCCACCCCCTCACCCCCCAACCCCCTCACCCCTCCACCCCCACCTCCTCACCCCCCCTACCCCTCACCCTCTTCACCCCCCTTCAGTCCCCAGCCCCCTCACCCCCCCCCCACCCCTGGAAGTAAGCAGTGCAGGCAGGAAGAACTCAGAAAGATGCCCCCCTTCCTGGTGCTCTGCTGTTCTTGTAGAATGTGGTTTCCTTGATCACCAAGCTCCTTGATCTGACATGTAAGAACCTCTCATAAACCAATAAGGAAAATGGTCAAAAGATGTTAACTCTCATCAGATATTCTCAGAAGAAAATCAAATGTGGAATAAATATATTTATTTTTAGATGTTTAAGATTAAAAGATGTTTAACCCAACTAGTAATTTACAAAGTACCAACAAGATACAATTTCTTATTGGTCACTCTCATCAATTTGACAGAGGCTTATGAAAATAATACTCCGTTCTGACTAGTTTCCTGAAACAGTTTTGTGTGTGTGTGTGTGTGTGTGTGTGTGTGTGATTTTTAAAATACATAGTTTTCAGAAGGAAAAGGCTAGTAATGCTATTTCTGATTCTCATCTTTCTCTTAATGATTTCTATGCTTTCTACCTTTCTACAATTATCATATGTTGGTTTTATAATTAAAAAAACATACCATATGGTGATGTAGATCCATTTTTGAAGGAACATGTTAGCCTAGCAAATGACGCTTTCCTTTGGTACTGACGTGTAGGTGTTCCCTTTGGCACATGTGTGCAGCGACACAAACAAGGTGACATTAATTAACCCCCAAGGAGTCAAGCTCAATATCTACAAACAAAAGGTGGAACAGGCGATTAAGTCCTATGAAAAGTGAGTATTACTTCCAGCTGTGTCTAATGGCTGTGGAGTTTTGTTTTCTCTTGTTTTCGCTGAGATTATTTCATCTGGAGCTACTATCTAAACTTGTGCGTAGGAACGTCAGACTCTGCAGCAGCATCAGCAGAGCAGCAAACACAGACACTTCTGTGTGCCAGGCGCTCAGGGCATCACCTACGTGTACCCAACAGAATTCTAAGGAAACCGTCTCTCCTTTCCAAAATCTATACACATCGCATGTTTCCACGAGGTCTTTAAATTTCCCTTTAGCAGAGTGTATTTGGTCATTTCAGTGCCTAACATTCTGTAAAGTGACTAACAGAACTCTCCAATAGTGAGATAATGGAGGTAATAAAAGTTTGTGCTATTATGTAAGCCATTTTTATATCAAGATCAAAAAGAAGATCAAGTTGACTAGAGCGAAAATTGCACTTTTAAATGGTCCTGTATTAGTGCTGAGATAGGGGCCCTTTCTCACGGGGACAGATGACCCAGTCTCACCCTGTCCTACTTCTCTACTCACCTCCTCTCCCCATGCCCAGCACTTACTTAATCCTTGGTGCACAGCACTAATTGAAACTAGTGTGCTGGCTTCTTGGTCCTGGAAGCTGTGCGATTGGGTTTTCATTTACCAGCGCATAGATGGGAAAAATGAAATAAAGCACACGAAAAGTAACGGTGTCCCCAGCCAGCATATACTGGCCTGTTGTCACTGCAGTGTGTCTAGTGTGTGTTCAAAAGACGTATGAAGCCTGACTGCTGCCATGTGGGGCACACAGTCCGGTGCAGAGGGGGCCTTCCCTACCTCGCTCATCGTAGGCCTCTCCCAACCTCGTTTCACGTGAGCCTTTTCTGCTGCCCTCACCCAAGAAGGGAGGCTGTCTTGCATGAGCTCCTTCAACCATCTCCATGGCTCCCAGGATTTCTCTGAGTCTTTCTCTGCCCTTCGGTTCTCTCTTCTCTCCCAGGCAGGATGAGCTATGTCAAGACTCACACTTTCCCATGGGCCTGAAACTTTGCTCTGTAGCTGGCCCCTCACACTGCAGCTGCCCCTTCTGTGCCTCCCTTGCTCCAGGCATGCCTTTCCTTGCGTCCAAGCTCTGCTGCCCCTCTTCCTGTCCACCCCATCTCCTGGACTCTCTCATCCTTTCTTGTCTTGGTACCAGTGGCCCCCTGCAGAGAGGCGTTTCTCCACCACCAACCCTGTGTGCAGCCCTGAGCACTCACAGCTTCTGTACAGACCTGTCTGTCCCCTGTGAGGATGTCAGATCCCAAGGACAGGAGCTTGGCAGCCTTGCTTCCTCCTTTGTCCTCTCTTCCCAGCAACTGTCACTATATGCATATTTGACTATTAGAATTTAATTTGAATTTGATCTGATGCAACTTTAGTCATTAAAATTCTTCAAATTCAGTTATTCAAGATGTAATATAATAATATCATTTATATTATAATTTAGTTTGCTTGAATCATTCAAATATTTGACTTCTGTAATTACCTGGTCTGTGAAAGCCTGGTTCAGGACCACAAGTTGGGGTGTTGAGGCCAGACAATTCTGGGTCTCATTCTTGGCTGTGACATCTACTTGGCAAGTCATGTGACAGTTGTGTGCTTCAGACTCATTTACAAAATCTACCTCACAGAGCAGTTGTGAGGGTTAGACAAGTTACACATAACGAGCAATTCGTATAATTACTTCCCCCTTTCATGCCTTGAGTCTGCCGACCCTACCATAACCAGAAAGAGATGGAGTGTCATAGTCACACAGTTCTTCTCAAGGTTTCCAGGTCACAGGGAGCCCTCCTTCCCAGGTGGAAGAGACCCCTTCTTCCTTAATAGCAAGACCAAAATACATAGTCGGTGATTTGTTCTACTGCTTCCTTCCAGTGAGTGAATCTGGAAAAGCCTTTTAGAGAAATATCATACTATATTATATTATTAATAATCACATTTATTTTAATATGACTAATATTTAATATTATTGATTGAGTTAGTATTAGTTGGTGTTAGTAATTTGGTGCTTATATTAAATGAATTGTTTGTTATTGTTGTTGAGTAATATTAATATTAACATTAATATTATACAGGGCCAAACTTCCCGATCTTTTGCAATCAGTAGTATTTAAGAATTTTGTTGGTAGAAGCGTCAGTTCCTTTTTCCATCTTGCTCTACCTCCCTAAAGATATGCATAATATGGAAAGTAAGGAATGAAACTTGGTTAACTCTCAGCCCACCCCCAAGAACAGTTCTAAGGAATCCCCCCACAAGTAAGCCAGGTATAACTCTAAACCCGCGTGGTTGGGAATTACCAGGCCAATGGGAAGCTCACAGCCCTTTGCCGAAGTAGTGACATAAACTAACTGTTTTGGTCACACTTAGTGCCCTTGTGTGGAGTACTTCTGTTTCAGTATTTTAGGAATGGAGTCAGCAATCTTGGCTTTGTGAGTCTGAGCATGCGTTTTGTGTGAAGATTGCTCAGGCTGGCTGGATTCTGGGCTGATTTTTGTGCAGCTTGTTTTGATTGTGCGTCTAGGGTCAAGATTGCAGCCCTCAGACCCACAGGAGAAGCATCAGTTCTAAGCTGGCTCCATGCTTAGTAACCTCTGCTTAGTTACCTCTCCAAAATGCTTGGGCTGCTGTCCAGACTTCGGAAGTGTTGTTAATGACAAGTTGCTTTGCATGAGTCAGTTCTTGGTACAAGTATATTTGTGAGCTAGAGCTAGTGAAGGCCGCCTGCACCAAATTTCACTCTCTTAAAACAAAGAGGAAAACTGGGGCAGTAACACCCCCAGACAAGGGGCTGGGCCAGCCACAGAGCGTCCCTCGTGTCCAGTGCCCCACGTCCCATAGGGTCCGCCCTCAGAAAAGTTCTGTGCCCGAGTCTGTAAGAAGGGAAGGTAGCGGAGCTCTGGCCCAGGAGGTCTGCCTCCAGGGCCTGTGCTCTACACCACCGTGCCAGACCCCCTCTCCATGATCTCACCTACCTCACAGTAGGGGATCAGGGCAGGATAACAGCCCCCAAAGTGTGTTCCCAGAGCCCTGTGCACTGGTGCCAGGGCCAGTGGTTAGAAGAATTCCTCCTGGAGAGTGACAGTATTCTCCCACCTCACCGAGGCAGGCCCTAGAGCGTGTCCTGCGCCCTGAACTCCGGGAAGCCTGATTCGGGTAACGAGTAGTGTTCCCTAGCTGGGCTGGAAACTCAGACACAAGCATCACTGATCAGTAACAAGAGAAGGAATCCCATAGAGACCACTGGCTCTGACTTCCTCTGGGCTTCACAGCACCTCTGCAGGCGTGTGCAGTGCTGAGTTCTGGTCTCAGCATCACCAACTCCAGGGTTTCCCCCAAAATAAGACCTAGCCGGACAACCAGCTCTAATGCGTCTTCTGGAGCAAAAATTAATGTAAGACCCGGTCTTATCTTACTATAATGTAAAACTGTGTCTTTATAACCTAATATAATGTAATATAATAATATGATATAATGCCAGGTCTTATATTAATTTTTGCTCCAAAAGACGCATGAGAGCTGACTGTCTGGCTAGGCCTTATTTTCGGGAAACAGGGTAGTTTGGGGGAAAGCAAGGCACTTCTTTAGTCTGCCCCTCTAGGTGGCCTCATTTGGAAAACAAGGAGGTCAGGCAGGTTGATCGCTGAAGTGCATTCCAGTCCTGTTAACGTAAGGCCATCTTAATCTCTTCTGCTCTGAGAGTCCAGGCAGAGGAGTGTCTACAGGGCACACCAAGGGCACACTTACATTTCTCCTTAGGAAGAAAAATGGTGGGTTTTTAGAAACACCTTCATGTGGAGATGACAAGGTCCAGCTCGTTTCCTGCCTTTTCTCAGCCTGGGCTTTACCTGACTGAGCTCAGAGCTGTGCCCTTCTTGTGTGTTTACCAGACTGCCACAAAGCCAAAGGCTTCTGCCTGGTGCGGAGGGAGGGAGCACACATATCCAGTCTCGGAACAAATGGTGGCACTGCAGTGCCCTTCCCAGCCTCAGGTCAGCCTTTTGCTATGAAACCAAGAATTGGTACTAAGTAATTATTTCTTTGTTTTTTTAAACAGGCGCTTGAATAAAATTGTTTGGCAAGCATTATCTCAAGAAGAAAAGGAAAAGTAAGCCAGTTCCTCCTCACTGTGTGTGTGTGTGTGTGTGTGTGTGTGTGTGTGTGTGTGTGAAATCCACGTAACTGTTCT
Organism: Rhinolophus ferrumequinum; assembly: GCF_004115265.2. NCBI lineage: Eukaryota > Metazoa > Chordata > Mammalia > Chiroptera > Rhinolophidae > Rhinolophus > Rhinolophus ferrumequinum. The sequence continues at coordinate 2,920,847 of NW_022680356.1, forward strand.
GAAGTGTGCAATTCAATGGTGTTTAAGATATTCAAAATATTGTGCAAAGCACCACCCCCCTCCACTTTTCAAAACTTTTTTATAACCTCAGAAAAAACCTAATACCCATTAAGTAATCCTTTCCCATTCTTCCTTCCCCTCCAGTCTGCTTTCTGTGTATTTGCCTATCACATGAAAGGAACAGACAACATGTGACCTTTTGTATCTGGATTCTTTTGCTTAGTTAATGTAAAGCTTAATGCTTTCAACGTTCATCCAATGGTAGCATATATAGTATCCATTCCTTTTTATGCCTCAGTAATGATCCATTGTGTGTATACACCAGTTTGTTTTTCCATTCTTCCATTGATGGATATTTGGGTTGTTCCCACTTTGCGGCTGTTATGAACAATGCTGTAGTATACATTCTCATAGAGGTTTCTGTGTGGACATCTGAGGTGTGATCAACAAATACGGTGAATGTTTAAATAAAATAAAATTATTACAGGAAAAGACACATTGCCATTAATCCCCCTCAAAATACTCCCCCTCGCTTCAAACACACTTATTCCATCGTTCTTGCCACTTTCTGAAGCAGTTCTGGAAGTCCTCTTTTGTGAGTGTCTTTAGCTGCACTGTCGTGGCTGCCTCCATGTCCTGAATCAATTCAAAATGTTTGCCTTTCATGGTCATTTTGACTTTGGAGAAGAGCCAGAAGTCACATGGTGCCAGATCCAGTGAATAAAGTGGATGAGGACACACCGTAATGTTTTTACTTGACAGAAATTACTGTACCAGAAGTGAGGTGTGACATGGAGCCTTTCCTTTGTGATCACAAAATACAGTAAATGCTGCTGCCAAGTGCCATCCAACAGGGATCTTCAATATAGGAAGCGGCTGGTTGAAACTTAGTAACAATGTGAGACAAGTTTCAACTTATTCAGTGCAGTCAGTCGGGTGTGAGCTACAGTTGAAATAAGGTTTGTTTTAAAGTGTGCCGTAAATCATTCTCCATCATGATAACACTCCATGTCACACATCGCTTCTAGTATACGGCAATTTCTGTCGCACATACACAAAAAAAAGAAATACAAAGTGGTAGTTACAAAATAGTCCACAGGCATGTAAAGTACAGCACAGAGAATGTAGTCAGCAATACTGCAGCAACTGTGTACAGTGCCAGTGGGTACTAGACTAACTGGGGGAATCACTGCATAAATTATATGCATGTTTAACCACTATGCTGTACACCTGAAACTAATATAAAATAATACTGAATGTTAAAAAAAACAACGACAACAAAAAAACATTACAGTGTGTCGTCATCCACCTTATTCACTGGATCTGGCACCATGTGACTTCTGACTCTTCCCCAAAGTCTAAATGATTCAGGACATCAAGGCAGCCATGACAATACAACTAAAGACACTCAAGAAAGAGGACTTCCAGAACTGCTTCAGAAAGTGACAAGAAAGATAGGATAAGTGTGTTCGAAGAAAGGGGGAGTATTTTGAGGGCAATTAATGGCAATGTGTCTTTTACTATAATAAATTTTTTTTATTTAAACATTCACCATATTGTTTGATCACCTCATATGTCTTCACTTCTCTGAGTACATACCTAGGAGGAGTTTTGCTGGATCACAGGGTAATTTTTGAGTAACTACCAAACTGTTCACCATGGCAGATCTACCATTTTACACTCCCACCAGCAATATATGAAGGTTTCCCCACATCCTTGCCAATACTTGTTATTTTCCTACTGTTCTGTTTGTTTGTTTGTTTTTGTTTTTTAGCTAAAGCCATCCTAGTGTGGGTGTGAAGTGATATCTCATTGTGGTATTCATTTGCATTTCCTTAATGATCAATAACGTTGGACATCCTTTCATGTGGTTGTTGGCCATGTATATTCTTCAGAGAAATATCTATTCAAGTTTGGTTCATTTTTAAATTGAGTTGTTTGTCTTTTTGTTGAGTTGTAAGAGTTCTGGATATTCAACCTTTATCAGATATATGATTTGCCAATATTTTCCCATTCTATACATTGTCCTTTCACATTCTTGATAATTTTCCTTTTTTCCCAAAAGTTTTTAATTTTTAGGAAATCAATTCATCTATTTTTTTCTTTTGTTCACGCTTTTTGTGTCAAATTTAAGGAATCAATCCATTGGCAAATAGGAGATTATGAAGATTTACCCATGTTTCCTTCTAATACTTTTCTGGTTTTAGCCTTTACATCTGGGTCATTGATCAATTCTGTTTCAGTTTTTATTTATGGAGTGAGGTTATCTCTATCTGCAAATAGAGATAGTTTTACTTCTCTTTTTCACTTTGTATGCCTTTTGTTTCTTTCTCTTGCCTAATTGCTCTGGCCAGAACTTCCAATACAATGTTGAATAACAGTGGTGAAGGGGGGCATCTTGTCTTGTTCCTGATCACAGGGAGAAAGCTTTCTTTTCATTCTTTCACCATGGAGTAGGATGTTAGCTGTGGGTTTTCCATAAATGGAAATTTGTCAAACGCATTTTCTGTGTATTGAGATGATCATGTGGGTTTTTTTTTTTTTTTACTTTGTTGTATTGATGTGTTATGGTGTATTAAATCAATTGATTTTCTTAGGTTGAACCACCTTGCATTCCTGGGATAAATCCCACTTGGTCATGGTGTGTAATCTTTTTAATGCTCTGATGGATTTGGTTTGCTACTGTTTTGTTGAGGCTATATCTATATTCATAAAGGAAAATGGTCTGTCACATTCTTTTCTTTAGTATCTTTTTCTGTGTCGGCATTGGTGTAATTCTGGCCATCTTTTATTCCATCAATGGGGCCATCGTTCCCTGTCTCTTTGTATGCCTTAGAACCTTTGGTTAAGTTTTGAGCATTTGAAAAAACAGACACCTCTCCCAATCTTTATAGACTGGCTTCTTACAGGCTAGAGATTCTGGGGGAGCTCTCAACCCTTTTCTGGGGATATGTCTTCTCTAGGCTTATGTGTGTGTGTGATTTCTCAAAGTGTGTTCCCCTGTTTCTTCTCAGTAGCCCATAATCTCTTGCTTCCCTGGCATCTGTCTTTGGTACCGTAGTCTTACTTGTGCTGTGACAAGCCATGGAACTCACCTTTTCTCTCAGGGGCTCCTACCTGATGTCTAAAGTATAGAGCCATTCCCATGAGTACTGAGTCAGATGAGACGGAAAGCAGTCTCCCTGGCAGCATCCCCAAGGCCAGAACGTTGGATACATGCTCCCTCTTTTTCCCTCACAAGGGTTTTAGGAGTTTTCTCCCAATTGCAGTGCATTGTGCCTGGGGAGGGGATGGTCTAGGCCAGGCAAAGTGCACTTTCTTGCCCATTTCAGTGCCTGCTCTTCTTGGCTTTGTGGAGTGCTGCAAGCTCTTCACTGGCTTCTGGAATTCTCACAAAGGCAATTTGGTCCGTATATTGTTATAAAGTTGGTATCTCTGAGGGCCTGGGGTTTCTTATTTCACCATCTTACTTACGTCACTCCAATTCAGATTTATAATAAGAAGTTTTGCTCTCCTCTGGGGACAGGTTTGTTTGTGGATTGAGTCCTGTGGTTGTGCTGGGTTTACATTGTACTCTCCCAATACCATACATCTAAAGGAAATGCCACTTCCAGCAATAACAGAACGATAATTATGAAATACCCCCTCTCTCTCCCCACCCTACCCTACTTTCTCTCTCCTTCTAGGAGATTCTGACTCCGAAGTAGCTGGGACTGGAACTAGAATCCAGGACCTGGGCCACCATACCACACTGGCTTCCCCTGGCATCTCACAGCCTGTTCACCAGCTCATAGAAAGTTTGGCCTTCTATTCTTTGACTACCAAAACAATGAAGCCAGAAAGTTTAGGCTTACTTAAGCTTATAAGGAGGAGAGGAGATCAAAATAGCAAAAATGAGCTAGTAGAAGAATTATTGCAGTGAGACAACTATTTGGGCTTTGTTTTGTTTTGCTTTGCTTTGTTTTCCAGAGTCACTGCTAGAGATAGTTGTGTGAAATCTCTTTGAAGCTCATTCTTGGTTCTTCCAAACATTAGACCTAGGGGAAAAGAAATGGGTTCAAATTATGCTAAAACAAATTGTTGAAAAAAATGGCGTGTGTATCAAACGTTCTTAAAATCAGATAATCACATTAAGTAATGGGGAAAAGTGCCTACCGTAATTTACAGAGATGGTTCTTTTAACTTGTGCAAGCTGTCAAAGTCCCCATGCACCACAGGACATGGTTGATATTCTGTCAGTTGGTACCTAACATCTGCTTTGACAGATATTTCTCTGGAGAGGGTTTACCAAAATACCATCTTTTCATGTTTTTTCTGTTATGGTCTCTTTGTTTTTTTTGTTTCATCTTCTTCCTTTTTTTTTTTTTTTTTTTTTTTTTAAGGCTAGATGCAAACAAACCAATGAGGTACTTGGAAAACAAGACAGCTTTAAATGAGGCATTAGAACGGTTGAATTGGCCCATTTCATTGAAAGAGCTGTCGATACTGGAAAATGAAATCCTAGCTGGAAAGATGTATGTCCAGCAGGCCCTCGAACTGCAGGAGGCTGCCAAGAAGGAGAATTACGCGAGCAGGGCACTCGGAGAGGTGGGTACCGTGGAAGCGTCCGTTTCCTGCCTCCCTCCCTGTCACAGGTAACTCCATCCCTGGACTGGCCTTCCTTCTCTCTCCCACTCCTACCACACTGATGTCTAAGAGTTAGCACCAACACAGTTAGGGGCCAAAAACTTTTTTCAACAGAAAGGAAATGCCATTTGGTTTTTCTATGGCCTTATTTTTTAAACAATACACCTTTTAACTGAAAAATAAAACTAAACAGACGTATGCTGTCATAATTAAAAACCTGAATTTGATATAAGCCAGACCAGGGTCCAGCCTCAAACCTGCCACCTAAACCCTATGTGATCTTGGCCAGTTATTCTGTCTCTCCAACCCTTAGTTTTTTACTTATAAAATGGAAGTATTAACAGTATCTGCTTCGTAGGGTTCTTATGAGAATAAAATGAACATTTCAAGAACTTGGTATTGAAAACCCCCATAAGTGTTAGCAATTATTATTAATAATAAAATAAACTTTATAAAAAGAAAAAACTATTATATGATTGCCTTATTATTACCACTTTGGATCATTTACTTCTAGGTTTTATTTCCTTGAACATGTTTTATATAGATGCAGTCAATGTCCATAGCCATTTCATATTCTGCTTTCTAATTGAGCATCATCTCATACACTTTCTCTGTGTTTTCGCTGAGTCATCAGACTGGTGTATTTTGTGGTTCCATAACACTCCACGGTGGTTTCTATCCTGGTTTATTTAACTCTCCACTGAATGTTGGATATTTGGGTCATTTTCCAGTTTCTTCTCTGTCACATCATTAATGACTTCTAGGGTGCATTATAATTAGGAATTATTTTGTTAGGATAATTAAAAGTTAATCAAGTTTGTTTGAATGGGACCACATAATGGAAGGAAAGTCTGCCATTCTAAGTGCCCCTTGAAAACTCCCTGGCTACGCCCCTCCTATAGCCATGATCACAGAGTTCACCCTCCTCGGCCAGTCCCTCCACCGCGGTGTTGTGTGGGCATCACCAGAGGGCATCTGAACGATAATTAACCTCCAGGCTAGGGAACCAGTCCTAGAGAGACAGAGACAGAGTAGCTCCAGTGTGTAGCTTCTGTTCATCTCTGTAGCAGCAGCGTATGGAGAACCATGTCAGTAAGGTCCTAATCACAGATCTCAAAGCTGTGGTAATTTTCACATTTAAATATTTAAAACATTTCAGAGTTTTCCCTAAAAGAGCAAAGACTGACTATTCCACTGAGATGTTCCAAGTTTGCTATTCAAACTCAAGAAACTGTTTCATTCAGCATCTGATGTGTGTTTATTAGGTCTTTTGCTGCTAACACACACACACACACACACACACTTCATCCTTTCACAAAAGCCCTTTGAGTTGCTATCGATTAATGTTTGATTGAAGGTTTTACTGTCAGAGTGGTCAGCTCTCTCCACAGCCCAGTGCTGCACGCTGGTGGGGAGGAGAGGGCTCCTTTCTAGGTAAAGGCTGCATCCTGTTATTGTGTCCTGTGCTTCCCATGGAGCCTCTCACACAGCACAAGGCACCACAGAAAGAATGAGAGTGAGGCGACAGCTCACCCAGCTGGTGACCTGCTCAGAAGCATCCCTCAGAGGGAAGTGGACACTGCACAGAATGTGGGGGTCATGTGTTTCTCACCCTGTGTTTTCTAAAGTTATACTATTCCCTGAGGAGGAGGGAAACAACTCCATAGAAGAAGTCCCCTCCATCCCTGTGGCCCTTAGACCAAGGCCAAGCGCCCAAGGCTGCTTACAGCAGAGGGCAATTCTCTCTGGGCATCTTCCTGGCAGCAGCTTCCCCTGTAAGCCTGAGACTCACCTGTGGTATCCCTCAGTGTCCCCATGGGCCCCAATGTTGACCGTTGCACTTGTGAGAGGTCTTGCAAGGAGACAGCTCCCTCTCCCAAAGGGTAGGGCTGAGGCAGAAGATTCCACTTAGAGCTTCACTTCTTTGACTTGGTGGCTTGTCTCATGTGCAAATGCAAATGGCCTAGGAAGGAAAACCACTGTACCAAAGCCTTCCATTTTGTTTACGGTGGTGGGTCGTCCCCAGGGCTAGAAGGGCTGTGCAGGGGACTTCCACTCTGATTTCCATTTTCCTATAAGGTCTTTTTCCCATTTTCTCTCCAGAACTCATTTTTAAAAGTTCTGGAGAGTCTAGCTACTCCCAGGGTGGAGGAAACCCTTCTACATCTAAATGAGGGGAGAGACAACGCTGCACAGGTCAGAAAACACTGCAGCCTGGCCCCTTCTTCCCAAGGTTTTTAAGGGAGTTGAGTTATTCACAGAGACAGTGTACAGTGTTCTGGCCTCATAATTAGGTATCCGAGAGAGAGAAAAGGCCAAAGCATGCCTGATGCTCCATGTACTGTCTCGATCACGGCAGTATCAGGCTTGTGGGCTTTGAGGATAAAACATGGACAGAGAACCTCAAGATTTGGGGCAGGGAAAAATATTAAGTAGTGGTTTTATAGCAGGATTTTTTTTTTTAATTTATTGGGGTGACAATTGTTAGTAAAATTACATAGATTTCAGGTGTACAATTCTGTATCACATCATCTATAAATTACACTGTGTGTTCACCACCCAGAGTCAGTTCTCCTTCCATCACCATATATTTGATCCCCCTTACCCTCATCTCCCACCCCCCAACCCCCTTACCCTCTGGTAACCACTAAATTACGTTCCCCAGATTAATTTTCAAAACCCCGTGGCCATCCTGTGGTTACTGATTGTTTTCTAATCCCCTCACCTTCCCCCTTACCCCCACCCCCCGCCCATCTAGCAACCCTCAGTTTTTCCTCTTTGTCTCCAAAACTGTTTCTGATTAGTTCATTCACTTATTCTTTTCCTTAGATTCCGCATATAAGTGAGATCATATGGTACTTATCTTTCTCTGTCTGACTTATTTCACTTAACATAATGTTCTTTAGGTCCATCCATGTTGTTGCAAATGATAAAATTTCTTTCTTCTTTATGGCTGCGTAATACTCCATTGTATAAATGTACCACAGTTTCTTAATCCAGTCATCTACCGATGGGCATTTCGGTTGTTTCCATGTCTTGGCTGTTCTGTATAGTGCTGCAATAAACATAGGAGTGCATAAAGATTTTTGAATTGGAGTTTTGGATTTCTCCGGATAGATACCTAGGACTGGAATTACTGGATCATAGGGTAATTCCATTTTCAGATTTTTGAGATACCTCCATACTGTTTTCCATAGTGGCTGCACCAATCTGCAATCCCACCAACAGTGCACAAGCGTTCCCTTTTCTCCACATCCTTGCCAGCACTTGTTGATTGTTGATTTATTGACGATAGCCATTTTGACTGGGGTGAGGTGGTATCTCATTGTGGTTTTTATTTGCATTTCTCTGATGGTTAGTGAGGTTGAGCATTTCTTCATATGTCTGTTTGCCATCTGTATGTCCTTTTTAGAAAAATGTCTCTTCAAGTCCTCTGCCCATTTTTTAATTGGGTCATTTGTTTTTTTGGAGTTGAGTTGAGTGAGTTTTTTATAGATTTGTGATATTAATCCCTTATCAGATATATCATTGGCAAATATCTTTTCCCATTCAGTAGGATCCCTTTTTGTTTTATTGATGGTTTCCTTTGCTATGAAAAAGCTTTTTAGTTTGATGTAATCCCACATGTTTATTTTTTCTCTTACTTCCCTCGCGCGAGGGTATATATCAGTAAAAATCTTACTCCGGGTAATGTCTGTGAAGTTTCTTCCTATATTTTCTTCTAGGTATTTTATGGTTTCAGATCTTACATTTAAGTCTTTAAGCCATTTTGAATTTATTCTTGTGTATGGTGTAATGAGGTGGTCCAGCTTCATTTTTTTGCATGTGTCTGTCCAGGTTTCCCAGCACCATTTATTGAATAGACTGTCTTTAACCCACCGTACATTCTTTTTCCATTGTTGTAGATTAAATGGCCATATAGGCATGGATTTATTTCTGGACTCTCTATTCTGTTCCATTGATCTATGTGTCTATTTTTATGCCAGTACCATGCTGTTTTGATTACTGTAGCCTTGTAGTATAATTTGAAGTCAGGTATTGTTATACCTCCCACTTTGTTCTTATTTCTCAAGATTGCTGAGGCTATACGGGGTCTTTTATGGTCCCATATAAATTTTAGGAGTATATGTTCTATTTCTGTGAAAAACGTCGTTGGTAGTTTGATAGGAATTGCGTTGAATATGTATATTGCCTTAGGCAGTATGGACATTTTAACTATATTAATTCTTCCTATCCATGAACATGATATGTGTTTCCATCTATTTATATCTTCTTTCATTCCTTTCTTCAGTGTCTTATAATTTTCTGAGTACAGATCTTTTATTTCTTTGATTAAATTTATTCCCAGGTATTTTATAGTCTTTGGAGCAATTGTAAATGGGATTGTTTTTTTAATTTCTCCTTCTGATGTTTTATTATTGGTATATACAAATGCAACTGATTTCTGAATATTAATTTTGTATCCTGCTACTTTACTAAATTCATCTATCAGCTCTAATAGCTTCTTGGTGGAGTCTTTAGGGTTCTCTCTATATAGTATCATATCATCTGCATATAATGATAATTTTACTTCCTCCTTACCAATTTGGATGCCTTTTATTCCTTTTTCTTGTCTGATTGTTGTGGCTAGAACTTCCAGCACTATGTTGAATAGAAGCGGAGATAGTGGGCAATCTTGCCTTGATCCTGATCTTAGGGGGAATGGTTTTAGCTTTTCCCCATTGAGTATGATGTTAGCTGTGGGTTTGTCATATATGGCCTTTATTATGTTGAGATATGATCCCTCTATTCCCACTTTCTTAAGGGTTTTTATCATAAAGGGCTGTTGGATTTTATCAAATGCTTTTTCTGCATCTATTGATATGATCATGTGATTTTTATTTTTCATTTTGTTAATGTGGTGTATCACATTAATTGATTTGCGGATGTTGAACCACCCTTGCATACCAGGGATGAATCCCACTTGATCATGGTGTATGATCTTTTTAATGTATTGCTGAATTCTGTTCGCTAATATTTTGTTGAGGATTTTTGCATCTATGTTCATTAGAGATATCAGCCTGTAGTTTTCTTTTTTTGTGGTGTCTTTGTCTGATTTTGGGATCAGGGTGATAGTGGCTTCGTAAAAAGTGTTTGGGAGTATTCCCTCCTTCTGGATCTTTTGGAAGAGCTTGAGGAGAATTGGTGATAATTCTTTTTTGAACGTTTTGTAAAATTCACCTGTAAAGCCATCTGGTCCAGGGCTTTTGTTTGTTGGGAGATTGTTGATTACTGATTCAATTTCCCTGGTGGTAATCAGTCTATTCAGGTTTTCTGTTTCTTCTTGAGTTAGCCTTGGAAGGTTGTACGCCTCTAGAAAATTGTCCATTTCTTCCAGATTGTCAAATTTGTTGGCATACAGTTGCTCATAGTAATTTCTTAAAACTTTTTGTATTTCTGCAGTGTCCGTTGTCACTTCTCCTCTTTCATTTCTGATTTTATTAATTTGGGTCCTCTCTCTCTTTTTTTTAATGAGTCTGGCTAAAGGTTTGTCAATTTTGTTTATCTTCTCTAAGAACCAACTGTTGGATTCATTGATCTTTTGTATTGTTTTTCTGGTTTCTATTTCATTTATTTCTGCTCTGATCTTTATTATCTCCTTCCTTGTGCTCCCTTTGGGCTTATTTTGCTGTTCTTTTTCCAGATCTCTTAAGTGTGAAGATAAACTGTTGATTAGTGATGTTTCTTGTTTCTTTAGGTAGGCCTGTAAAGCTATGAATTTCCCTCTTAGGACTGCTTTCGCAGCATCCCATAGTTTTTGGGTCGTCGTGTTTTCATTTTCATTTGTCTCGAGATATCTTTTGATTTCTTCCTTGATCTCCTGCTTGACCCATTCATTATTTAGTAATAAGTTATTCAGCCTCCATGAATTGGTGTGTCTTCCAGTTTTTTTCCTGTAGTTCATTTCTAATTTCATAGCATTGTGATCAGAGAAGACAATTGGTATGATTTCAATTTTCTTAAATTTATCAAGACTTGTTTTGTGGCCTAACATATGGTCTTTCTTGGAAATTGTTCCATGTGCGCTTGAGAAAAACGTGTATTTTGCAGCATTGGGGTGAAATGTTCTGAAAATATTGATTAAATCCAAGTGGTCCAATGTATCATTTAAGGCTGTTGTTTCCATATTGATTTTCTGTCTGGAAGACCTGTCCTTTGTTGTCAGAGGTGTGTTGAAGTCCCCTACTATGATAGTGTTACTGTTGATCTCTGTCTTTATGTCAGTCAGTACCTGTTTTATATATTTAGGTGCTCCTATGTTGGGTGCATAGATGTTTACTAGGGTTATGTCCTCTTGTCGGATCGATCCCTTTATTATTATATAGTGCCCATCTTTATCTTTTAATATGTTCTTCATTTTAAAGTCTATTTTGTCAGATATAAGTATTGCAACTCCAGCTTTTTTCTCATTTCCATTTGCATGAAATATCTTACTCCAACCCTTCACTTTCAGCCTGTGTGTGTCTTTTGTTCTGAGGTCTCTTGTATACAGCATATACAAGGGTCTTGCTTTCTTATCCAGTCAGCCACCCTATGTCTCTTGATTAGAGCATTTAATCCATTTACATTTAAAGTGATTATTGATAGGTACATAGTTATTGCCATTTTTGAATTTGTAGTTAGGTTGTTTTGATCTTTCTTCTATTTACAGAAGTACTTTTAGTATTTCTTGCAATGTTGGCTTGGTGGTAATAAATTCCTTTAGCTTATTATTTTCTGGAAAGCTCTTTATCTCTCCATCAACTTTAAATGATAGCCTTGCTGGATAAAGCAATCTAGGTTGTAGGCCTTTGTTTTTCATCACTTTGAGTATCTCCTGCCACTCTCTCCTGGCCTTCAATGTTTCTGTAGAAAAGTCATTTGATAGTCTTATGGGAGTTCCCTTGTATGTAACCCTCTGTCTTTCTCATGCTGCTTTTAGGATTCTCTCTTTGTCTTTAAGCTTTGCCATTTTAACTATTATGTGTCTTGGTGTGGACCTGTTTGGGTTTATCCTGGTTGGAACTCTCTGCACTTCCTGTTGGTTTCCTTCATCAGGTTGGGGAAGTTTTCAGACGTTATTACTTCAAATATGTTCTGGATCCCTTGCTCCCTCTCTTCACCTTCTGGTATTCCTATGATGCGCATGTTGTTGCGCTTGATGTTATCCCAGAGGTCTCTTAAGCCATCCTCATTGTTCTTTATTCTTTTTTCTTTCTGTTGTTCCGTTTGGGTGATCTCTGCTACCTTGTCTTCTAAGTCGCTGATTTGATCTTTTGCTTCATCTAACCTGCTGGTAATTCCTTCAAGTGAGTTCTTAATTTCGGTAATTGTGTTCTTTAGTTCTAACTGGTTGTTCGTTATGATTTCTACATCCTTCTTTATGTCTTCTCTAAGCTCCTTAAACATTCTTATCACCAGTGTTCTGAACTCTGTCTCTGAAAGGTTGGTTACCTCTGCTTCATTTGGTTCCAGTTGTGGAGGTTTCTTCTGTTCTTTTATTTGGGACGTGTATCTTTGTTTCCCCATTCTGGCTGACTCTCTGTGTTTGCTTTGATGTATTAGGTAGATCCCCTAGAGTTCTTACTTCTTGCTAAGTTATCTTATATACTATGTGTCCTTCATATTTGACTTGCACTACTTCGTTCTTCTCCTCTGGGTGTGCTCCAAAGGTGACTCTTGTGTTGTGTATATTGTCCTGTTGAAGAAGATCTTTAATTGCTTTTTGCTTGTGAGTAGGTGGGGTTAACTCCTAGGCTGACTCGTTGTGAGACTTGGCTCTGCCCACCGCAGGGCGTTCTGCTGCGTGAGGGTTGACCATTTAAATGTGGTTTGGCCTCTATGGGCTCTAGTGCCTGCAGAGAATTCCCTCTGGTTGTGTGACTTGTAGGTCAAACCCAGTAGTACTCTGGTTTGGTCTGGAGTTGGCCTCTGGATATGTTGAATCTTGTGCCTCTTAAGCTCGGTCCTGGTAGGGCAGTTTCAGAACAAAGCAAATCACCAAGCACAACAACAACAACAAAGAAAAAAATCAAATACATTCACATGTAAAAACACCCGATAACCCCCACTCGACACAGGCAAAGATATCAAAGATATAAAGACAAAGCAAAACAAAACAAAATAAAGCAAAACAAAAAGCAGCGCCAGTCTTGGCTTAAGCCCACCAAGTAATGTCCAGGTTGTCCTCTGCTGTACCAAAGAGCCCCCTGCTTATTGCGCAGGCAGAGCCGGTCACCTGGTGCCCAGAGTGACTTTGGGACTGTAGATTTAAATGCGTGGGCCTGAGGGGTCTGGATGATAGTTTTTACAAAGTCAGTGCAGTTTCTGCCCTTGCCTGCACATATGCACATTGAGAGTAGCACCACCAGCCCCGTGTCCAGTACTCCTGAGTCTTAGGGCACTTCTTCAGTGTGTGTGTGTATGGGGGGCTGTGGGCGGGAGATTTCTGAGCTGCTGAAAACCCAGAGCTGCGTCTGCCTTACTGCTGATATCTGGTAGTGTCTCTGCAGTTGCACTTGCTCCGCCCTAGGCAGGCCAGAAAGGGTGGGGGCTGGGGGTGGAGGAGTCTCTTCTCTCCTAGCCCAGGCAAAATCACACTCTTCCCAGCCTCTTCCCTGGGTCAGGGCTGCCTGTCAGTCTTCCCAGAGCCTGAGCACTACTACGGCTCCTCTGTAATCTGACACTACTCCTCAGTTCAGGGGCCAGTTTAAGTCACTGGAAGGGCGGGGGTAGGATTGGAAGAGCGAGGGGAGGGGCCCAGGTATGGAGCTGTGTTCTTTGTCCGCCCTAGGGCCCTCTGGCCGCCCTCCCGGCGGGAGAGATCAGCCGTGGGACGCAGGGAAAGAGCCCACCTCCTGGTCTCTGTGCTCTCCATTCCGCCATGGGATCCCGTGTGTGCCTGGAACTGCGGGTGCCACCGCGGTTTTCGCTACCACTGCCGCCACCGCAGGCCGGGACCCGCTGCGGGCCCGTGCGTTTTCACTCCGGTCCCTTCTTTCCTTCCCCTGCTCGCCCAATTAGCGCACCTTCAAGTAATCCTTCCACAAGTCTCTTAGCTGTTCTGTGTGATGAGCAAAGATTTCTTTGATGGGTTATAGGTCCCATTTGTAATAAGATCCGGAGGAGAACTCAGAAAGTGCGCCCCGCTGCCGCCATTCCTATGACGTCATTCCCTATAGCAGGATTTTGATCCAAAAACTAGTTCTAGTTAAACCCTAGAAATGCATTCTATACCTGATGTGGAAATGTTTGTTAAATGGAAAAATTTAAAGCATCAGACATGTAGTAAGTTCACTGTCCTCACCCACGCAAACTGGAGAGCATGACCTTGAACTGAAGTGATGAGATGAAAGGAGGGTGCGCCATTTTGGACCCTGCTCCACATCACCTGGTCATGGAATCCAGCAAAAAGTGAATTGGATTCTCAGGGTTTTGGAGACAAGGCGAAATCAAATTCCCAGTGGACAGTGTGCTGACTGGCAGCACCACTGCCTGTCTGACTTCCTCACTGGCACTGGCAGGCAGCTGAGCCTGGAGACATGTGGGCTTATGGATTTAGTGCAGGCACTCCATCCCCTCTGACTCTCGTCCTCCCTGGATTTCTTTTTAAAACCCAGTGACATGCATGTATTTTCCTTGTGCGTGGGTCAGGTATGGCAGGAAAGGATCGGGGCTGGGATGTTCTTTGGTACGGGCTGTACTTTGTCTCTAAGATCTTCAGCAAGATTTGAAAACTGCGGGTTATCGTCTTTCTGTAAAGGTGCTGAAGGAACGGCGTGGCTAGCTGCCCTCGCTGATGTCCTTCCATCCGCCACCAGTGCTCTATTTCTGTGGCATGAACCATTGTAGGAAAGCTGACCCCACAGGTGTGTTTGGCCATGGTTCTCTGCTCTGTGTGTGGTGTAGCTGAATTGATGTTAGCCAGGATGAATCACTGAGTGTACATTGGATAGTTCCTTCCATAAAGCTATGTGCTGTGGAAATAACCAGAAATGGATTGCTGCCGGTAGTAGTAACAGTTGCAAACCAAAGCAGAGTAAACGGGAATTCCATGTACAAGGCCCTTTGGTACCTGTCACGGTCCTTTCGGGGAACTCACAGGTATGTGAATGATTTGAGGGAGGGCCTGGTACTCTTCGGCCATTTAGAAAGGCTGTTCTTAGATGTCATTTTCAGTGTATGAAAAATGACCACGCGGCCCTCTGCGTTGCCAGCATTCGCTGTTGTTGCCCATGCAGGGGAGGTCTTCACAGAGTGTGGGGTCGTCCTGCCTTTTTCTGTACGTTTCGTATATAAATGGCTGAATAATATTCCCTTGTATGGATATACCTTTTTTCCCCCTGAAATTGCTTGGGGGGTAAAGTCTTCCGAGAGAGATTATAACTGGGCTGGGCTTTGAACGGGTTATCTGGAACAGGAAGGATGTTGCTCACTTTTTAAAATCTTTTTTTCTCTATGTTCTTCAGATTGGATAATTTTTGTTAATTTGTCTTCAGGTTTCTTTCTTCTGTCATATCAATTCTATTGTGCCCTTCCAGATATTATAATTTTCACTTCTACAATTTCCATTGGGTTATTTGTCTTATAATTTCTGTTTCTCTGCTGAAAACACCTAGTCATTAAGAATATTTACTTTTACCTCAAGGACTGTGGTTGGAATTGCTGATTTAAAGTCTTCATCTGATCATTACAACATCTGGCTCATCTCAGTATTGTGATCCACCACTGATTGCCTTTTCCCTTGAGAACTGGGCATATTTGCTTGCTTTTTTTGTATGTTGCATTTTGGATTATATAATGGATTTATTGAATCTTATATTTTAAGGTTCTAGATCCTGTTTAAATTGTCTGGAAAAGGTTATACCTGTGATTTTCACTGTCTGTATTGACTTTTCCTATCAATTATTTATGTTTTATGCTTTTTAGCAACAGAAATTTCAAGGCAATCCAACAAAGAAAATCAAACCAAAGAAATTGGATCACCTCAAAGGCCAGAAGGTTATTGCAAGATGTGATGAAAATGGCTTTTATTTTCCAGGTAGGTATGATTCTTTCGTTACAGAATATGATATCAGGGACCAAAGGTTCTCAAACTGCTTCCCCTAGGACACTGACATCTCACAGCTGTACTAAGGTATTCCACTT
This sequence comes from Rhinolophus ferrumequinum, assembly GCF_004115265.2. Lineage (NCBI taxonomy): Eukaryota > Metazoa > Chordata > Mammalia > Chiroptera > Rhinolophidae > Rhinolophus > Rhinolophus ferrumequinum. The sequence continues at coordinate 2,936,639 of NW_022680356.1, forward strand.
CAAAAAGGAAATGATGATGGGGTTTCTCCCCATATTTGCATGTGTGGGGGGAATAGCCAGAAAAATATATTTATTTGAATCTCTCATTTGTTTAGTCAAAAAATGTTTACTACACATCTACTCTGCTCCATATAGGTAACGTTCCTAACGTGCAGGTCTAGTGTAGCGAGCAAACAGATGGAAATTCTTGTCTTCGTGGAACTTGCATCCTGGTGAAGGAGACAGACAAGCAAGTAACTAAATATGTAGAGTGTCAGATCGAGTGCTATACAGAGAGAAATCAAGCCACGAGGGGAGTTGAGAGTGTCAGGGTGAAAGGTGCATCTCTGCATATGGTGGTCTATGAAGAGCTTCTGGGGACGGTGACAAATGAGTAAAGACTTAGAGGAGGAGGGGCAAGCCATGCGATTGTCAGAGGAAGAGAGTGCTAGGCAGAGGACAGCAGGTCCTGGGGCCGGAGTGCACATGGCACAGGAGGAGAGGCCGGTCTGACTGGACCTGAGATCTCTGCCCAAGGGTTCCTGAAGAAAACAGCCAGGTGAAGTTCAAGCAAGAGCTGCATGGATAGTGAAAATAATACGAATGAAGATCTAGAGGTGAAGGAAAACATTTTAAGTCTGGAGAAATAAAACAGATTATGGCTGGAACCTAGAATGCAAAGGAAGGGTGGAAAATCATAAGGCTTTTCAGAGCAGTAAGTGTGGGCCATTCATTAATGTGTCATGGTAAGAAGTTTAGACTTTATTGAGGAGTCACATTTAAAGCAGGGAGAAACACAGTTACACTTGAAGTTTCAAAAAGGTCTCTCCCATTGCTGTGAAGAGCGGACATGGAGAGGATTAGGATGTCACTCAGGTCCCTGGCTTGGGCCACAGGTAGACAGTGGTACCTCCTGGAAATGGTGTGAACAGGGAGTAATGAGGTGTGTCTGGGACATGGTGAGTCATAGGTGCACTACTTGTGTATTGATGTGTCTGAATCTATCTCCAAGCAGATTTCCTCTCCAGACCCCAAGTAGTCATCAACACAAATGTAGTCAGTGAAATCATGGGAAGGGCCTGTAGGGAAAAGAGAGAGAACCCTGAGGAAGATCTGTCAGGCGAAAAGATTACACTGCAGAAATATAGCTGGTCTTATATAGACATTATCTATCAATCCCAGTTAAAAGAATAATTCTTTAAGTTTAATTTTTAAGTGGGAAAAAGTGCTTCAGCAGTAGTTTTGGGTTCCAGCAGGCAAATGTGTAGAAATGACAACGAGGTCATTTTCTTTCAAATGTGATAAATGTGCTTTGGAGTTGACTGGACAAGAGTACATGTGGATCTGAGCATTTGAGGTGAGCTCATAGGCTAAGGCATGAAACTCTTCTTTGCAAGAGCAGAGCCTGACAACCTGGGGCTCTGATTTGCTGGGAGGCGATTACAGGAGGCAACCCCTGCTTGGTTTTCTGAATTTGAGCCCTGGAGAAGGGTCCAAGGTGAATTTGGCAGTTGCATGAAAATGCTGAAAAGGACTGGATTCCAAATGGCTGGATTAGGGCCTGCGATCAGTTTGCTGGCCAGGGTCCCAGAGAAAACTTTTCCTCAGCCCTATCCCCATGTGCTAATAAGATCCTGAGGACCTCCTGCTGCCGATCCGGGGAGGTCATGGGGGTTACACTGTGGCCACGTGCAATACCCGAGACCAGGTCTTTTTAAATACGTGATTAGAGGCCTAGAGTGCACACTCCTGCGAGCTGCGAGCTGTGGATCCAGCTACTCGGGAGCAGCGCGCGCTCACTGGACGTACGTAGTTTTTGTCCCCCTCCCCCCAAATCATTGGATCTTTTCTTTAATTGGGAATTGCAACGCTACTGTCATAGAATTATTTTTTATAAAAAATAATTTCAAACTTACAGAAAAGTTGCAAGAATAATGCAGAGAATTCCTGCATACTTTTTACCTGGATTTATCAATTTTTAACATTTAACCACATTTATTTTTACCATATTTATTATTTTATTTTATTATCCCTCTGTTTCTCCCTCTCTTTACCCCCACACATAAACACACATTATTTTTTTCTGAGTTATTTGAGATTAGGTAATATCATGCCCCTTGACCCCTTAATACATCAGTTTATATTTCTCAAGTACAAGGGTATTCTCTTAATATAACCACAATAAAGTTATAAAATCCAGGAATTTATCATTATTTTACTACTTTTTATCTGTGTATTTCCATTTTGTTAATTGTCCCAATCATGGTCTTTATAGCATTTTATTCTCTAGCACAAATCCCTATCCAGAATCATGTATTTAGTTAAAATGTCTCTTTGGTTTAGAATCATTCTGCACCCTTTCCTATTTCATGATATTGACATTACTCGAGAGGAAGGTCAATTACTTTCTAGGATGTTCCTCAGTTTGGGTTAGATTAGGTTCAGATTATGCATTCCTGGACGAGATGCTACCTAAGTGATGTAATGATGTCATGTCCCTCTCAGCATATCCCATCAGAGGCATCTAATGCCATCTGCCCTCATTAGTAGTATTTAGAACACCTGGTCACTATGCATTACTCTTTCCTCCCTTGCAAAAAGAAGACCAAATAGGGTTTTGTGGAGCACAAGCCTGATATTGATTGGTGACTCCTGTCCTGACAAGTCTTGTTCAAAACCTCCTGAACGTTTGTAATGAAAAATAGTTGGCTTTGAAATGTACCTCAGCACAGGGTGGCTTTGGGGTCATTGGATCAGTGTCCATGGTGAAGGCCGGGTCTCCATGCGAGCAGAGCTGGCCGGTTGTTGCTGCCATCACTAGGAGTTGAGGCAGGGACTCTGTGCAGCTGCCTGTGTCCCAGGGCCAGTGTGCTTCACCCAGTTAAGGAATGGACGTGACTTGCCAGTAGCCAGCTTATCAGAATGCTGAAAGGCAGGAGGAGGACACATTTCGAGCCTTACTGTAAGTCACCGTGTGTGGGAATGGGGTCGTAGTCACTGCTGCTCGGTGAGAAGCAGCATTTTACTTCAGGAAACTCACAGTGGTGAAAAGTCTGGGTTGCAAGAGTTCTGCACTGTGCCATAGGAGCAAGTGATATGGAAGAAAAATGCACGTGTGGCGGGGACTGAATATTTTCTCACTTGTAATGATTTAGGGTCAGAAAAGCCTAAATCATTTGATTTATCTGAGGTCTGCCTCTTTACTAGCCATCTGATGTTCTTTGAGCCTCACTTTCTTTCTTTCCAAATGGAGTTGAAACAAGGAAACTCCCATAAAATTGTTGTGTAGATTAAATATGCTAATGTGCAGCATTTTGTAATTGGAAACTGTTCATCACTTGAGAGAGTTTTCTGTGGTCCCACCCGAGAGCAGTTCTTAGGAGACAGAAACACCCCTCTCTCAAGGGTGGAGGAGGCTACTTGCCGTTTAAAAACTAACAGTGTTTCGAAGAGGCAAAAATCAGCACAGTGGCTGGAGAGGAGCCCTCTGAGACGGAAGGAAATGAGAATGTGGTGAGTAGTGTAGAGTGGGGTAGGGCAGGTGGAGCAAAGCTAATGCCTTTTTCATGGGATTTAAGCCAGGCTGCAAATATCAGAAGGTTCTCACAGCTGGAGGTTAAAAAAAAAAAAAAAAAACCCAGTCCCCAGCCTGTGCGATTCCTGTTTGTTACAAAGATAAAGAACTACGCCTGCGTCGTTCACCAACTGGACTGACCCATGCTGTCTGCTTAGACTGTGTTCCAGGCCTCTGATCTCAGAGCATGGGCCATTTTTGCTGAGAGTCTCAACGGGGCCACATCCTCTTTCCCCAGCCGAGCACAGGAGAGCCCTGTGTCGAGGTGGGGAGCCAGAGTACCCAAGGCAAATGGCTGGGATTGCCAGACCTCCATCAGGAGAAAGGCCAGCCAGGCCCCTGAAATGGTTCCCAGCGACATTTGAGAGCCAGGAGACATGATCTCGCCTCTCTAGAGGTGAGGACGGAGAGCAGCTGCAGCATCAGGGAAGCCCTAAATTGGAAGCTGATCTTGAATTAGGACATAGAAATGGTAACAACTCCTTAATTAGATGGACAAGGAGCAAGGACTGAGTCGGAGCCCTGACTGGAGGGCGTGGGGGCAGGAGCACAGCCAGCCCAGGGAGGTGTCTATATCTTGAGGCTGGTTCCCAGTTAGGCTGCAAGAAAGCACACTGATTTCTGGAGGTGGACAAAGGCCCATGTCCGCAGAGAATGTACAAAGAAGAAAAGAGAACTGAAGGAACTAAGAAGAGCCTGTACTAACACCAAAACCTTCAGGCCTAATCACCTAGGCAGGCGCGGCAGACTTTTTCCCTAAGAGGCAGAGAACAAATGGTTTAGACTCTGCCTGGCCAAGCAGTCTCTGGGCTTCGGCAGACAGCTGGAAAACCATGTAGCCAGTGTAAGATGGGATTGTGCCAAGTCCCAAAGGCTAGGAATGTGTGGCGTGTCACTCTGCCAGTGTGGCAGTCTTGGGGAACCAGGTCCTGACGCTGAACCGTGGTAGTTGGGAGGTGGGGTCTTCATTGTTTCCATAATAGGAATTCTTTCTAAAAAGTAGTGTTGGGGGGTGGACAGGTGGCTCAGTTGGTTAGAGCGCAAGCTCTGGGCAAAGGGGCTGCCAGTTCGATTCCCACATGGGCCAGCGAGCTGCACCCTCTGCAACTAGAATGAAGTCAGTGAGCTGCCGCTCAGCTTCCGGGTGGCCAGATGGCTCAGCTGGTTGGAGCACAGGCTCTCAACCACAAGGTTGCGGGTTCGACTCCTCGACTCCCACAGGGATGGTGGGCTGCGCCCCCTACAACTAACAATGGCAACTGGACCTGATGCTGAACGGCATCCTCCAGAACTAAGATTGAAAAGACAACAACTTGACTTGGAAAAGTCCCAGAAGTACACACTGTTCCCCAATAGAGTCCTGTTGCCCTTCCTCAATTAAAAAAAAAAAAAAATCTTAAAAAAAGAGAAAAAAAAGGCTGAAGGAAACCTTACATTTAAAAAAAAATAAAAAGTAGTGTTGGCTTTTCTAATTAAAAGGGTAAAGTCCATTTATGGTGGGAAATACTTCAAAAGTATTTTGAAGAATACTTCAAAAACCAAATTGAACATTTCAGTTCGATAAGAAAGCACACACAATGGAAGGCTGGTTTTCATATATGTGGGTTTGTGTGTTTTTTAAAGATTTTATTTCTTTGGTTATTTAAAACAAAAGACATGGACTCGAGATGAAAATCAGCAGCTGTTTCTTTGCCGCGTAAAAGGACATGGGACTTTGCCAGGGCTGGTGTGTGAGCTGGGGGATGCCAGGCACTCGTGCAGCAGGAGCCCCGTGGGGAATGGCACATTTCTGTCTCGCAGCTGTCACTGCTAGAGGAAGTGTCCCTGTCAAAACTTCCCCTCAATATTTATAATCCCTTTATAATGGGAAAATACACGTCAGCTAGGCTAAATGACAAACTATGTGAAGCACCATAGGTATTTTCTTTCCCTGTTACAATAATCTCTTTGAGAAGTGGAAGACAAGGAAATGCCTGGTTTCTTTTTTCTTTTCTCCTTTTTTGGTTGGTCATTTTAGGGAAACTGCGGGATGTGCTCAGTTACCTTTTCATTTATCTATGAAGAGCTGGTGATGGGAATTCACATTTCCTTTTCACTTTCACAATTTAACAACATCGACTTTCTTTAAGCATTATAGAAGGAAATATGGCTAAAATAAGTAGATGAGGAAACCAGATGGTAGGAAGTGTCCAGGAAGAGGATATTTGTTTCCAGAAACGATGTTCCCTGTCAGGATGCTGGATGAGCTGGGGATGCTGGATGAGCAAGCTTCTGCGTATCCTCTGGGCTGCCCAGCTCAGCACGCTCCAGACCAGTGTCATCTGGGAGAGATACCAAAGAGCACTCTGATCTAAACAGGCTAAGTGGGATAACTTAGCGCCACTTTGGTTCCCTTGGGCCAGCCTAAGGGAACAGACATTACTTGTCTATATTTTATTTTAAATCTGATTCCTTCCAGGGGTTGTGAAGAAGTGCGTGAGCCCTACCCATGCACTGGTGGGCTTCAGGTATGGAGACACCAAGGTGGTGCCTATCTCTTTCATCACGCCTGTGGGGGGCGCCATGCCCTGCCCGCTGCTCCAGGTACCTGCTCCCGGCCCCCCTTCCCCATTCCCAGTGCTCTAAGGATGGCATGGCCACCGTGGGGCCCTTGGCTGCACATCTCGCTGGGCTCCTGCACAGAGCTTAGGTTTGAGAGGGAAGAGCAATGGCCCCACGCTGTCTGAGCCCTGGCCTGGCGATTTCTTTGCGCATGGGCCTGATCTGCTGACACCCTGGGAAGTAGCTCACAATTGCGCTTGTCCCTTTACAGACAATAGGCGGTCAGGGAGGGAGATACTGTAGCAGCTAGTGCTCTTGAAACTGTAACTGCAAAAGACTATGTTAAAATAGACTTAAAAAAAGGGCAGAGGTAGTGCTTTCCTTGACACCAAAGCTGGAGAGTAGAGAGAGCCCCCCAGACCTCCAGTGCAGTGGTTTCCTGGATAGAGTGAGCCAGGAGGAAGTGTACGGAGCACACTCACAGGACATTACCTGGTTGCCTGTTCCCACCTTCCCTGGCCAGACCCAGGGTGCATCAGTGCACTTTCTTTTGACGATGAATCCTTTCCAACTGACAAATGCCTAGCAGCCTCTGTGTGCCTCTTCCCAGGATTTCTGTTCTGCTGGAAGCTATCTCTTTGTAACTTTTGCCCATAGAGTCCAGCTGTGTGCTTAGAGCAACATTAAACAAAACCCCCTCCTTTCCTATTTCTGGGTGGCAGCTCTTTGCATATATGAAGACACTGCTCATAACCTCTCCTTGGGCTTCATGTGAAACACCCCAGGTTCCTTCCACCAGTCTTAGTAGGTAAGATACGCTTCCAGACCCCTCTCCATCTTGCAGTCCCTGGGACCCTAGTCAGGAGATGAAGTCCTTCTAGAATGGGGCTTGCCCAAACTGATCACAAAATTCCTGGTGTGGCCCAGTGAGCACAAAGAATTTTGGAGATACTGACTTTCTAACTAAGAAAAAATATGCATTTAAATTTTAGCATCAGTATTTGCTTCATCTTGGGATATTTTAAAATGAGCTTATATTAATATTGTGTATAAGATCTCTAAGCAAAATGTTTGCTACGAAATATGCTCTTATCTACAGGTTGGAGACTATGTGTTTGCCAAAATTGTGATACCCAACGGATTTGACTTCTATGTCCCTGCCATTGTCATAGCGCTTCCAAATCATGATGTGGCCGAAGATAAATTCTACACAGTTTTGAAGTGCAACAACCGCAGAGTGAGTCGACTTTCACTTAGAAATGGAAGTTCTCGCGCGGTAGGAAGTGGCTTCTGTGACTCCCACCCTCCTCGCACGCCACGCCTCACTCTTTCCTGGCACTGCCGGCCATCTTGAAAGAACGCTTTCCCTGGCTGTAACTACTCATCTGTCCCCCTGTGCACCCATCCCTATGATTCAGATTCTGTGACACAAAGTCTGCCCTTGCTAGGGTGGCCGTGGCCTCCTCAGTCCTCACCGCGTCCTGCACCATCGGCCAGCGGCGTCGCCGCCATCCTCACAAGCACCACCCTCTCTCACTTCCCTGCTGCTCGGACCAGCCACTCCGGCTTTACGCTCCCCTGCAGGCCCTCTCTGTGTATCTTCCTAGAAGTTTTTAAAAATATCTTTAGCAGTTTACAAGTCTGACGATGTCACTCGCCTGCCTGATGTGCACCGCTACCCCCGCCTGCGCGCACATGGCTGTGCGCACGTCATTAACTCAAGGAAAAGCCCCGCTTGGCCCGAGCACTGCCCGGCCTGCCCCATGTGCATGGCTTCTAGCCCACGGGAGGCTCACTGCTTTCTGAGCACAGTGGGCTTTAACGAGTCTTTGGGCTTTAACTCTTCCTACCACCTTCCCCAGCTTCTTTCCATGAACACTCTTGGCACCCAAAAGACTGCCCAATTGTGACATCCTGCTGAGGCCCTTGGGATCCCCTGCACACTGACTGCTCCCTTCCCACGCTGGCTTCCTAACCAGACTCCCACCTGTGGCCCATCCATCTCAGCCCCTGCATAGCTCCTGATAAAGGGAAGGTTCTCATAACTGCTTTTTAAATTCCTTGAATGCATGACATTTCTAAAGGAAATAGCATTGCCTGGATGAACCACTTACTATACCTGGAAAATAGATTGGCAAGCAAAAAGCAGCAAATGAAATCATAGTGGGTAACTTTATAAAGCACTTCCTTTGTGCAGCAGGTGCCGATCCAAATGCCTTACATGTAGTGAACAACTGAGTGCTTGGAATGCTGTGAAAGGGGAACGGTTGTTATTCCCATTGTCAGAGAAGGCAACTGAAGTAGAGGTGAAGTCACACAGGAGCCATAGAACAGGCATCTGAACCCAGGCGGCTTGGCTCCATGGTCTGCACCCTAACCTCTGTGTCTGACTGTCTAGTATACAGGATAAACATAGCCAGTCATTTCAGGACTGGCACATGAGGTAGAGCCACCAGGGAGCAGTTGTGGTAAATGAATTTTAGGATTGAGGACACACACTGAGACCATCCGAGTCAGTGGCCCTAGGAGCCCTGAGTCCATTCTGACAGAGCGACGGAGAAAAGGGTGCTTTCTCATCAACCCAGGAAAAGTCCTGAGAGAAGAAGGACTTTCTGGAGTATTTGGATGACAGTACAGAGGCAGTCTGGAAGGGCAGCGAGTGGGGGGTGTGGTGCCCTGCGGCACTACTCTGGGGATATCTACCAGGCAAGAGAGGAGAAAGCAAATCAAGGGACATTGAAGAGATGTCCCTGGGCATGTCCCCAGGATGTGGGAAGAGATGAAGCAATTGATCCAGGATCCCTGAGCAAGAGAGCCCAAGAAGGACCTTAAAATGTACCCATAGGGCAGTGGGGCCCTGGAGACCAGAGTGGCATGGTGGGGGGAGATGCTGGGCGATGCGTGGGGCTGAAGGCGGGGCATTCAGCAAGGGGTGGGTGATCGTTTATAAGTCTAGCAAAGAGATGGCCAAGCCTGGAATGAAGACGGGAAGAGGGTGCTATGAGAGAATGTGCACATGTGCGTGCATGCATGCACCCACTGCACCTTATGTGGATGGCTTGGGAAATGACCTGGGATGTGGAGAAATGACAGAAAGGACTCAACGATGAGTTTTAGTCAGTATCTAGTTACCAAGTGAGGCTCTGCATTGAATCTGCGCCCAGAAGCATCCTCCTGAATGGCATCATGGCAAGTAGCTATTATAATGGGTCGAGCTAGAATGAATGACATCTGAACTGTGGAAATGTCTGATTTAACTGCGTGAACTCTTTGTATCGTTACAGGAATTTTGCCCTCGGAGTGCACTGATTAAGATCAGCCAAAACAAGTATGCCCTCTCCTGCTCTCACATCAAGTCACCCCCACTTGAGGAGGGTCCCAAAGTGTAAGTGGACCCAACTTTCCATTTTCCGAACTTACTTACATCTTTGCACCTTTAATCAATTTCTGAGTTGAGATCCATGATCTCTAATTACTTGGGGAGAAAAGTGTAAGTGGAGGACTTCCTATGTAACATGTGGTTCTGTGATTATTCTTCCTTCAGTGTCACACCTTACCTATTGCTTATTTGTCTGGTTCTAATCTCAAATCCCACATTATCTTACTGACCTTTCAGAAAAGCATTCACTCCTGTCACAAATCTGAATGAATCATTCCCCTTTTACTTGTAAGGCTACACTGCCTTCTAATGAAATCTGACTGTAAAGTACAGTTAGTGCAATTGGGACCAATCACCTGTCTGCCTCGCCCCTGGGGTGGGGGGGTGCGGGGTGCGGCTCTGGCTGGCCCTGGCCCAAATGAGTGAGTGAGTGTGTGTGTGTGTGGTGGGGGGCTCCAGGAGCTACTGTGGGGTGGACACATTTTTATCTGAGACTGTAGGATTGCTAAAAGCTGCAGAGGTGGGTTAAAGCTGAGGCCTGGACAGCAGGCAAAAGCCTGAGTCCATAGGGCCAAGCAGGGACATTGAGGCTGCAGTGAGAGCCATAACTTTGGAGGTGAAGGTGGGTTTGGAGCTCAGGCTGGGAAATGGGATCCAGGATCTGAGGCTTGTCATGGCTCCTCCTTTCTCTGGACTTCCTCCCTGCTGATGGCACCCACACACGTTGCTTCCATGACTCTGTTTACTCTAAGGACCTCGAGCATCATTTCCCACCCAGGCTGCCCCCAGGCCCTGTGTTAGCATTGTGGTCCCTGGCGTGGGGTGGGTTGTGTTAAAAGCTCCCCAGGTAGCCTTATAACTAAGGCCTGGGTCACATGCCAGCCCCACCCTCACTTGGTTTTGTGCCCTCTGGTGGGTTGCTTATGTCTGAGCTTGTTCCTCATCGAAAGTTAGGGTGGCCATGAGGACTGTGGACGTTCATTGCCAGGCCTGGCGTAAAGCCGGCACTCGGCACAACATGGCAGGAACCTGTTCTTTTCACCCACCCACCTGAGGGCACAGTCTCTACCTCAGCACACCTACAACTGAAATCATAGTTGGATCTCTCTCCTCCCTGTCCCAGTTCACATCCCACCCCCAGACACGGTCATCCAAGCAGAAATCCGGTGTTGTCTTGGGCTTCTTCTTGTCCTTTCCCCCCTACACCCACTGGTCTCCAGGTTCTGTTGATCCTAACTTGCAAGTATTTCTTAGCTCTGCTGGACCCTCAGACCCGCTGCCTTAGGTCAGGCGCTCTCATTTTCTGAGGCCCCTGCCTCCGGCGTCCTCCTGCAAGTCCCACCTGCCTTCCTGTCCTCCCATCCTCCTGTCCTCCTGAGGGGCAAATCTGCCATGGCCCCTCCCCCACTTAAACATCCCTCTGTGCCCCTTCCTATCCTAGCTTAGCCTTTTGCTGGTCAGACCCAGGCCTGCCTTCCTGGCCTCACTTCCCCCGGCCACCCCTAACCGACCTCCCAAAAGGCCTCTGTGCACCAAGTGTACCAAACTACTCGCAGGTTTTCCCACGGCAGTGCTCCACAAGGCCCTGTGCCTTTGTGCAGGCCAAGTACGCCCTCCTCGGAGTGCTGTTCTTTGCCCTCAGCCTCCTGGGAACTCCAGCGTCGGACTTGAGCATCAGCACCACTCTGCAGTTCTGGGACTCCAGCCATCCTGCTAGCGAGGGGAACCCCGGCATCCTGCAGAGGTTTCCTCACAGGGACCTTCCCTCACGTGGCGCCATGTGCATTTACGGCCATCACTCCCATTAGGCATGAGTCCCAGAGAGAGGGGGCAGGTTCTCTTCTTCCCAAATCCTGGTTTCCAGGGGGCAGCTCACAGGATGTGCCCAAACATCGCTTGAAGATTGAACCAATGACGGCAGGCGAGCCGCGCCTAGCGGGGCTGCTTGTGGGTACGTAGTGCCCTGAGAAACTTCCCGGAGCTATGTCTACTGACACACGCTCCAACCCTGCGTCTTCTCCTAGATGAGTATAATTTTCATTTAAAATAATAGCATTTTTTTGTTACTCTTAAAGTTCTACTCAAGCATTATGATAGCCAAATTACAGTACATTATAAAGGAGCATGAATGCATGTGTCTAGGGATTCACTATTTTCACTAAACTCAGCGTTGTCAATCACTATTTGAGAATTAAAATCCAATTCTGTCTGTGTTGAGAAAAGCCTTTATTGTTTTCTCTCTTAGTGCCATCCCGGGCCTATTGAATAGCTCTTCGCTGCTGATTATTTACCTGAGCTTCTAGGGCTTTCCACAGTGGAAGTGTTCATTAACCAGTGGGGTTTTGCTCTAGCTGCCTCTCTACTAGCAAGAGACTGAATTTAGTTCTCCTAAGCAGAGGTCACTTCCAGCCCATTAAATTCAAACTTTAGTCTGTCTTTGTTTCTATAATCAGGGCTGGCAGATGTGAGCATGCAGAATAAAGTCAGGTGTCTTATTTTGTTTCTACACTGGGATTTTCTCTGCTAGGTCCGTCCTTGTCAGGAGCTCTCCCTTCCTTTGTTCATTCTTTAGTAAGTGTTCACACCCTTATACCAGTTGAGAACATGAATTTTTTTTTTAAATCCTGGTGTTTTCTTCATGGGCTATCAAAGAAATATCCTCCAACTATACATCATTTGGCTAAATTTACTTTTAAAATATTGAACCCACTATAACCATCCATATGGGGTTGGTAGGACCAGGGGTACATGGCCCCACACAGCAGGGTGACCGGCATGCCAGACATCCAGCTCTCCACCCTTCAGCCCTCCTCTTCCTTCCTTCTTGGGGGCCTTCAGTTTGGGGTGACAGAGTATTTTCTGCAGGCCCCTCTCTGGTTCCTAACTGAAGGTGGTGCCCAATGAAAGACAGGAAGGAAAGTATTTAGATGGTAAAGGGTTCAGAATTGATTGAATATGGTCAGCAATAATGCAAATTTCATTTTCAACTCAAAATTTGACATTAAATGATTCTCAAAGACTTAGCAAGTTTGGCTTGCAAAATATGTTATCCATTCTGCTAAATTCCCAATAACTGGTTTTGAAAGGAGAGAACTGTAGTGTCATTGCATTGTCATGTGAAATAGAGTGAGGCTGTGACCGTACCTTCCCAGTAGCACCTTTCATGGCATCAGAAAGATCTGTTCTGAGCAAAACTATGACCTGACCTGCCTATAGCGGTCTCCATTTAAAGAACACACAGGTAATTTCTCCCATGTCATCTTCTCCGTAACTCCAAGAAGCCAGCAGGCCAGGAGGACTTTCCTGCCATTGGGCATCCTCCCTCCTCGCCAGCAGACTCACAGCCCCGAGTTCTTCCCTGACCACTCGCCTGGGGTCCTGCTCAGATCAGAAGGCTGTGGTCTTGGCTGCTGCCCAGGAAGCGTGCCTGGTGGGTTTGATGGTCTGGCTTCCAGTTTTCTCCAGTGAAGGGAAGTGCCTCTACCAAGTGTTACCACCCACCCACGGGCTGGGGACTGTGTGCTCCTCTGGGCTGGGCGCCTCAGGAAGGCTGAAGTGTAATCCACACAGCTGGTGTCATGTAACTGTCTGGACATTCATCCCCACAGAGCTGGGGTCTATCCCGGCTTCCTTGACAGAGCAAGGGTTGGACGGGTTACCTCCGACACCCCTCCTTGGGAAGACTCACCTCGGAGAGTTTGATTTCACTAAAAAATTAACATTCAGAAGTGTGATCTCAGGAAAGTCACATTGGGCTAATCATTTTGTCTGTGCTCCAGAAAAAAGCACTGGGCATCTGAAGGAGGAGGTCGGGCGCTGTGGTCCTGAAGGCAAGAAGTGTCCTGCCCTTGACGTGCCATATAATTGTGTGTCTTCAGGACCTGGGTGTGTGAGAGTCTACGGGACGGGAGACCCTCTCCTGGGTCCAGATGCGGTTTGTCTGAGCCTGTGGTCAGCTCTCATTTCCTATTACACAGAATATTAGCCTCTCGTATTTTTCAATGAGCAGTTTAGTTTAGTAATTTTCCATCAGGCTATTTGGATTTAGGAGTATGTCGCAAAGGAAATTGTAATTCCTGTACTGTTTAACATTCGTCCCTTTTCTCTGTGTAGTGTGGCTTCACATTGTCTTCCCGACAGCAGTGACATTGAGTAATTGAAATGTCAAGATTCAGTGCTGTCTCCGACATGACATGAGGTGAACCACTGCCCACAGCCTCGCCCAGCCACGACTGATGACTTTTCCCTTAGAAGGAGCTGTGCCTCTGAAATCAGTAGGCCTCTGTGTGTCGTTAGCTCCCTCGGTCCCCTCCGGTCAGGGCAGGAGCCCCCTTTCCTCTGCTGGAGCAAAGCCCTAAAAAGTGAGCAGCTCAGTAGCCCTGTGTGTGAATGTTCTATGTTATCCAGACGGACACATGCCATTGCCCGGTGTCAGAAAGTGTGCCGTGGTGCCCTGGTACCGGGGACAAGGGAACAGAGTCACAGAGATGCGTTAACCCTGAGAGCCAGTGGTAGCAGTCTGCATGGCCATTTTTTACCAGTCTCTCCATTTTGCGCCTCTTCCATTGTTCAAACTCAGAGGCCTCCTGGTCCTCATCAGACGTCTCTGTTCAGTGCCTACCCCACCCGTCCTCCTGTTCTCTATGTTCTAAGATGGAATTGGTGACAGACACACACTTAGGGTGAATAGAAATCAGACCTCAGGGAACCAGCGAGAGGATGGGCAAGCTGACAGTGCTCCACGGAGCAAATGAGGTGGGTTTTGCCTGGAGGGGTGCAGGGAGCGAGGCTCAGCCCTTCTTCCCGGAAGAGGAACCAGCTCCTTCTGAAGAGCCAACAGAGGACAGTGCCGGCCCCCACCGCACTCCCCACAGTTCTGCTCTATTTGTCATAATATTTAACCAAATTGTGCTCACTACGGCAGCACATATACTAAAATATTTAACCAAATCTAGCCTAAAATGACTAATACAACACTAATTCAACTCAGTTTTGGTTTGAGGCGGGGAAAAAAAAGACTTTTATGAGGGACTGTCACACGTGCTGATAGAGAATGTCCACTGGCTGAGTTGGGCGTGGCCCCTTCCGATTTCCAGGCAGCGTGAGGGCTGTGGGCTGGTGGATAAGAGCTTTCACAGCAGGGTCACACCTAAGGGGATGTGTCCTCGTGGGACATCGTGACCTCAGCCAGCCTCAGTCATTCTGGAGAGTAAAAGAGGGTGGCTGGGGGCGTCCGCTCGGCAGTTGTAAAGACTCTTCCTTGATCAAATTCCCATTTGGCTTTTTATTCTAATTGTGACAGCTTGTATTTTATTCTTATTATAAAATAATATAGTTAATATAATTTAGAAATTATATTAAAGGAATATAAGAAACATCCATAGTCCCACATTTCAAAAGTAATCACCATTTATATTTGATATATATCCTCCTAGAGTGTTTTCTCTAGTGTGTTGATTCTTTTTCCTTGAAATAAAAATCTTTGTTTCTCCTTATCATTGATGATAGTCACAAAAAATGTTTTAAATGTGGAGAAAGTGACAATTCTACTAGAATCCATTTCCCTGAGGCAACTACTAACAGATTGTCCATTATCCTTATGCATTCGCACTCTCAATAAGAAAAATGAAAATACAACATACAGTCTGTCTTGTAACTTTCTTCTACTTAATATATTATTTGCATGTTTGCATGACAAGGATACCTCGTGTGTCATGATCGCCTGCCCAGAATTTAATTATTTGGGTGGTCACGTGACCAGTCCCAGGCTGAGGGCAAGACACACACTGCTTCATGCTCTTTCTTGCTATTCTTGGGTTCCTTCCAAGATCATTTTCCTGGGGCCCTTCAGGGGGGTAGGCAGGCCTCTGCCCTCCTTCACTTGTTGGGTGCTATTGGTAAACCTGAAAAACTCTACTTCCCACTCCTCCTTGCTTGTTGCTCTTAGAGGTTATAGGTTAGAGACTGGACTGAGACCAATCCTAATATATGGGAAATAGTATATATCAACTTACTCTGCTCTTGAGGGAGGTGGCAGTTTGAGGGATAATTGTTGCTAATGTGCTGGGTAAGACTTCAGATCCCAGAGAACAGGGCTGGTGATTACCACCTTGTGGTGTGATTTCAAGATGAGTCTCTGGGAGCCTGGCCTCACAGAACTTACACACCCACACAGGTGTTATAAATTATCTATATTTAAAGGTAGTTTTCTGGCCTCCTGAAAAGCCTTTTTCCAATGTGGCCTGTTTTTTAATTATGGTAAAATATACATAACATAAAATTTACCATTTTAACCATTTTTAAGCATAAGTTCAGTGACACTAAGTACATTCACATTATTGTGCGACCATCCCCACCGTCCATCTGCAGAGCTTTTCTCATCTTCCCAAACTGAAACTGTCCCCACTGAACACGAGCTCTCCATTGCCCCTCCCCCAGCCCCTGGTAGCCACCATTCTACTTATGTCTCTATGAATCCGACTACTCTAGGTCCTCATGGAAGTGGGATCACACAGTATGTGTCATTTTGTGTCTGGCTTATTTCATTCAGCATAGTGTCCTGACGGTTCATCCATGTTGTAGCAAATGCCAGACTTCCTTCCACTTTGAAAGGCTGAAAAATATTCCACCGTAGGTATGTACCATATTTTGTTTGTCCATCAATGAACACTTAGGATGCTTCCACTTTTTGGCTATTAGGCATAATGCTGCTATGAACATGGGTCTACAGAGAACTAACTGTTTGAGTCCCTGCTTTCATTTTTGTGGGTATATGCCCAGCAGTGAGATTGCTGGATCACTGGTGGTTCTATTTATAATATTTTGAGGAATCTCCACACTGTTTTCCATGGCAGCTGTACCATTTTACACTCCCATCAACAGTGCACAAGGGTGCCAATTTCTCCACATCCTTGCCAACACTTGTTATTGGGGATTTCTTTTCTTTTTTTAATAGCTCTCCTAATGGTGTCAAAAGGCCAAATTTTTTTATCTCTCTTGGAAATTACCCCGAGTCTCTGAGCCAGTCTTTGAAAAGTATCACATGTGATAAATCCTGATCCTTTGAAGAGGATTTGAGCAATGGAATTTTTCTATTTAGAAATAACTAAAAATATTTTCCTACTCCATTAAATTTTTTCTTGACAATTTCCAAAAGGATCTGAAGGTAGCCATGGTCAGTCATTCAGAATGAAGACAGGGTGACCAAGGAGGCAGACAGTGGTTATAGGGACAAAGTACGGCAGCTGATGTCCTTAACCTTCCCTGAAGTCTCTGTAGAAGGCGAGTTTCCAAAACTGGGCCAGATTAGGTCAAGGTGCTCCCAAGACGCCTTCTCCGAATAAATAAATACATTTCTGGATAAATAAATAGTCCAGTATATTTTCTTTGTACCCTTTTACCAACATCTTTCCATTTCCCCCACCTCCAGTGCCAGCCCCTGGCAACCACCATTTTACTCTGTTTCTATGAGTTTGGTTTATTTTATATTTCACATATAAGTGAGATCATACAGTATTTGTCTTTTTATATGTGACATATTTCACACAGCATATGCCTTCAAGGACAATCCATGTCACAAATGGTAGGATTTCCTTCTTTTTTTTTTCATTAGTTTCAGGTGTACAAAACAATGTACTATAGACATTTATACCCCTCATAAGGTGATAAGCCCCCTCCCCCAATCTACTACCACTCTGACATTGCATATAGCTGTTACAATTCCACTGACTCTATTCCTTATGCTGTACTTCACATCCTGTGACTGTGTGTGTGTGTGTGTGTGTGTATAAAATTGTAGTTGACATTCATTATGACCTTCAAGTGTACATCGCAGTGGTCAGGCACCTACACTGCCCATGAAGTGGTCTCCCTAATAAGACAAGTGTCCATCAGATACTCTACAAAATCTTTACGTTATTGATTCTATTCCCCAAACTGTGCTTCGTATCCCCATGGCCATCTTGGGGTTACCGATTGTGCTATCTAATCCCCTCACCTTCTCCCTATACCTACCCCTCTCCCATCTAGCAACCCTCAGTTTTTCCTCTATGTCTCTGAGACTGTTTCTGATTAGTTTGTATATTTATTCTATTCTTTAGATTCCACATATAAGTGAGATCATATGGTATTTGTCTTTCTCCATCTGACTTATTTCACTTAGATAATGTTCTCTAGGTCCATCCATATCATTGCAAATGGTAAGATTTCCTTCTTCTTTATGTCCGAGTAATACTCCATTGTATAAATGTACCACAATTTCTTAATCCAGTCATTTACTGATGGGCATTTTGGTTGTTTCCTTGTCTTGGCTATTGTGAATAGTGCTGCAGTAAACATAGGGGTGCATAAATTTTTTCAAATTAGCATTTTGGATTTTTCTGGATAAATACCTAAGAGTGGAATTGCTGGGTCATAAGGTCGTTCCATTTCGTTTTTTGAGGAACCTCCATACTGATTTCCATAGTGGCTGCACCAATCTGCAATTCCACCAACAGTGCACAAGCGTTCCCTTTTCTCCACATCCTCACCAGCACTTGTTGTTTGTTGATTTATTGATGATAGCCATTCTGACCAGAGTGAGGTGGTATCTCGTTGTGGTTTTTATTTGCATTTATCTAATGATTGGTGACGGTGAGCATTTTTTCATGTCTGTTTGCCATTTGTATGTCCTCTTTAGATAAATGTCTCTTCACGTCCTCTGCCCATTTTTCAATTGGGTTGTTTGTTTTTTTTGTTGTTGTTAAGTTGAATGAGTTTTTTTATAAATTTTGGATATTAACCCTTTATCAGATGTATCATTGACAAGTATCTTCTCCCATTCATTAGGCTGCCTGGTTTCCTTTGCTGTGATGGTTATTGATGGTTTCCTTTGCTGTGAAAAAACTTTTCAGTTTGGTGTAGTCCCATATGTTTATTTTTTCTCTTACTTCCCTTGCCCAAGGGGATATATCAGTAAAAATATTACTAAGGGTAATGTCTCCAAACTTTCTGCCTATATTTTCTTCTAGGAGTTCTATGGTTTCAGATCTTACATTTCAGTCTTTAATCCATTTTGAATTTATTCTTGTATATGGTGTAAGGAGGTGGTCCAGCTTCATTTTTTTGCATGTGTCTGTCCAGGTTTCCCAGCATCATTTATTGAATAGACCGTCTTTTCCCATTGTAAATGCTTGCTTCCATTGTAGTAGATTAAATGACCATATAGGCATGGATTTATTTCTGGGCTCTCTATTCTGTTCCAGTGATCTATGTGTCTGTTTTTATGCCAGTACCATGCTGTTTTGATTACTATAGCTCTGTAGTATGATTTGATGTCCGGTATCTTGATACCTCCCACTTTGTTCTTTTTCTTAAGATTGCCATGGCTATTTGGGGTATTTTATGGTTCTATATAAATTTTAGGATTACATGTTCTATTTCTGTGAAAAATGTACTTGGTGTTTGATAGGAATTCCGTTGACTCTGTATATTGCCTGAGGCATTATGGACATTTTAACTAGTATGTTAGTCCTTCCTATCCATGAGCATGGTATGTGTTTCCATTTATTTGTATCTTCTTTAATTTCTCTCTTCAGTGTCTTATAATTTTCTGAGTACAGGTCTTTTACTTCTTTGGTTAAATTTATATCTAAGTATTTTATAATTTTTGAAGCAATTGTAAATAGGACTGTTTTCTTAATTTCTCCTTCTGATGGTTTATTATTGGTATACACAAATGCAACTGATTTCTGAATATTAATTTTGTATCCTGCTATTTTACTAAATTCATTTATCAGTTCTAATAGTATTTTTGGTGGAGTCTTTGGGGTTCTCTATATATAGTATCATGTCATCTGCATATAATGACAATTTTACTTCCTCCTTACCAATTTGGATGCCTATTATTTCTTTTTCTTGTCTGATTGCTGTGCCTAGAACTTCCAGCACTATGTTGAATAGAAGTGGAGATAGTGGGCAACCTTGCCTTGTTTCTGATCTTAGGGGGGATGGTTTTAGCTTTTCCCCATTGAGTATGATGTTAGCTGTGGGTTTGTCATATATGGCCTTTATTATGTTGAGATATGATCCCTCTATTTCTGCTTTACTAAGAGTTTTTATCATAAATGGCTGCTGGGTTTTGTCAAATGCTTTTTCTGCATCTATTGATATAACCATATGATTTTTATTTTTCATTTTGTTAATGTGGTGTATCACATTGATTTGTGGATATTGAACCAACCTTGCATACCAGGGATGAATCCCACTTGATCTTAATGTATGATCTTCTTAATATATTACTGAATTCTGTTTACTAACATTTTGTTGAGAATTTTTGCATCTATGTTCATTAGGGATATTGTCCTGTAGTTTTCTTGTTTTGTAATGTCTTTGTCTGATTTTGGGATCAGGGTGATAGTGGCTTTGTACTAAGAGTTTGGTTGCCTTCCTCCTCTGTATTTTTTGGAATAGTTTGAGGAGAATAGGTGATAATTCTTTTTTGAATGTTTGATAAAATTCACCTGTAAAGCCATCTGGTCCAGGGCTTTTGTTTGTTGGGAACTTGTTGATTATTTATTCAATTTCACTGGTAGTATTCAGTCTGTTCATATTTTATGTTTCTTCTGGAGTTAGCCTTGGAAGGTTATGCTTCTAGAAAAATACCCATTTCTTCCAGATTGTCTAATTTGTTGGTATATAGTCCTCTCTCTCTTTTTTTTTGATGAGTCTAGATGAAGGTTTGTTGATTTTGTTTATGTTCTCAAAAAAGGATTTCCATTTTTACTGCTAAATAATAATTATATATATATATACACACACACACACACACACATATACAGATATATGTATGTGTGTGTGTGTGTGTGTGTGTGTGTGTGTGTGTGTGTATATGAGGAGAGAGAGAGAGAGATCTTACATCTTTATCCATTCGACCATCCATGGACACTTAGGTTGCTTTGGTGTCATGGCTATTGTCAGTAATGCTGTAGTGAACATGGGGGTGCAGATATCTCTTCAATATAGTGCTTTCATTTACTCTGGATAAATACCCAGAAGTCAAATTGCTGGGTCATATCATAATTCTATTTTAATTTTTTGTGGAACCACCATACTGTTTTCCATAGTGACTGTACCAATTTACAATCCCACCAACAGTGCATTAGGGTCCCCTTTTCTCTGTATCCTTATCCACCCTTGTTATCTTTTGGGTTGGACATGTCTGTAAACATAGCAGCTATCAGACCAGGGTAACCCTGATTTCTTTCTCTCTAGGGCGGACGTGGACATGAAAAACTCAACTTCCTTAATACGGACAATCAAAGAAGCTGACACGGCAGATTTAGGAGAGCTGAGAGAAGAGAACCCTAGAAGGAAGAAAAAGAAACCTGCCAAGAGTCTGCCTCTCCAGGAGGTGGTGCCCTCGGACTCAGATGACCCTTCTCATGGCAACAGGTTCCAAGAGTCCTACCCCAAGAGATACCTCAAGCCTAAGGTGGGAGGGAGATGGCATCACTTATCTCTGTAACACCCTGAAATCTCAAGAGTAGTGCATGCAAGGTCAACCCCCAGTTTCCCGGCCTTCCCGGCCAGTATAAGTCCCAAAACAGCAAAAATTCTAACACCCTTAAGTAATGCTGACACCCACCTCCCCAGACAAGGTCCTCGGCCCGGGGTCTAGGAGCCAGCCAGGCTGTTGCTGCCACACCTCCACCTAAGCAGCCCCACCCTGCACTTCTAGAGCCACCCACAGCAGCAAAAGGCTAAGGACCATCACCGAGAAACCTTAAAGCAGTCTAGTGACAGCTTTGTTTAAGAACCAACATTCCTCCAGGGTGGCCCAGACCTCAGCCTGTCGACTCTGGGCCTAGCCCCTCTGCTGAGGTAAGGCCACCCTCCTTCACCCACCCCTGCCTGCCCTGTTTGTAACGAAGGTAGACTTCCCTGCCATCCCCACACCTGGATCTCCTACCTGTTTGAGCTATTCGTTTTGGCTTTTCCTGGCCATTCTTTATCCTGTTCTTTACCCTGTCCTCACAAACTCAATCTTCTATTAGACTCTCCACACACAGAAGTTAATCTGGCAGAGTACTATCATAAGATATTCAATTTTTTTGGAAGTCAATTACTTGTCATCCAAGCCTGAAGTCTTGTTTTAAATTGATTATCTCATATGAATTGGGGATTTTATCATTTAATGTTAGGACTGAAATTGAAACCTAGTAACTTCTATGACTGCTGCAAGACTGAACATACAGTATTTTACTGTTATCTGGAAATTTTTATTGAGCCCTCCCTAATTATTTTTGTCTGTAGTCTGTTGTAGGTACCTCTAATTGAGCACGGAGCCAGAATAAAAACTCTTACATTGGAAACATTTCAAAACTCTTGGATTGTTTGTTACTATTTTTTTAACAATAAAATGTGTTAGCAATAAAATAGAAGTATTCACTTCTATTCATTAATTTCTTAGTAAAATTAGCTTTATTAATATTAAAAATGAAAGAGCTCTCCAAAATTCTCTTATTCTAATCAATAATAGCTTTGGAGCTAGATAATAATATGGTACAGATTATTAATAAGAAAAATATTGGATGCTTTTTTCAAATAGAAAAGCTAGGGCAGTGCTCTAATACTCTAAAGCAGGGGTGTCCAAACCTTTTTCAACGTTTTTCACCAAGGGCCGTATGCGGTAAAATACACAAACAGCCGGGCTGCTCACTCGAGGTGAAGTACGTATTGCCTCACCTGGTTTATTTAAGTAAACTAAATATATTTTTGGAATTTGCTGCGGGCCAATAAAAAATGGATTGCGGGCTGCAGTTGGCCTGCGGGCTGCAGTTTGGACACCCCTGCTCTAAAGAGTCACAAGCTAATTAAAAGTGATGCTCTATATAACTGCTGAACAACTATGGTGTACACCTGAAACTGATATAATGTTGTATGTTAGCTACATTTTTTTAATAAAAATCTTAAAATACGTTGAAAAAGAAAGTGATGCTCACATTCCTGAAAGCTGGGAGGTCACCAGGGTCATGGCCAAGAACTTAAAGGAGGGTCCACTTCCAAACATGTGAAAGAAAAAGGGACATGAGCTCAGCATCAGGCTCATAGTAATGCAGTGAGGAAGGAACTGCGGAGTGAGGACGTGACCCAGAACAAGGCAGAGACAATGTGGGAGGCGTGTCGCCACCCAGAGCCCAGATTCTCCCAGGCAGGAAGACTCTGGAGTGGTCTCCTGGGTTTGGTCTGCACTGTGGAGAACTGGTGGGGCAGGAAAGAAACCATTCATCCAGTGGCAGTCATTCATTCATGCGTGCATTCATTCGATTATTCAGCAAGCAATTGAGTGCTAACAGTGTGCCAGGCTCCAGAGAGACTGTCAGCCTTTTGAAAGGTGGTTGGTTACCTTCTCTCTATATTCTACTCTCTTCATCTCCACAGGATACAGGGGTGATGGATCACAGGACAAATATATATGTACAGTAACAGTTTATTGACATTGCGTTACAGTGCTCGATGACGTTAAGTGATATGTTCAATGTGTCACCCTTTGTTGTAATGCCCAGTTTGATGTGTGTTTGCACTTCTGGCCAATGTGAAATAACAGGAAGTGGATCACCCCTCCTCCACCTGGAACAGCTAAAACACCTGATAAAATGTATGTAACAACGGTTTCCAAAATATTGGGCATAGGCAGTGATCTCTGAGAAACAAACAAAGTGAGACGGCTTCAGGCTGCAGAGTGTGCATTACCTCAAGTAATTCCTGTGTTTGATTGTCACTGAATAAATCTGCATGTTTAGCATATGCCAGAAATAACAAAAGGGGTTCAATTTGTTTTTTAAAAAATGCTATGTATCCTGATTTTATGGCCACCCTATGCAATTGGCCTGGATCATAAGCCAGGGTGGGGCATCGGGATGGAGTGATTGACAGCCACTCCATGTGGCTATGTGAGATGGATACAAGCTAAGTCCCTGAAAGAGAGAGATAGCTCTCATCAGGAGATCAAGAAGAGACTGGATGACCACTTGAGTGATATGCAAAAGATCCATGCATCAAGTGACAGAGTCACCAACATTGCCTCTAAGTTCCTTTCAACTCCAGGAGTCTATGGATCAATGACATAGTCCATTACCAACTCAGAGCAGTTCCTCATATATGAAAAACTGTTCTTATAGAGGGTGAAGAGCGAGGGAGGAGTTGTAGCCAACACAATTAGACAAGAGAAATTAATTGGGGAAATAGAATTGAAAAAAGTAAAATTATATTGCACATGATAAAAGAGTATACTTGAAAAACCTGAGAGAATCAATGTTAGTACTAATTCAAATAAAAATAACTCAGGATAGAAATTTTATATACAGAAATCAATAGTTTTCATGTACACAAATAATGATCATTTAGAAAGTATATTGATAGAGAAAACCTAATTTACAGTAACAATAAAGAAGATAAAATATAGTTGATTCTCATTATCCATGGCAGTTACTGTTCTGGGGTAGAATTAATCCCTGGTCGTTCACAGGTGAAAGCATTCACAGACTCTACAAAGTGGGAGAGCAAGAAAGTTGTATTAAAGTTCGGACAAAGAAAATGCCCATGGCAGTGTCTAAAGATGATGGCTGCCACGGGTTGTAAGCAGAAAAACACCAGTGGTGGCGGGGGGTGGGGCGGTGCAAGGGTAGAGTCTCAGAGTGGATAGCTGCACCTAACTTGAGGTTAGCTTTTTCTTATATAGGAAAGGGGAGTTGGTCAGGCAGGTCTGAGGGCTGATGTCCTTCCTGGGCATCAAAGCCTGGGGCTTTATGTGTCACTAGTAAAAACTGCAAGGAAGTTGCAAATTGGATTCCCGAGTCCAGGCACCTGAGGATTCAGAAATTGCTCTTTTCACATTAGGATGTTATAAATTAACAAGGTATGGGTAGCCTTGAGAAAGGGAACAAAACACAGTTCTTAAGTTAATCAGTAGGAGGAGAAACAAAGAGGAAACAGCTGACTATCAGGGCGGATCAAACTGCAAACTAAGTTTAACTACAAGTGGCTAGATAGCAAGCTATATAGTGAATCAAACTGCCAACTAGCTGAGTCTATCTGCATTATTGATTCCCTGAATTTCTCCCTTACAGTTTCTGTAAAGTCACCTCTAACACTGAATTAACAAATACTGAGTCATTGCCCTTAGGGAAATACAGGGTAGCTTCCTGCAAGCCTCTGGCCTGGCATTTTCACCCAACTGATCAATACGTAACCTTCTTCTATGTGTGATTCTGTTTAGAGACACCTTGTTTAGTATACAGTGTTGATTTAGTGACAAGGAGCACTACCCCCTCAGTGAAGCTGGCCTAGCACATCTCTGTCAGGCATCAGCCTGCTTCACGTAGGAGCCCTGAGTGGCAGGCACATCAACATCAACACAACACTCGGGCCTTAAACAGTGAAATGAACAGTAAGTACAAAAATGTGAAAAACATGGCACTAAACATGCGACAAAAAAGACAATCTTTTACACTAACACCTGAAAAAGACAGAAAGATGAGTAATATTTTCCCCATTCTGAGCATACACTTTGGAACTTTGGAACTTTGGAGCTTTGGAACTTCAAAAGCTCTCCGTATCCCCACAGGGACGCGGTGCCCTATGACCCAGGCAAACTGTTAACAGAGGAGAAGCCCGTCTTCCAGGGAATCCCAACATTGTGTGAGAAGCAGAATAGTGCAGAGAAAACATAACACTACAGTGTGAGAGAGAAAAAAAGGCTGCAGTCGGAGAGAAAGTAAAACATTCTACAAACATGTACTGGAAAACAAAAGAAAGACCTCTTTCTATCAACCTGTTGAAGAACCCACTCCTGTAGATGTCTAGGAAGAGAAATAATAAGTCATTAATTGCCATGAATAACCAAGGCAACAAGACAACTCAGAAAGAAAGTGAAAAGTCTCCAGAAAATGAATTTAAAGATATGGAAATATGTGACTCAAATGACAGAGATTTCAAGATTGCAGTTCTGAAAAAAACTCAATGAGATGCAAGAAAACACAGAAAAGCAGTTTAATGAACTCAGAAACACAATCAAAGAACAACATGAACATTTTACCAAAGAGATTGAAATAGAAGAAATTAAGAATGAAATAGCCAGCTTAGGTAGTAGAGTTGACCTGATGGAGGAAAGAATCAGTGACATCGAAGATAGAAACCTAGAAATGACACGAATGGAAGAAGAAAGAGACTTGAGACTTAAAAGAAATGAAAGAACTCTATCAGAAAGATCAATATAAGAATAATGGGCATACCAGAAGGAGAAGAAAGAGAGAAGGGAACAGAGAGTATATTCAAACAAAGAGTCGATGAGAACTTCCCAAACTTGTGGAAAGAACTGGATCTTTGAATCCAAGAAGCAAATAGAACACCTAATTACCTCAATCCCAACAGGCCTTCTCCAAGGCACATTGTATTGAAGCTGTCAAAAATCAATGACAAAGAAAGAATCTTCAAGGCAGCCAGGGAAAAGAAGATGGTAACCTACAAAGGAAAGCCCATTAGACTATCATCAGATTTTTCAACAGAAACTCTACAAGCCAGGAGGGAGTGGAACCGAATATTCAAACTATTGAGAGAAATTATGAGCCAAGAATAATATACCCAGCAAAGATATACTTTAGATATGAAGGACAAATAAAGACTTTTCCAGACATACAGAAGCTGAGGGAATTTTCTAATATACGACCTGCACTACAAGAAATACTAAAGGAGACTATTCGACCACCATCAACAGGGACAATTTGTGGCAACCAAAACATAGAAAGGGGGAGAGTAAAGGCCTGAACCAGAATATGGGAATGGAGAAAGTAGGCATGCTGACGAAAATGGAATACTCTAAATATCAAACTTTCTTTTACATAAACTTAAGGGTAACCACTCAAAAAAAAAAAAAATCCAGAACAGAAATACATATTGTAATAAAAGAAGAAACAAAGGGAAACATCATAGACTGCCACCACACAGAAATAATAGACAACAACAAAAAGGCAAAGAAATAATGGAGACACAGTTTTACCAGAAAACTAAAGATAGAATGATAGGAAATCCTCACATATCAATAATCACCTTAAATGTAAATGGACTGAACTCACCAATAAAAAGGCACAGAGTAGCAGATTGGATCAAAAAACTAAACCCAACCATATGCTGTCTCCAAGAGACACATCTCAGCTACAATGACATAGACTCAAGTGAAAGCGTGGAAATTGACATTCCAAGCAAACGGTATCCAGAGAAAAGCAGGTGTAGCTATACTGATATCAGATGAAACAGACTTCAGGGTGAAAAAGGTAACAAGAGACAAAGATGGACATTTCATAATGGTGAAAGGGACTATACAACAAGAAGACATAACAGTCATCAATATGTATGCCCCCAATCAGGGAGCACCAAAATATACCAAGCAACTACTAATAGAACTAAAGAGAGAAACTGACCAAAAGAGAATCATACCAGGGGACTTAAATACATCATTGACAGCTATGAATAGATCATCCAAACAGAAAATAAATAACGAAATAGCAGCCCTAAATGACACATTAGATGAAATGGACATAATTGACATTTGTAGAGTACTTCATCCTAAAACATCAGACTATACATTTTTTTCTAGTATACATGGAACATTCTCAAGGATAGACCGTATACAGGGACATAAAACTAACCTCAGCAAATTTAAGAAGATTAAAATCATACCAAGCATGTTCTCTGATCACAAGGCTTTGAAATTGGATATCAGTTGCAAAAAGAAAGCAGAAAAAACCACAAATACATGGAGATTAAATGACATACTTTTAAAGAACGACCATGTCAAATAAATTAGAGGAGAGATCAAAAGATACATAGAAACAATGACAATGAAAATACATCCTACCAAAATTTTGGGGATGTAGCGAAAGCAGTTTTAAGAGGGAAATTTATATCACTGCAGGCCTATCTCAAGAAACAAGAAAAATCCCAAATAAATAACCTCATGTTACACCTTAAAGAACGAGAAAAAGAAGAACAAATGAAACCCAAGGTCAGCAGAAGAAAGGAAATAATAAAAATCAGAGCAGAACTAAATGAAATAGAGAACAAAAAGACAATAAAATTAATGCGACAAAGAGCTGGTTCTTTGAAAAGATTAACAAAATTGACAAACCCTTGGCTAGACGCACTAAGATGAAAAGAGAGAAGACACTAATAAACAAGATCAGAAATGAAAAAGGGGAAGTTATCACTGATGCCACAGAAATACAAAGGATCATCCAAGAATACTATGAAGGACTACATGCCACCAAATTCAATAACCTAGAAGAAATGGACAAGTTCTTAGAAACATATAACCTTTCTAGTCTGAACCATGAAGAACTGGAAAATCTAAAAAGACCGGTCACCAGTAACGAAATTGAATCAGTCATCCAAAACCTTCCCAAAAGCAAAAGTCCGGGTCCAGATGGCTTCACTAGTAAATTCTACCAAACCTCCAAAGAGGATCTCATACCAATCCTGCTCAAACTCTTCCAAAAAATTGAAGAAGAGACAGTACTCCCTAACTCATTTTATGAGGCCAACATTACCCTGATTCAAAACCGGGTAAGGACAACACAAAAAAAGAGAATTACAGACCAATATCTCTGATGAATACAGATGCAAAAATCCTAAACAAAATTCTATCAAATCAAATGCAACAATGCATTAGAAAGATTATTCATCACGACCAAGTTGGGTTCATCCCAGAGGCACAAGGATGGTTCAACATCCGCAAATCCATTAATGTGATACATCACATAAACAAAATAAAGGACAAAAATCATACGATTATATCAATTGATGCAGAAAAAGCATTTGACAATATACAACATCCATTTATGATTAAAACACTTAATAAAACAGGTATAGAAGGAAAATACCTTAACATAATAAAGGCCATATATGACAAACCCTCAGCTAATCTCATAATTAATGGTGAAAAACTGAAGCCCTTTGCTCTACGTTCAGGAACACGACAGGGCTGTCCCCTATCACCTCTGCTTTTCAACATAGTGTTGGAAGTCCTTGCCAGAGCATTCAGGCAAGAGAAAAGAAATAAAAGGCATCCAAATTGGGAATGAAGAAGTTAAATTGTCACTCTTTGCAGATGACATGGTGCTATACATAGAAAACCCTAGAGACTCCACCAAAAAGCTATTAGAAACAATCAACAAATACAGTAAAGTTGCCGGCTACAAAATCAACATACAAAAAGTCCATTGCATTCCTATATACTAACAATGAAATCTCAGAAAAAGAAATAAAACAAACAGTTCCTTTGCAATTGCAGCAAAAAGAATAAAAAACCTAGGAATAAACTTAACCAAGGATGTGAAGGACCTATATGCTGAAAACTATAAGACATTTTTGAAAGAAATTGAAGAAAACACAAAGAAATGGAAAGACATTCCATGCTCATGGATTGAAAGAATCAACATAGTTAAAATGGCCGTATTACCCAAAGCAATATACAGAATTAATGCACTCCCCATCAAAATCCCAATGGCATTTTTAAAAGAAATAGAACAAAAAATCATCAGATTTGTTTGGAACCACAAAAGACCCCGAATAGCCAAAGGAATCTTAAGATAAAAGAACAATGCTGTAGGTATCACACTCCCTGACTTTCGCTTGTACTACAGGGCAACAATAATCAAAACAGCATGGTACTGGTAGAAAAACAGACACATAGACCAATGGAATAGAATTGAGAAATCAGAAATAAAACCATATAAATATGGACAGATAATTTTTGACAAAGAAGCAAAAAACATACAATGGAAAAAAGACAGCCTCTTCAATAAAGGGTGCTGGGAGAATTGGAAAGCCATGTGCAAAAGAATGAAACTGGACTGCTGTCTGTCACCATGTACCAAAATTAATTCAAAATGGATCAAAGACTTAGGCATAAGACCTGAAACAATAAACTGCATAGAAGAAAACATAGGTACTAAACTTATGGACCTTGGGTTCAAAGAGCATTTTATGAGTTTGACTCCAAAGGCAAGGGAAGTAAAAGCTAAAATAAATGAATGGGACTATATGAAACTTAAATGCTTCTGCACAGCAAGAGAAACCATCGACAAAATAAAGCAGCAACCGGGGCCAGCCTGGTGGCTCAGGCGGTTAGAGCTCCATGCTCCTAACTCCGAAGGCTGCCAGTTCGATTCCCACATGGGGCCAGTGGGCTCTCAACCACAAGGTTGCTGGTTCAACTCCTCGAGTCCCACAAGGGATGGTGGGCTCTGCCCCCTGAAACTAAGATTTGAACACAGCACCTTGAGCTGAGCTGCCTCCCAGATGGCTCAGTTGGTTGGAGTGTGTCCTCTTAACCACAAGGTTGCCAGTTTAATTCCTCGAGTCCCGCAAGGGATGGTGGGCTGCGCCCCCTGCAACTACCAACTGGCAACTGGACCAGGAGCTGAGCTGCACCCTCCACAACTAAAACTGAAAGTTCAACAACTTGAAGCTGAACGGCACCCTCCACAACTGATATTGAAAGGACAGCAACTTGACTTGGAAAAAAGTTGGAAAAAAGTCCTGGAAGTACACACTGTTCCCCGATAAAGTCCTGTTCCTTTTCCCTTTCCCCAATAAAATCTTAAAAAATAAAAAAAATAAAGAGGCAACCAACAGAATGGGAAAAGATTTTTGCAAACAGTGCCTCCAAAAAGGGGCTAATATCTAAAATATACAAGGAACTCATGCAACTCAACAACAAAAAAACAAACCCAATTGAAAAATGGGCAGAGGACCTAAGAGACATTTCTCCAAAGAGGACATACAAATGGCAAATAGCCTTTTGATAAAATGCTCAACATCACTAATCATCAGAGAAATGCAAATAAAAACCACAATGAGATATCACCTCACCCCAGTCAGAATGGTTATCATCAACAAGACAAATAGTAACAAGTGTTGGAGAGGCTGTGGAGAAAAAGGAACCCTCATACACTGTTGGTGGGAACGCAGACTGGTGCAGCTGTTATGGAAGGCAGTGTGGAGGTTCCTCAAAAAATTACAAATAGAATTACCATATGACCCAGCAATCCCTTTCCTGGGTATCTACCCAAAAAATCTGCAAACATTTATCCATAAAGACACGTGTGCTCCAATGTTCATTGCAGCTTTGTTTATGGTGGCCAAGACATGGAAACAACCAAAATGTCCTTCGATAGATGATTGGATAAAGAAGTGGTATATATGTGGTATATA
Organism: Rhinolophus ferrumequinum; assembly: GCF_004115265.2. Taxonomy (NCBI): domain Eukaryota; kingdom Metazoa; phylum Chordata; class Mammalia; order Chiroptera; family Rhinolophidae; genus Rhinolophus; species Rhinolophus ferrumequinum. Next base: position 2,967,361 of record NW_022680356.1, read on the forward strand.
TTGTGGTATATATACAACAATGGAATACTATTTGACGGTAAGAAAAGATGAAATGGGACCATTTGTGACAACATGGAAGGATCTTGAGATTATAATGCTAAGCGAAATAAGTCAGACAGAAAAAGCAGAGAACCATATGATTTCACTGACATGTGGTATATAAACCAGAAACAACAAAAGAACAAGAAAAACACACGAGAAACAAAAACTCATAGACACAGACAATAGTTTAGTGGTTACCAGAAGGTAAGGGGTGTGGGAGGTGGGAGATGAGGGTAAAGGGGATCAAATATATGGTGATGGAAGGAGAACTGACTCTGGGTGGTGAACACACAATGCGATTTATAGATGATGTGATACAGAATTGTACACCTGAAATCTATGTAATTTTACTAACAGTTGTCATCCCAATAAACTTTGATTAAAAAAAAAGATTTTCATAATTTCTTCTACTCTGCTTTTCCTAATTCAATTTATTCCTAAGAATTTTATAGTGTAAAAAAAATGTCCAAACATTTCTGAAAGACATTAAGAAAGACATAAAGTAAGACTCAAACATTCCTTACTTTTAGATAGAATAGCTCAATGTCAAGGTGTTAATTCTCCCTGAGTTCAATAAAAATAACAGCAAATATTTTTTGAGGCTTGAAAAGTCAAAAGTAAAGTTTATAAGGAAAAGTAAACATGTGAGAGTAACTAGAAAATTCTGAAAAAGAAGAGCCAAGAGGAGGCTCTTAATACATGAGATACCATATAAAACACTATAATATCTTTATGCCTAAAATAGTGTGATGCCAGCACAAGAGAAGACAAGCAGCCCAATGGAATAGAATAGAGTTCAGAAACAGACCCAAAAATAGAGAGAAATTAAGCATAAAGGTGGCATAAAGGGCTAATGTCCCTAAATTATAGAACTGTTAAAAATTGAGGGGGAAAATGACCAAAAGCCTGGCAGACAAATAGGCAAAAGACATGAACTATTCGCATAGATATAAGAGTAGACTTAAAATACAAAAAGATGTTTAACTTCACTCATGAAATACTCGAGATATACAAATTAAAACTACAGTTAGGGAACTTCCAGACATGTTGCAATGTGAAGTAGTAGTGCAGATCCTTTCACAAATAACAATTTTAAGACCTAGGTAAAATATTTAAATCAACAAGTATGTAAAGGCACAATAAAATGTTCAAAACCATGCAGAATGTGGAGGGTTTATTCTCTAAAAACTGCAGCTGGAAAAAGAATTGTGAGATTGTGACACTCTGGCCTAAGGGCACTCTCCAACTTTCAGGGTCAAGGACACAAAAATGCAGCCTGACTGGCTCAAGGTGCCCGAGATAAAGTTCAGGGCTGGAAAAGAAGTAGAAACTTATAGAAGAAATCCTGGCAGCAAGAAACCACAGTAAGAGCAAGTCATAAAATCTGCATATAAATTCTGTTCTAATTCCTGGCTGATCACTAAATTATGCATGTATAGGGGAGAACCCAGGAAACCATGTTTAAAAAAATAAAAAAGTAAGCAGAAAACAGAGGAATCTCTTAAGAGATGGAGCTGCGTGGAACCGTGTGTATATTTGCTGCTTGTGGACTGAAATGCATTTCCAAATCATTTACTGCTTGGGCAGCAGTGACCTAATCCTACAGGATTACAGTGTCAGGGGACAGAGTCTGAGGCCAGCACAGCAAGGAAGTTTAAACAAGGAAATCACTAAAAGAGTGAACTCCAAAATCGGCCCAAATCCTTGGATGACCACCAGATTACGCAGGCATAGGGGAAATACCCAAAGTGCCAGGATAAAAAAGCAGCAGTGAGAAGTCGTAAGAACAGAATAGAGATGGGAACTGCTTCATGCTACAGGAGAAACCTTTGCAGTTTGAGTACAGGCAAGTTAACTTCCTACTAGAACAGGAAAAAAAAATCAAGCAGACAAAAACAAAAAAACCTTGAAGAACACATCACTAGAGCATATTGCCTAAAGTGTCCAGTTTTCTGATGTTGAATCAAAAACTTAGTTAGTAGACATGCAAAGCAACAGAAAAATGTGTTCTATTCTAATGGATAAAAGACACTCAATAGAAACTTTGAGTCCAGGGGTTGTATTTAACAGACTTCAAAGCAGCTATTATAAATATACAAAGAATTAATGTAAATATAATTAATATAAAAATAATATAATAAAGAATTAATATAAAAATATATATAAAGAATTAAAATATAGTATCAATGAAGAAATGGATAGGGAATCTCAATAGAAAATGAAGGTATTAAAAATACAGACGAAAAATTCTACAGCTTAAAAGTACAACAAAACATATACTAAGTAGACTGAACAATAGGAAGAGAGAGCAGGAGAATCATTGAACTTGACGATAAATTAATAAAAATTACCCAATTCAAAAAACAAAGAAAAAAGGATTGAAGAAAAATAAACAGAACCTCAGAGATCTATAGGATGATTCAAGCTTTTCAAAATATTTGAAATTATAGACTTCTAAAAGAGGAGACAGAGAAATAAAGAAAATATATTTGAGACAATGAAAACTCCCAAAATTTGGTGGAAAACAGTGGATCCAAGAAGTCTAATCCTAAGTGTTATAAATACAAAGAAAACCAAGGCACATCACAGTCAAACTGCTAAAAGATGGCAACAAGCAAGAGAAGAACAATATGTTACATTCCAGGAAACATGACATGATATTAATGAGTTCTCAACAAAAACTATGGAGATCAGAAGATAATTGAATGGCAAAACGCGGGTTCTTAGGTGAAATGCCTGTTCAGATATTTTTCCCATTTGTTAAATGGGTTGTCTTTTTATTATTGATTTTCATAAATTCTTTATATCCTTTGGAAATGAGTCCTTTGTCAGATAAATGTATTGTCAATATTTTCTTTCTGTCTAGGGCTCATCTATTCATTTCTTTTTAAAAATATTTATTTTAAACTAATTTAAGACATATAGAAAAGTTATAAAAATAGTCCAAAGAATTTCCATCGTATGCCCTTCACCCAGAACCCGTTAACATTTTACCACTTACCATATCGACTTTCTCTCTCTCCCTGTCCTTCTCCCTCTCTTACACATAATGAAGAAATGGATAGGGAATCTCAAGAGAGAAATTACACACACACACACACACACACACACACACACACACACTTAAGGTTTTTCTGCTAGCCCGGCCTATCTCCTTATCAGATTATGTATTCTTTAACACACTGCACACAATATGGTTCCCAGCTGAACTGGCTGTCTTGTTGCCTTTCTGTGGCACAATGTATGTGCCTTTTAACCATAACCTGTAGATATTGGGCCCAGCACATCTGAAATTTGTTTGGACTAGGCAAATTTTACATAATTAGAATAGCAAAAAATTTAGTTCCTCTCCTCGATTTTTTAAATCAAAAAAGATAATATGGACCAAGAATAACAAATTATATATTTACACAGTGAAACAGAAAGAACTATAGCTATAAGCAACAACATCACTGAATCTTAATATTGATTGGAAAAATAAAAGCAAATCCCAAAAGACTATGTAGACCATAATCCCATTTTCTAAATTTTAAGAACAAAACTGTATATCACTGGGGAGTCCCCTAAGCCACACCCACCTGTATGTGCTCATACTTGAGTTCCATCCCTCTGGGCATGGCTAGCATTTATCCTTTTATTTCTCTCATGCTGAAACCATAGGTCAGTAGCACTGGATTCAGCAGGTTCCCTGTGTCCAGCCTTCCTTGGCTCCTGATGGTTGGATGTCACCCTTTGTCGAGCGGGGCGTCCGGCGGGGTCTCTGGTCCCACTCCCACACAAAAACGCAGGATATGGCTAGGCCAAAAAGGAACACCCACGGAGCCATAAGTAGGGGAGTCATATCTCTATACTCTCGCTGGCGGCTGGGTTGGAGACACAGGAACCAGGAGCAACACAATTCTCAACCCTCACTGTGCCGCTTACAGACTCAGCCACCATCTTCTTGCTAGCATAGCCACAGCTGATGGCCATTTGATCACAGTCGATGGCCATTTACTACCTGAGCCAGCACCTTTCTATGTGAGGCCGAGAGCCTGGAAACTGCTTTTTGGGGCTCTGTCCCCACACTCCACCTCTACAGGGTCTCGCCTCACAATCTACGCGACAAGCGTCTTCCGCGAGGGGCCCTGTGCGAGGAGCCTGGAGGTGAATGCTATTTCCTGGACACAGCCAAGCTCTCTGGTCACAGCCAGGGTTTCTCAGGGCACCACCAGTACTTCTGGGCACAGCCAGACTTCCTGGACTTCTTAGGGTACCACTAGTCTCCCCGGGCACAGCCAGGGCCTCTCAGGGCACTGCCACTCTCTCTGGGCACAGCCAGACTTCCTGGACTCAGCCAGGGCTTCTCAGGGCACTGCCGCTCTCTCTGGGCACAGCCAGACTTCCTGGACTCAGCCAGGGCTCTCAGGGCACTGCCGCTCTCTCTGGGCACAGCCAGACTTCCTGGACACAGCCAGGGCTCTCAGGGCGCTGCCACTCTCTCTGGGCCTCTCAGGGTACCGTGCTGGAACAATAGCGACTCACAGTCAAGGTGCTTACATATTCTCGATGGCGGCCAGTCAAGACACAAAAGCAAATATCCGCCAGTTCCACTACATGGTGGTATGTTCCCAAACAGTCAAGTGGTCCATTAAATTAGGGATGGAAGGCAATCCCCATAGTCCATAGTCATTTGCCAGGGCTGTCCTGGGGGTGAGGGACGACCTTGACCTCACCCTCAGCTCCCACGGAGGACTCAGCAAGTGTTTCCTCCTGGGACTACAAGTCCTGCATCCGGGCTGTCTCAGCAAGCACTTCCCAGCCCACGGGGCCGCAACCACCTTCGCTTTCTCCGGCCTCTGCTGGTTGGGGAACCGTCCACGTCTTCCCACCCCTCCACGGGGGTCCAGCTCTCAGGCATCTGCTCCTCCTGGTCTTCCTGAGACTGAGTGTTCATAGGCACAAACTGCTCCACCGTCCTTCGGAGAGCTTTGGCCGACACCATTTGTCGTGCGGGGCGGCCTATGGGGTATCCTGCCGACTACGCCAAGTGTCGTGCGGGGCGTCCGGCGGGGTCTCTGGTTCCACTCCCCACACAAAAACGCAGGATATGGCTAGGCCAAAAAGGAACACCCACGGAGCCATAAGTAGGGGAGTCATATCTCTATACTCTTGCTGGCGGCTGGGTTGGAGACACAGGAACCAGGAGCGACACAATTCTCAACCCTCACTGTGCTGCTTACAGACTCAGCCACCATCTTCTTGCTAGCGTAACCACAGCTGATGGCCATTTGATCACAGTCGATGGCCATTTACTACCTGAGCCAGCACCTTTCTATGTGAGGCCAAGAGCCTGGAAACTGCTTTTTGGGGCTCTGTCCCCACACCCTTTTCCCTACAGACCCCTCCTCATTTCCTTAGCGATTCCTGACTAAGGACTGAAGCAACTTGGGATAGACACAGTCCTACCCCCACCTCCCAGTCTCACCTACCCCTTCTCCACAGCTCCCTTCTCACTGGGGTCTCCCAGTTCTGACACAGGCTTAGGGTTTCTGGGACTCCCTCTCCTGGGTCTCTTGCTGCCATGGACCTGTTAGGCTACCCCACTAACTCGTCTGGTGTTGCCTGGTGCTGATTGTGTCCTGCATCATGACAAGATTGCTGTTGCTTCCACACCTGGTTGTATCTCAGATGAAGCTTGAGCAACAGGACAGGTCCCCAGAGCAACCCCACTCGGTGAGCCTTTGGCCAAATCTGGACTCTCCATCCTGGCAGTGCAGGGTTTTGCTGCGGGAAGCCTATTGCAGACAAATTCATAGATATATCCCCTCCGGGCTCTTGCTGCTTACCTCCAGTCTCAATTCATCTGTTTCCACCTTTTAGGGACCAAAAGTTCTTCAGTGAGGATGGCTGCCACACATATTGTCATGCGGGGTGTCAGGCGGGGTCTCTAGTCCCGCTCCCTGTATAAGAACGCAGGATATGGCGAGGCCAAAAAGGAAAACCCACGGAGCCATAGATAGGGGAGTCATACTACTACAGTCTCGCTGGTGGCTGGGTTGGAGGCACAGGAAGCAGGAGCCACACGATCCGCAACCCGCTGTCCACTTGACTCTTGCCAACCAACCTCACTTGCGAGCTGCAATCCGCCACTCTGCAATCCGCAATCCACACTCTGCCGCTTGCTAGCTTAGCGATGGCAGTTCTATCAGTGGCTAATGGCTAACCGGTAACAGCTGATGGCCAACTAGTCACAGCAGACGGCCATCTACTACTTGAGCCAGCACCTTTCCACGTGAGGCCGAGAGCCTGGAAACTGCTCTCTGGGACTCTGTCCCCACACAGGTCATTTCCTAAGGGCCACTGCCGTGCCTGGTCCCGCACGCGTGCTCTAAGTCTCAGCGCATGTCTCCATTTTATGGTTCATTTTGTAAGGTCTTGTTTCCTCCCTCGGATCTTAGAAATGTTATGCATTTCAAAAACAAAGTCCAAAGGGACTTCTCTTTTTAGGATTATGTCTTAAACTTGTCTCATAATAACTACTACTTTCTTCAAAGTCAGCTCTGAAATTCTTCTGAACAACAGAAAATAAACATCTGCTTTCAGTCTTCCCCAAGGACAAGCCAACAGGAAACAGCTGTAATCTGTATCATGAATTACAGGGATTAGAGGAAATAAAGCATTTCCAGACAATGAGTGCTGTAAAAAAAAAAATGCACAGGATAACTGATGTACGTTGCGGGGTCTCTGGGTTAAGGAGACTGCGGTCTTGATGAGGCATGGTCTCAGGAGTTATGTTTTCTCTTGCTTAAATTCACTTCAGGTTTCTTCCAGAAACCCAATGGATAAAGCAAGAACTCACCTTCAATTTCTGTGCTGTGGGTTCAATTTTGATTTTTTGTTGTTGTTGTTTGTTTGTTTGATTTTTTATGCCTAGAATCTTTGGTCCTGTCTAAGAAAATTTTCTGGTTTTCATAAAAATATTCTGTTTTTTTTGTTGTTGTTTCTATGCATTATGGTTGTAGTTTTATATTTAGATCTATCTATGATCCATCCCAAATTAAATTTCCTGTGTAGAGTGAAGTAGTAGTTCAGGTTTTTTTTTTTTTTTTAATTCATACATAGCTCAATTGTTTGTCCACCATTTCTTAAAAATAGATGTCCCATTGAACTTCTTTGGCATTTTTACCAAAAATCAATAGACCGTAGATACATGAGTTTGTTTCTGGAATTTCTATTTTGTTCTATTAGCCTATTACTTATGCCAATACCACACTGTTTTGATTACTGTCGCTTTATCATAAGTCTTGAAATAAGGTAGTATAAATCTTCCAACCTTGTTCTTCTTTTCCAAGATGATTTTGTCTAATCTAGATCCTTTGCATTTCCATAAAACTTTAGAATCCAATTCCTTAACCAAAAAAGCCTGCTGGAATTTTGATTGGAATTGCATGGAGTCTATAGATCAATTTGGGGAGGATCTTAAAATTATTGAGATTTCATAAACGTACACTTTAACATGGTATATCTTGACATTTATTTAGGTCTTCATTAATTTTTCTCAGCAATGCTTTATAAGTCTTGTACATAGTGTTAGAGTTATGCTAAGTAATTATGTCTGTGATGCTATTATAAATGGTATTTTTAAAATTTCATTTTCTATTGTTTGTTGCTAGAATATATGAAATACAATTGAGTTTTGTATATTAACTTTGTATCCTGCAATCATATTAAATTCACTTATTCTAATATTTTTTGTAGATTAGATAGGGCTTTCAACATATGGGGTCTGACAAGTAAGTTCGCGAACTTGTTGCAATGATGTTGCTAACCTTTTTTGATATCAAAGGGATTATTCATTATTAATTTTTACAACTGGACAAAAAGTTAACCAAGTTTACTATTTGGAAGTGCTGAAAATGCTGCATGGAAAAGTTAGACAAAAATGACCTGAACTTTTCACCAACAATTCATGGCTCTGGCATCATGACAATGCACCAGCTCACACGACACTGTCTGTGAGGGAGTTTTTAGCCAGTATACAAAGCTGTATTGAAACACTCTCCCTACTCACCTGATCTGGCCCCCAGTGACTTCTTTCTTTACCCAAAGATAAAGGAAATATTGAAAGGAAGACATTTTGATGACATTCAGGACATCAAGGGTAATACGACGACAGCTCTGATGGCCGTTCCAGAAGAAGAGTTCCAAAATTGCTTTGAAGGGTGGACTAGGCACTGGCGTCGGTGCATAGCTTCCCAAGGGGAGTACTTCGAAGGTGACCATAGTGATATTCAGAAGTGAGGCATGTAGCACTTTCTCTAGGATGAGTTCGTGAACTTAATTGTCTGACCTCACACACAATCATGCTGTCTTCAAATAATGATAGTGATCTTTTTCTCATCTTTACGCCGTTTGTTTCTTTTCTTCTCTTTCTCCAAGTAGGGTACTGGCTGGGACATAGCACAGTGTTGACTAGAAGAGCTGAAAGTGAGCATCCTTGCCTTGTTCCTGATCTCAGTCTTCAAATGAAGCACAATATTAACTGTAAGCTTTTCTAAGATGTCTTTTATGAATTAGAAGAATTTCCTTTCTATTACTAATTTGCTGAGAGTTTCTTTTCTTTTTAACATAAATGGGTATTGAATTTTATAGCAGAGACTATCTGGCCTGAAAGTCTAAAATGCTTAATATCCATCCCTTTAAGAAAAATTTCTGACCCCTTCTCTAGATAAAAATAGAAAAGGTACCCATGGCATGTATATCAGTTTGCATCTAATCAAGAGACAGAAACCACATAGTAGTTTAAACAGAAGGTTAATATAAATATTATTAAGCTATGATGATAAAAGGGCAACTATTGGAAAATGTACATGGCTGAAGGAGAGTAACCACGGAAGAACAAACTTGGAATGGAGACCCCTTCCCCAAAGCTAACATTTAGACCTTGTTGGAGCTCTTAAAATTGCAGCGCTGCAGGTGGCAGAGAAGTTTGCTGGTTTGTACTGGCTGAGTTCTGCCCTTTGGGCCAGCAGGAAGCAGCCCCTGCAGTGCAGGTGGGGTAAGCTGCAGCCAGTGGCTGGCCACACGTGTGCAAAGAAAGTGGGGCCCCAGTGTGAATAGGAGACAGGGAGCTGTGGTGCTTGTGTCAGAAGGGTTGCACCACCAGAAGTTCACAGGAGACAAACCTGGGGACAAAGGCATAGGGAAGCAGAGGGAGTTGGAGCACCAGTGCAGGCAGGAGGGCTGCAGCATTTGGTAGTGTCTAGGCGAGAGAGCAGCAGGAAAATGACCACCTGGTCCAGCTGGAGCTGGGATGTCTTCAAGGGACCATGTCCGCGTGTCCTAGGCATGTGGCTGGGGCATAGCACCACTGGACATTCTCACACCCTCATTGCTGACTAATGGTGCAGCCACCAGAAATAGCAGGCGAGTCCCTTCCTGCTTTAGCCTTGTTCCAGCATCCCCCAACTGAGAAAGCTTAACATCCTGCTCACTGTAAGGAAGAAATGCAGTAACTTGTGGAGCAGGTACTGAAATTTGGAGCTGAGAGGCAATGAATGATAACTGACACAGTGTGGTTGGAGAATGGGGTATACTAGGCAATCCAGTATTTGCCCCCCTCCCCAATATTCTATTAGAGGGTCCTGAAAGGAAAGTGAGAAGTGGGTACCTTTTTTTTAACATGAGGAAACTGAGTCCCCATTAAATTAATTGCTCAAAGTTACAGAGATTTTAAGTAAAATTGTCTAGACCTTATGTCAAAATAAGCCCAATTGTGTTAAAGAGTTAATATTAAGAATAAAAACCTATAAAACCATCAAAAAAAGGTAGATGTCTTATATGTAATGGAATTACGCATTCTAGGCTTTCAATGAATTCAATGAATCTCAGTGGGAAATGTTTGCTAGTCTCTAGAATAAATGTGATCATAACCCAAATAAAAAGGGAAGCAGACTGGGGGAAATATTTTCATCAAATATACCAGGGAAAGGTCTCTATAAATATTGCACAAAAAGCTCATGAGGTAGAATTTATGTGTGAAATTTGAAAAATAAAACACAAAGCTGGTGAAAAAAAAAAACGATGGTGGGACTGATAAATGATTGATGGCAATAGAAGTCACCAAAATTTCTCTTGAAGTCAGATGTTTATATCCCTGAAATAATCCTACTTCTGGGACTATAACCTAAGGAAATAATTACAAAAAAATAGGAAAAGGTTCTATGCATGTGTTTAAGGCAGTTATATAAAGGATTGAAAAATGGGAAATAATTTACTTTAAAGGGTCCATAATAGTGTAAATCATTCTACTAATTGTGTAATTCATTTGGTCAGTGATAAATACTTGGCCTTGACCAAAAATCATTGGAAACTAAAGTAGCAAGATAGGTTACTTCTCAAGATATAACACCTAATTAAAAGCAGAATAAAAAAGGGTATTTACATCTGAAAGAAAATGATATGGGTATGTGAAGAAACCAGAAAGTAATATAAAATGTAGAATTGATTTATTGCATTGATATTTAAAGTTTATTATTAATATAATATTGCTTATGCAACACTTTTTAAAATAAATGTGGCCACCTAGTCATGACGGGGGCAGGGCCATGAGTTCCCCGGGGTGGGAGTGGCCCCCATGGCAACTTGGCTGAGCTGGGGAGCAAAGCCACGGATCCCCCGGACCCCAGTCCCGGCGGAAGGCGGAGCGCTGGCGGCCAACGGATCGAGCTGGGGGCCAGAGCACTGATCCCATCAGTGGGGCTCCGGGAGACCACGGAGGCCGGATTTGACGGGGGGCGGGCTCCTGGGCCCCCTTGGTGGTGGGTGGGGCCCAGGCAGCCGCCGTGTCTAGCTTGGAAGGGACCCGACTTCCCCGGTTGAGTATGGGCCCCGCGCGGAGGCCGGGCAGAGAAGGGGGGCAAAGCCCCAGGACCCTCCCAATCAAGGGTTGGGGTCCCAGTGGCCGCTGCGCAGAGCTGGGAGGGTGGGGCTTTGGGTTCCCCCGCAGCGGGGGCGGGTATCCAGCGGCTGCATCGCAGAGCTGGGGAGGGCCTAGACGGGGGTGTGGGGCCCCAACAGGCACCGGGATGAACCGAGGGGGAGGACCTGGGCTTCACCTTCCTGGGTGAAAAGGTACCAGTGGCCGCCGGGCCTAGCTGGGGTCAGGATTTTGGGCCCAGTTGACAGTGGGCGGGGCCCAGGCCGTCGCCGGGACAAGTTGGGGGCTGGATCCCGGGCTCCCGTGTCGTTGAGGGGGCTTTGGTGGCGCCCCTTGGGAAGCAGAGCCCTGGGCGACCCCCACCGGGGAGCGGGGCCAAGGCGGACACTGGGACAAATAGAGAGCCAGGGCAACAAGCCTCCCCACCCAGAGGCGAAGCCCCTACGGCCACCAGGCCGAGCCGGGGGCGGGGCCCTGGCATTCGCAGGGCCAAGTTGAGGGGTGGGGCCCCGGTGTCAGCCGAGCCAATTTGGGGAGCGAGGGCCCGGTCCCCCAGGCGGGGGGTGGGGCCCTGGCGGTGACTGGATCAAGACGAGTGGCAAGGCCCTTATCGTTCCGGTGGGGGGAGGGCCCCCGCAGCTGCGGGGTAGCCCCAAGGGGCGAATCCCCGGACACCCCGGGTGGTTGGCGCAGCCCCGGTGGCCGCCGAGCCAGGACAGGGGGAGGGGCCCTGTCGATTGGGGAGTGGGGATCCCGGCAGCCAACGGGCTGAGCTGGGGGCAAGGCCCGAGGACTCCCGGCGGGGATGCGAAGCTCTGGCGGCCGCTGGGCTAAGTTGGGGAACAAGGCCCTGACCGCCCTGGTAGGGGCGGAGCCCCCGCGGCAGCCGGTTGGAGCCGCAGAGCGGGACCTTGGGACCACGCAGCGGGATGTGGGTCCCCTGCGGCTGCGGTTCCGAGCAGGAAGCCAGGGCCTTGGCGACCATTGACTGGTGGCAGTGCCCTAAAGGCCGCGGGATCAAGCTGGAGGGTGGGGCCCCGACACCCCCGGTTGGAACGTGTTCCCCGCGGCAACCTGGCAGAGCTGGGGTTTAGAATCTGGGCACCCCCGGAGAGGGGTGGGGCCAAGCCGTCAAAGGGATGAGCTGGAGTGAAGGGCCCTGAGCACCTCCGTCAGGGGGAGGGGCCCTGCTGGCCGCCCTGCCAAATCAGGGGATGGGGCGCCTGTGGCTACCTAGAGGAGCAGGGAGCGGAGCCCACCGCTGTCTGGCCAAGTTGGGGGTGAAACCTCGGGCCTTCCCAGCAGAGGGCAGGGTCCCGGCAGCCGCCGAGCCAAGCTGGGGTGGGGCGCCGGTGGCCGTTAAGCTGAGAGGTGGGGAGAGGTCCTGACTCTCCCGCTGGGGACGCGGCCCGGCAGACACCGGGTTAAGCTAGGGGGCGGGATTCCAAACCCACAGTCAGGGCTGGGCCCCACAGTTGCGGGGACAAACCGGGGGGCTGGACAACAGAACTCCCAGCCGGGGCTGATGTTCCAAGTGCCACGGGGCCGAATCAGGTGGCGGGACTCCAGGTTCCCCAAGCGGTAGGGTTGCCCCCCATCCGGCAACCGCTGATCTGAGCTTGGGGATGGCGCCCGGGCTCCCCTGGCGGTGGGCGTGTCCCAAGCAGCACCCAAAGTGGGCCGCGGGGGGGTTGGCGCCCCCTGCCTCCCCGGCAGAAGGCAAGGCTCCGGGAGCTGTTTTGCTGGGGACAGGGCCCCGGCAGCCACCGGGCGCAGCCAAGTGGCGAGTCCCAGGTCCATCCCGCAATGGGCGGGGACCCAGTGGCCACCCGGCCGAGATAGGGAGTGGGGTCCCGGGCCTCCAGGAGGGGTGCGGGACTCCTGCAGTCGTTGGGCTGAGCCAGGAGCCAGGGCCCCGGGACTCCCTGGTGGTCGGCGGGACCCCGGTGGTTCCCGGGCTAAGCCGGGAGGCTGGACCCGGGTCCCATCCATTGGCAGGGCCTCGGTGATAGCCGAGACCAGGTTGGGTTCCAAGCCCCGCGGATTCCGGCGGGGGATGGGGCACTGGCGGTCTCTGGCCCAGCCTGGGGATGGTGCCCTGGGCCCCACCGGCAAGAGGTGGGCCCTGGCAGCCTCCGGGATGATTCGGTGTGCGCGGCCCCTGGCCCTTCTGGCAGGGGTTGGGCCCGACGGCCGCCGACCCAAGCCAAAGGAGTGGGGCCCTGGGCACCCCCAGCGGCCGCGGGGCCTAGCCGGGGAGCGTGGCGCCGGTCACACCTGGCAGGAAGTAGGTCCCTAACGCCTCAGGACCAGGCGGGATTAGGCGCTGGGCCCGGGGCAGGAGCGAGACACCCGGGGCAGTCCCGCCCGGCGGTTACGGGGGGTGCGGGGCCCCAAATTTCCCCGGCGGGAACCGAGACCTCGGCAACTGCTGGGCCGAACTGGGTGTCGGGGCCCAGGGCAAGCCCGACAGAGAGCTGTATGCCAGCAGTTGCCAAGCCCAGCCTGAGAGCAAGGCCCCGGTCGCCCCCACCTCCGCGCCGGCATGGGTGGGGAATTGGTGGCTGCTAGGCCGAGACGGGGGCGGTGCCTGGGCCCCCCAAATTGAAGGCAGGGCGCCTGCGTCTGTCAGGCTGAGCCAGGGGTTCAGAATTCCGAAGTAGGGGACAGAGTCCTCGCTGCCGCCGGGCCTAATCGCGAGGTGGGACCCCGGGCCGCCGGATGGAAACGGGGCCAAAGTGGTCGCCAGGCCGAACTGGGGATCGAAACATCGGGCTCCCGGTGCGGGGAGGGACCTCGGCGGCCGACTGGATGAACGGTGCGGCTGGACCCTGGGCACCCTTTGTGTGGGTGGAGGGACCCTAACGGATACTGGGCCAAGCCGAGGGGCAGGGCCCCGGGCCCTTCCGCTAGGAGGCAAGGCCCTGGCGGCCGCCAAGCTGAGCCGGGGTCGGGGCCCCTGACATTCCCAGTGGGGCGCCAGGCCCCTGGCTCGCCACCCGCCTCCACCAATGTGGGGCAGTGCCCCACCCTTTTGTCTGCATAAGGGGTCGGGGCCCCGCAACCCCCCGCTGTTTCTGTGCTAGGGGGAAGACTCACCGCGGCCGCCGGGCTGCGAATGGAGGGTGGGGCCCCGGGCCCATCCGATGGGTGGACAGGTCCTCGGTGGCCGCCGGGACACACCGGAAGACCGGGCGATGGGCCCGTTTAGTGGTAGGTGGAATTCCGACAGCCGCCTGGCGGAGCCGGTGGTCAAGGTCCTTAGCCCCCTACGAGGTGACGGGGGCCCCCACGGCCGCCGAACCGAGTCGGGAAATGGGGTTCTGGACCCCCCGGGTGGAGGGCGGGTACCCAGTGGTCTGCAGACCGAGCCAGGGGGCGAGGCCGTGGGCCCTTTGAGTCGGGGGCAGGGTTCCCACGCCCTCTCGTCAGAGCTAAAAGGCAGGGAGGGTCCTGGGCTTTTCAGGTGGAGTGTTGTGTCCCTGCGCCCACCTGCCCAATCACTGTGGCGGGGTACTGGGACCTTCCGTAAAGGGGCGGGGTCCCCGCGCCCAATCGCCGACCACCGGGGCCCCATCGCCGGTGAGCCCTTGACCTCGGGCGCACCGGGATGAATCCTGGGCCCAGTCGGTGGTCGACCGTGGCTCCCAGATGCAGCTGGCACGCGGGGTCTAGTCTTGGACCCCACAACTGGTTCACCCCAGCGCCCAGTCATTCAGGGAGGAGTGCGAGGTGGGATAGCGTGTCTACGTAGGCGACCAGTTAGGGACGCCGGGTTGAGTCCGGAGCCAGAGCGCTGGGCGACCCCAGTGTCCGGGTGCGCACGGTCGAGTCCCAGGTCCAACTGATGCTCGATTCCGGCACCGGGCACTATGGTCTTTGGCACGAAAGCTGCTCCCCCGGCGCCCAAACGCGTGGGGCACAGATGGGTCCCGACCTCAGAGGTTCGAGGTACGGGACAACGACCCGTTCTTGCGGAAGTAGAGGACTCCACGCAAGCCCACTCGAGCGGGGGACGGGACCTCAGTTCGTCCTGGCGGAGGCAGAGGACAACACGCCCACCGGCCGAGGGGGACACGGGATCCCAGCCCTTCCTGGCAGAGTGATGGGGGTGGTGCCCTTGGCCCTCTGAGCGGGTGGTGGGTTTCCATGCCCACCCTCCTGAAGCCGGGGATGCTACCCTGAGCCCTCCTGGAGGGAAGCGGGGTCCCCGTGCCAGCCCTTCCGAGCCCGGGGTTCGGGTCCCACGCTCTGCTGGCGTCAGGCCGTGTCCCTCTGCCCTCCGGCTCGAGCCCGGGGATGGGGCTCTGAACCCTCCAGAAGGGGAGCGGGGTCACCGCCCCGGTTCTCCGGAGACCAAGCACAAGGCCCCTGGCACCCTGGGCTGGGGAGGGGTTTTTGCGTCCTTCGTCTCAGACCGAAGGTGGGACCCCGCGTCTTCAGCGCATGGGGCGTATTCTTTGTGCAGGTCTGTCTGAGCCTGGGGACCGAGCTCTGTGCCCTACGGTGGGGGCGGAGTCTACGCACCCGTCCGCCCAAGCACGGGGGCGGTGCCTCGGACCTTGTATTGGGCGGGGTTTGTTTACACGCCAGCCCATCCGAGCCCGGGGTACGCGGCCGCTAGCACTAACTACCCGGGTCGGGTTCCTGGCGCAAGCCCGCTGGAACCAGATTATAGGGCCCCAGGTCCTGCTAGCTTGATGCCCTGGGCCCTCCTGACAGGGAAAGGGGAATCCAGGCCCGCCCGCCCAGGTGGAAAATGGGACCCATGTCCCGCCTGGCAAACAGAGGGGAGCCATGCCCGCACACCCGGGCCTGCTCCTGACTTAAAGACCGCACCTCACTCTCACACGCACGGATGGGGGCCCGGACCTCAGTTATTGCTGGCGGAGACAGGGGACTTCACGCCCACCAGCACAGGCGGGGACAGAACTCGAGCACCTAAAGGAAAGAGGGTATCCCACGCCAGCACGCTCAAGCCGGGAAGGGGCTACAACTCTATTTGAATGAGGGGTAGTACCCCACATCTGCCTGCCCGAGCGGGGCCCGAGACCCCACCACCTCCTGGCCAAGGGTAGGGACCCGAAGCACTCCATCCCGAGCAGGAAATGGGACCCCAGCTCCTCCTTGCAGAGGCTGGAAACACCACAACTGCCAGGCAGGATGGGGGATAGGATGAGGCCTCTCCTGAACAACGAAAAAGACCGTGCGGGCAAGGGAAGGAAGCCCAGGCCAGTCCGCCAGAGCGGAGAAGGGGGCTACAGCCTCATTTGGCGTAGGTATCAGACGCAGCCCACCAGCCCAAAGGGGATGGGACCTCAACACCTACTGGCGGAGGGTGGGGACCCCAGGCTCCTCCGCCCAACCGGGGTATGAGACTCCTGCACCTTTTGGCAGAAAGGGGGGAAACCGTGTCCACCTGTCAGAGCTGGAAGAGGACCTCACTGTCACATGGCCAAGGAAGGGAACACAAAGTCTGCCCACCAGAGCTGGGGGATGAGCCACCAGTCCCTCCTGGTGGAGGGAGAGAGGGGACCCCTCCACCCGCCTGCCCTGGGAGATGGTACCCGAGCCATTCCTGGGAGAGGGGACCCCAGGCTCGCTCTCTCAGGAGAAGGACAAGACCAGAGTCTCTCCTGTTTGAGGGAAGGTACCACACTCACGCCCATCCCAGCGGGGAACAAGATCCAAGTCCCTCTTACAGGAAAGAAAGGACCCCCATACCCACCGACATGGGTAAAATACGGGACCCCAGCCCCTCCTGGCAGAAGCAGAGGACCCCACTCCTAGGAGGTCAGCCCAGGTGCATGACGGGACGTAAACTCTTCCCACGCAATCCTGCCAGACAGAACAGAACCCCAGACCCTGACCCTAACCCCTGATCTTGACCCTGACCCTAAACCCTAAATCCTGACGTTGACCCTAACACTGACCCTAAACCCTAATCCTAACATGAACCAGAACCAAAACCCTAACCCTAATTCTAAGCATAACCTTAAACCTAACATTAATCCTAAATCCTAACCCTGTCCCTGACTTTTGACACTTGACCCCAACTCTAACCCTGACCCAAATTAACTATAACCTTAACTTTAAACCCTGACCCTGACTTTGACCCTAAACATTAACACAAATCCAAATTTTAAACTCTGACATTGACCTTGAATACTAATCCTAACCCAAATTCTAAAACCTGACCCTGACCTTGACCCTCCCCCTTGACCCCAACCTTGACCCTAACCCCTGACACTGACTCTTGACCCTGAAAATGACGCTGACCTTGACTAGACACTATCCCTCATCCTGACCCTAACTCTAAACCCTAACCCCCTACAAAATTGTGTTAAGGACCTACCCCATTTTTAAGAGTATTTCAGTTCTTGCTGTTAGGTCAAACCATCACTGAAATTCCCCCACTCTGAATACATGTCAATTGCCAAAACACAAAGACTAAACTAAGACTATCTCTTCACAGATATTAAAGTCAAAAGTTCAACATTTTCCAACTCCTACTAGAATAACTAATACTTCCTACTGTCTGCATGGGGTTCATTATTGACTGTTTTCATGGAAACACACAGAAAGATCACAAACCAATCAGTACTGCCCATGTGGCACATCTTGATTTGCCCTGGTGTATTTACATGTGTGTAGAATACCTGTATCACTTACTAGAGTTATTTAACATACTGGAGGGATGAGGCAAATTACTGCACATGGGGCGTTGACCTCCAAATCTCCCAGCACCTGTTCCTCCTGCTGCAGACATCTTCCACAAGGTTAACTTTTCAAATATATATATTTGTACTTTATGTACATTTCTTACTGGCCTGTCCTGTTTAGATTTTATGTTATTATATCTGACATTTCTGTAACTACAGTGTGATTAATAAGAATCCTATAAGAAATTCTGCTTTAAAAAAAATACCACTTTCAGAGGGGTGAGTTGTATCACATTAGTAAATGGGCACTCTATTTATATGGTCTTTAATGCAAGTACATTTTTAATTAAGGTGAATGAAGGCACAACTGAAAGCAATCACAAATAAAATGAAATTGTAATAAATACATTAACCAGTAACAAGCTCATCTATTATCATTGTCAATTATTATGTACTATACATAATTGTATCTGCTTTACTTTTAGACAAATAACAACACAGGATTGTTTATACTAGCGTCACCACAAACAAGTGAGTGTTGCATTGTGCTACATTAGGACAGCTACGATGTCCCTAGGCTACAACTTTTTAGCTCAATTGTAGTCTTAAGGGACCACGGTCGTATATGCAGTCTGTCACTGACAAAAACATTCAGTCAGTGTGTGAGGGACAAAGCAGTTGACTGGATAAAGGGACGAGGAATGACCTGGAGGCAGTTTCTCCACTGTGCTGCAGCCAGTGTGAGAGGAGCAGAGTGCGTACCTAGTGTTAACGGAAGGAACTTCCAAACCTGTAGAGAATTCTCGTAACAGTTGGTTTGTGCCAAACTGGTGACATATGTCAGGGAGCAAGATCTCAAATGCTCCAGGGAATCAATTTTGCAGCTTTTATGTATTTGGAGTTATGGAGGGAAGGTAAGCAAGATTACATGTAGATGGGGGAAAGCAAGGCTGGGATAAATTACAGCATAGTTAATAAGATTATGCTCTCTCTTAAGGGTTAATACCCCCCTTCAAGTGGTATTATTTTTGTTAATTTAAAGGTGTGTTAATCTCCATACAAAACAACAATGGACAGGGCTCCCTTAAAAACTTTCTCGAAAGAATTTATATGCCTGGGGCATGAATACACACCAAACCTGCCCATGTAGGAATTTACGATCTTATCACCCTGTGAGGTTCCTTTCCGTGGAACTCATTTTTTCCTCCACACTGGGGTAAGGGGCAAGAAGAGACCTGGAGCTGAAATCTCCATCCAGGCTCCAGCCAGTGTGAAGAGCAGAGGATGAACAGGGAATTCAGCTGGCTGGAGTTCCCATAAGAACTTTTGCCAGGCAGGTTTCACGTGAGTACTTCCTCTGGGCCCTATTTAAGTGAGCACTTCCGGTGGGACCACTTTTCCACAGCAGGGAGCCATCTTGGCTAGAGAGCTCGGGTTGGGAGCTCCATGAGCCTCCATGATGCATTTCGTGTCCTCTGGTGGCATCTGTTGTGAGGGAACTTGGTTTATCTCAGTATCTGTCCTAGAGGAGCTGCTGCTTCAGGAACAATGTGGAATGTACCTGCTTTACCTCAGTATCTCCCCAGGAGGTGTGGACAAGGGAGGAAAAGGTAAGGAGTTGCTTCCTGTGCTGAACTCTGCTGAGGGATCGGGGAAGGGGTGTCAGTCATCAACGGACCCTGCAGGGAGGGCTTGGTGTGGAAAACCGTCATTGATGTGTGTGGTGTAAGATAGTGTTCAGTGCTGTTGTTTTGCGTGCGGATGTACAGTGTTCTGAGCTCCATTTATGTGGCTTCAATTATGGGCTCCATTTTGCACCATTGATCTATGTGTTTGGTTTTATGCCAGTATCACCTCGTTTTGGTTACTTTAGTTTGTGGTCTAGTGATCTGGAAAACGAATCAAATATCTTGCTGTTTCTACCACATCCCAGGTCATCTTTGTCACCAACGCACAGTGGCTACTAATACAGTCTTCCCGCAGTGCCTCTTAGTAACATGCGTGTGTTGTTTTTGGATGCCCCGGTCCTCCGCAGAATGTGAAAGCATTAATGAGACTCAGAAAAGTTAGAAAGCAAGAAAAAGTTTATTGAAAGTGCGGCAGCGAGAGTGCCCGTGGCAGTGTCTAGAGAAGACGGCTATCTCTAATTTCAGGTTAGCTTTTTCTTATATAGGAAAGTGTAGGTAATTTTCTTACAGCAGAGGATGTGAGGTACAAATTCAGGACATTTGACATATGCACTGATGTCATTTGATTGACACGCGCAGGTTATATAACTGGTTTCTTTCTGTGCATGCCCTTACCCAAAATGCATACAGAAAAACCTGTGGGGATGGGGGGGCAAGCCTCAATGTTCATTTTATTATCTTGTACTATAATGAGGCCAGAGGTCAGGCTAAGGGCCGGCTCCAGTAGTCTGCGCAGGCACCCCAAACTGGACAATTCTGGTCAGGTCCTATCTCCTTTTTCTAGGGGTGTTTCAACAGAAAAATTTATCTCTAGGGGCTGGGCCTGGGTGGTACCTGGGGAGTGCATGCAGGTGATGCAAAGTACTGATCAAATCATCTTCTGCTAATCCCCCTTGGGCTCACTTTTGTTAACTCTTTTCCTGTCTCATCAATGCAGACTGCTATAAGGGCAATTAGCTTCAACTCTTTGGGCAAACTGGATCTGCATAGGGCTTGGCCTCTATAACAAACTGGGATGTCTTCTCCGTGATTCTGGCATGGTATTGACATGGTTGTTTAGAATTATAATTTACTTTCCAGTAATTTCAAAATGATAGCCATTCTAGTGTATGTGAAGGAGGTATTGTATTGTTGTTTTAATTTGCATTACCATGACTAATGATGTTTAACATCTTCTTGAGTGCCTGTCTTCTCTGGAGAAGGGTCTATTCAAGTCTATTTTCAAATTTTAGTTTTCTTTTCTTGATGAGCTTAAAATTTTTTTTATATATATTCTGAATCACAGACGTTCATCAGATATATATTGTACACATATTTTCTTCAATTCTCTGGGTTGTGTTTTCACTTTCTGGATAACTTCTTTTGATGCCAAGCTTTTAACATTGAGGAAATTTTATTTATTTATTATTTTTTTGATTGCTTGTGCTTTGGTGTCAGATTGAAGAGACCATTGATAAATCCAAAAAGACAAACATTCCTCAAAATGTTGTCTTTCAGAGTTTTTAATTTAACCTCAGACATGTAAACCTTTTATCTATCTTGAGTCAGTCTTTTGTGGTGCAATGTTAGGGTCCAATTTCATTCCTCCACTCCTGGATACAGTGTTGACTAGCACCATTTTTCAAAAAAACTTTTTTACCTAAATTAATGGTGTCCTCCTTTGTCAAGTAACTGTAGATGGGTGTGTTAATTTCTGGACTCTTAATTCAGTTTCATTCATCTATATGTATCGCCATGCATCACATACTGATATTTCTGTCAATGAGAGATTGTATATATGGCCTGGTCCCATAAGGCTATAATGGAGCTGAAAAATTTCTATCACCTAGAGATGAGACATCATAGCGTCCTAATGTAGCACAATGCATTACCCCTGTGTTTGTGGCGATGTTGGTGTAAAGAATCCTACAGTGCTGCCAGTCGTATAAAAGTACAACAGCTGCAATTATGTACAGTACATAACACTTGATAATGATAATACATGACCATGTTCCTGGTGAATGTATTGGTTTTAATTTTATCATTATTTTGATTTTAGTTGTGCCTTCATTCACCTTAGATTAGTAAACATGTACTTGTTTTAAAGGTCCTATAAATAGAGGACCCTTTAAAATGAGATATAAGTCATGCTCAGCATGGTAATTTTGTTTTTAAAGTAGATTTTGTTAGAGGAATCTTAGTCATCACACTGTAGTTACATGAATGTCATATGTAATGACATGTACAACCTAAACAAAACAGGCTGATTAAGTATGTACATAATGTAAAAATATGCATATTTGAAAGGTTAGCCATATGGACAGATGAATGTGGGAGCAGAAGTACGTGATGGGAGATTTGAATATCCACAGGCAGGTTAGTGTGGAATGTGGGCGAGTTAGTGCAGGCTTCTGCCGGAAGTGCAGTTTGTGTGAGAAGACCCTTAATGGAAATGGTTACTAGGCTCCTCTTTTAAAAATTTGAGCCCAGTGAGCCAGCAGGAGCCCTTAGAAGGTGTCTTCTTTCTCAGAGCTTACATATGTGTTCTTTGGCATGTGAGGGGCACAGAGAAACCTGGATGCAAATTTTTCATCCCAGATCCATCCAGCATGTGAGGACCAGAGGGGGTGCCTGGGGAAATGGGCAAAGTGAGACCTGGAGATATATCTGAATTCTGACTTCTGCCAGGCTGTGAAGGGCAGAGGTCATCGTGGGCCAAGAAGTGGGGAGAAACCTTGAGGTGATGTCTTCACCCTGGATACAGGTAGCATGAGGTAAGGGGGTATGGTGCAACGTGGAGGTAATTTCAGCCAGAGTGTGAGAACAGAGGGTGTGCCTGGGATAAGAGTGGCGTGCCAGCTGGCTGGAGTTCTGCTGAGCACTTTCTCCAGGCTGGTTTTATATGAGTATTTCCTCGGAACCTGTTTCCCATGTACACTTCTTCTGGGCCCAATTTCAGTGAGCACTTCCTGTGAGACCACTTTTGCAGAGCACAAAGTGAGCAGGGGAGCAGTCTCATGCAAGCACAAGACTGAGAGTCGCTTGATGCCTCTTCGGGGCTGGTAGTGGCATCTGTTCTGATGGAACTTGGCTTACCTCTGTGTTTGCCCTGGAGGTGCTGCAGCTTTGGGGACAAAGTGGGACATTTTTCTGTACCTGTTTTACCTCAGTATCTCCCCTGGAGGTGTGGACGAGGGAGGAAAAGATAAGGAGAAGCTTTCGTGCACGAACTCTGCTGAGGGATGAGTGGAATCTGAGTAACCATTCTCAGGCTCAGAATGGCAGGTGACTAAAAAATATATTCCCAAAGTCACTAAGTAACCTACCAGTGCTGTGGGCATCTTAGAAATAATCAGAGAGGGACGGGGAGGGGAAGGACGAGCTAAAGAGAGAAGTGTTCAGAGGAAGCTTATTCCAGACATTTTTTAAACAAGATACAAGATGTTCATATGAGAAAAAGCATGTTGAACCTTAGGAATAGGGTCGAGGCAGGAAAAAAGACTTCCTGATGAAACTTAGCAATGAGTCAGGTCAGGCGTGTGTGTGTGTGCGCGCTTGCTTATATTTCCCAAAGAATTACTGAAAGGAGGGACTAGAAACTGTAAAAATGGTTACTTGTGTGGGAGAGAAGCAATAGAGGAGAAGGGGTGGCAGAAGTCTGGTCTAGTGCACCATTATACACTTTCTACTTTTGAATCATATAATTATTTTACATGATTAAAGGAGGGAGGGCAATCCCCAAAGTTGAAAATAAATGTCAACAAATACATGTGCGTATCAAATTAGAAATAAAAATAACAGGAGACAATTTTTCTAACTGACCTTAACATGTGGTATTTGTGTATTCTTTGGATAAAATGAGCTACAAGACATACTGGACTTCATTTAGTATCCTTGTTAGTAGTAATAAATTGTTATTTTAAAACCATTTTATGTATACTGTAGGATATGACAGTTATAGCTGTTGTCAACAACCAAGATATGTAGACTGTGACGAAAAGATGCAGGAGTGAGGGTCTTTAACCCTTCTACGTTCCTGTTGGGATGTAAAATGGAGCAACCACATTGGAACCAGTCTGGCAGTTCCTCAAAATGGTAAACAGGGTTCGTATATTACCCAGCAATTCCACTCCTCAGTATCTGGCCAAGAGAATTAAAAGCATATGTTCTTGTATGCAAATGTTTGTAACAGCCTTATTCATAATAGCCAAAAAGTGGAAACAATCTAAACATCCATCAGTGGATGAATAGGCAAACAAAATGTGGTCTATCTATGTATACAAAAGCATGTTATTCAGCCATTAAAATAAAATAAAATAAAGTACTGGTAAATACTAAGTACAAAGGTGAACTTTTGTAGTATAAGTGCCTGACAATTAGCTTTTTTTTGTTTGTTTTTTACTGTAATGTTAGAGCTTGGCATTAAGCTTTTGATTGCTGAGGGATCACTTCAAACACATCCATCTCAAATGTACTTGGCGAGCTACACAGTCACAGAGAGACCCAGGAAGCCTCACCCATGAAGTTCCCCTTTAAAAAAGCCCTGGTTGACCTAAATAACTGCCTGCTTGAGTGACCCAATAAAGAGTGAACCTGTGAAAACCCAAGGTAATCCCAACATCTACCCCAAGATACATCTGCCCCAAGAAATGCAGAACCTTAGGTCTGCACATGCGCTCCCTCTCTACCCAGGACCTTACTGTGTGACCCGGGACAGGCATGGACCCTCCACGACCTGTGAATAATAAACCTTGCTTTTTTCCCTTCAAAGTTCCATCGTAGTTGTTGCTGAGGTCATTCTTATAATCATAGTAATTACAAGGACGGGTCCAGCCACATTGGTTCCGGTCAGGGAAATGTCTACAGGGGCTCACCACAAGCAGTATAACCCGGACAAGGGCCCCAGGCATCCACAGGCAATAGCATCATGATGGACAAGCTCAGACCAACACAAAGCAACCTTGAAAACATGCTAAATGACAGCCAGATAAAAAAGGCCAGCTATGGTATGATTCTCTTTATATAGAAATGTCCAGATTAGGTACATTCATAAAAACACAAAGTAGAATAATGGTAGCCAGAGGGTAGGGGAAGGAGTGGAGTTACTGTGAATGGCGACAGGGTTTCGTTTTGGAGTGATGACAATGTTCTGGAATTTTACAGTGGTGATATTCGCACAACTGTGTGAATCCCGGAGTCCCCTTGATCCGTGTTTTCTCACTTTCCATGGTCAACTTCGGTCCAAAAATATAAAATGGAAAATTCCACAGAATAAATTGTAAGCTTTAAATTGCACAACATTCTGCGTAGCGTGATGAAATCTTGCACCATTCCTCTCTTTCCCACCCAGGACGTAGATCATGCCTTTCTGTAGCGTTTCCACACTATATACACTCCTTGCCTATCAGTCACCTGGGTTATCAGGTGGACTGTAGTGCAACGGCAGTGCTTCTGTTCAAGGCACCCTCATTTTACTTAATTATGGCTCCAAAGTGCAAGAATAGTGATGCTAGCAATTCGGATACACCAAAGAAAAGCCTTAAAGTGCTTCCTTTAAGTGAAAAGATATGTATATACAGGTAAAAACATAGTGTGTGTGTGTGTGTGTGTGTGTGTGTGTGTGTGTGTTTAAAATAAGATTCATTCCTGAGGTTTCAGGCATCCTCTCGGGGTCTTGGAATGTATCACCCATAGATAAAGAGGAACGATTATGCTAAAAATGACAGAATGATACATTTTAAAATGATGATTTTTATGGTATATAAATTATACCTCAATAAGGCTCCTATGAAAAGAGTAATTTGTGAACTTCAATGATTTTGAACAATTTGATAGTTTTTCAACAATCATCTCATCCAGATTTACAACGTTTCCATTGCCCTGGAAGACAATCTTTTACATGTCAGGCTTAATAGAAACCAGCTGGATTCTCATATTTGCTTCTGCATTCAATCTACATGTTGTCTTTGTGGAAATATATACAGAAAATCTGGCCACAGATATGTAGTTGGAAAAGGACAGCGTATTTTAATATCCTTTTCAGATAATGGTGGATATTCCTCTTAGACAGGACGGGCTGAACAACGAATGACTGGATCCCAGTGCACAACCTCGCATCTTACGGGCATTGACCTTACGCAGAACGTCAGCTAGAAATATCTCCAACAACAAGGAGCTGATTTGAGGAAAAAGAGGGAAATGCGACCCAGAGAGCCATGCTGCCAGTCCCAGCACAAAGAGGAATTTCTTTTATAGAAGGAGTTTGGAGAGCTGTTAGAACCAAGGAGCTCTTCCTGTAGGCTTTGTCATCCCTGTAGCACTGAGAGCTCCCCCCACAGGCCCCCTCCATTCCGGTTTAGGATGAGGTCTTTATTTTTTTACGCAGGTAAACTTTTTTTGCTGTAGTACATTAAAATCCACTGGTCTATCTTGTACTTTAAATCGCTTTTTCCATGCATGAAATTTATTGTCTCACAGTTCTGGAGGCTACACGCCCCAAATCAAGGTGTTGGTAGCACTGGTTACTTCTGAGGGCTTTGAGGGAAGGATGAGTTGTAGGCCTGTCTCCTTGACTTGCAGATCTGTCTTCTGTGTCTCTTACATCATCCTCCCACTCTGTGTGTCTCTGTATCCTACCTCTCCTTTTTTAAAAAACTGAGAACAGCAGCAATATTGGATAGATGATCTCGCTAATGACCTCACCTAACCTGATGACCTCTGGAAAGACCCTTTCTCCAAAAAAACTCCACATTTTGGTCCTGGGGATGTAATTTCAAAGCATGAGTCGGGAGGACACAATTCAATCCATAACAGGCAGTCAGGGTAGAACTCATTTGTAAGGCGATACACCCTACATCTAATCTTTCTTCAAAGGGCTGTGTGATAAGGGAACTCTGTCACTAAAAATATCTAAAATGTAATTCCCAATGGATGGAGCCAAAAGCAGTTGACTTTTCCAACTGTTTGAAGTCCCAAATCTGTGGAATCTCTAGTTCCTTGCCATCCGTCTCCTAAATTCACCCCATTCTTAGAGTATCTTACCAACTGCAATCAATAGCTGTTTATACACACCATTACTTAGATTGTTTTTACCCAATTCCTGTACAGCTGCTGTGACACCAGCAACATGGTCAGCTTGCAACTTAGCTAAGGACAAAGTTAACCCAATCAAGTTTTTTCTCTTCTTGCCGTGTAAGAGGAAAGCCAGGTCCATAGATTTAGTCAGTGTGTGCTTCATGAATGGATGAATGTTAAGAAGATACTTTGATTCCCCGTGTGCCTATAGCTTTGGTAACTGATGCGGTGGTCTTGCTTCAAATTCCTCGGGGGTCCACCAAGAACCTTAGTCAGATGTGCAGGCAGCAGGGCGTCTCAGAAAAACTCAGATTCTGGAGCCAAAGTGATCAGGGTTTGAACTCTGGCTCCTCTGCTTCTTATTGTGCAACCTGGGACAGGTCGCTTTGAGCTCATAAAGTTGAAGGAAGTTAATACATATGAACAGATTCATGTGAAATTTAAATGAGATGGTGTGTGTAACTTTCATGCCACATGACTTTTTTGAACATGATTAATTTACTCTCTTCCCTTGAGATTCTAATTTCTACTTAGTAGCTGCATCATTTTAAGTTATCGCATCATCAAGACAATGACGACACAGAGGGAGACAGAGCCCTGCATTTGAGGGAGAGCTGAGTGAATTTGTCTCTAGAGAGAACAACAATGATAGTGTGTGTTTTTTATATTAGAATAGCTAGTTTTATAAGACCCTCTACTATGTGCCAGGCATTGTCTTACTGAGAGAGGCCACACAGTTGCTAGGTATTTTTCAACTGAAGCTCCACCATTGACTAGCTATGTGAATTTGGACAAATTACTTAAAAATTCCAATGTCTACCATGTTTCTCCCAAAATAAGACCTAACCAGAAAATAAGCCCAAGCATGATTTTTCAGGATGACATCCCCTGAACATAAGCCCTAATGTGTCTTTTGGAGCCAACCTTAATGTAAGACCCAGTCTTATTTTCGGGGAAGCACTATATTTCCCTTAACAATGGGGTGGGGGGTACTATGTTCCTCAAAGTGTTATAGAGAGAAATAATATAATGCATTAAAGGGCTCAGCAGACGGGGTGCCTCGTATTCAGCTGTCTGCAGTTTTTAAAATCAGCAATTACTATCACTATTGTTAGCATTCACTTGGAGCTGCAGATTTTCTGTTTTCCAAAATTCCTGGTTTTCTGAAGATTTTTAAAAATCATCTTTATTGAGGTACAATTTACAAACAGCAAACTGGGTCCATTTAAAGTGTGTTTAGCAAATGAATAGTCATGGAACCACCACCATTAACTAACTGACAGATCATTTTCAGTGGTTCCATTGTGCTCCTGTGTGCAGCTCACTGCTCTCCCACCCCAGCCACAGGCAACCACCGATTCATCTGTTGTCATTATAGATCATGTGCTTTTGAGTTGTATATACGGGAGTCATAGAGTGTGCACTCTTTTGTGTCTGAATTCTTTTACTTGGAATGTTTTTGAGATTTACGCCTGCTGTCGGGTATAGTATTACTTTGTTACATTTTATTGCTGAGTAGTATTCCATGATACTATACGGCTATGCCACAATTTGTTTATCCATTCCCATGTTGTGAATTATTATACATAACATCTGTTTTTTACGTGGACATAGGTTTTCAATTCAAGGAATGGAATTGATGAGTAATATGGTAACTGTAGATTTAGCATCTGGAGATAACGCCAAAGTGTTTTCCATAAAGGCTGCACTATTTTATAATCCCACCAGCAATGCATGAGGGTTTTCATCTCTCCAATCCTCATCAACAATTGTGAGTACCGCTTTTATCTTAGTCGTTCTACTGGCTGAGAAGTACTATCTCTTTGTGGTATTCATTTGCATTTCCCTAATGTCTAATGAATGTTGAGCCTCTTTCCATGGGTTTAATGGACAGTCACTCATATGTATTCTTTTAAGTGAAGCATCTGGTAAAATATTTTGCTTTTTTATTGGTTTGTCTTCTTGATACCTAACTTATGAGTTATAAGCGTTCTTTGTATTCTGGATGCATGTCTTTGTCCGATAAATATATTGTGAATATACACTATTCTATGGCTTGCTTTTTTATGTACTTACTGGTGTTTTCAAAAGAGCTGGAGTTTTTTATTTTTAAGGAGTCCAATTAATCATTTTTATTTTATGATTCTTGCTTTTTGTGCTATAAGAAATCTTTCCCTAGACCAGAGCCACTTTTTCCTGTTTGTTTCAACATATTGTAAAGTTTTAGCTTTTACATTGAGGTTTGCGATGCACTTTGAGTTATTTATTTATTTTTTTTGTATGTAATCTGAGGTGCAGGAAGGATTTTTTCCATACAAATATCCAGTTATTACACCATCATTGGTTTAAAAACCTATCTTTTCCACACTGAATTATTTTGGTGCTTGTGTAAAACTTTAATTGACGATGTATGTGTAGGCCAATTTCTGGACTCCGTTTGATTGATCCAAATCTATCCTTACACCAACATTTCATTAGTGTAGTTCTATACGAAACTTTGAAATGAGGTATGGATTAAGCCCTCCAAC
This sequence comes from Rhinolophus ferrumequinum, assembly GCF_004115265.2. Lineage (NCBI taxonomy): Eukaryota > Metazoa > Chordata > Mammalia > Chiroptera > Rhinolophidae > Rhinolophus > Rhinolophus ferrumequinum. The sequence goes on from NW_022680356.1 coordinate 2,996,255, forward strand.
ATTGTCCTTTTAAAAAAATTGCTTTGGTTATCCTAGATCTTTTGAATTTCCGTATAAATTTTGAATTATCTTGTCAATTTTTCACACAGGTGCTTCTGAACCTAAAAAATAATTTAGGGAGAATTGCCATCTTGACAATAGTGACAAATTTCTCATCCTTGACCATGGTGTATTTCTCCATTTATCATGTGTTTATGATGTTCTCTTTATTTTTGCTCTTGAATTTCAGCAATGTTTTATACTTTTCACTGTGCAGACCTTGCTCATTTCATTACAGTTACCTAAGTGTTTCACATTTTGGTATGCCCTGAAGAGCAGGCTCGTGCTGGAGGTGTGAAGCTCAGTGGATTAGGAAAAAGCCTGACCTAAAGCCTAGAATGGCTGCTACTTTTACTGTAACCAAGGCAACGGGGAAACCTGTTCAGGAGGCAGTGGATCTGCCTAGGAATGCTAAAAGTGTAAGAGAAAGTGTTTCCAAAATTCCATTATTTCCAAAAGTTAGACATACGACTTGTGTTAACAGTAAGGCCAACTCCGAGACGTGCTGACCTCGCAAAGTTGTGGCTGAATTCTCTAGCTGTGAGCACAACCCAGAAGCCCAGGGGGGCCCAGCAGGACGCTGACTTAGGTCTGGGTCTGATTTTGCTTCCAGAAAAGCATCCTGGATGCCAGTGGGCCCAAAGGGGCTGGTGGTGAGTCTGCAAGCCAGCAGCTAAATGAACTTGGCCAAGGTTTGGCACACACACAAGCCACCACCAAACACTGATGACCACAGAACAGCAGCAGGGTTGTGCTAAATGGGTCTTGAAGGAAATGGGTCTTAGTCTCTTGAAGGAAATCCCATACTCAGGGAGAGAAGTACAAGAATCCAGGCCTTCTGAGAACCAGACTAGCCAGTAGTCTCACTGGGACTCACATGCGTTATATTATATGAGAGAGAACACACTCCTGGGCTGGACAGATTGTTGCCCATGAGAGGATACTTCCAGTGGGGGGGCCTGCTTGGGGACCGAAAGCCCAACGTTTTCTCTGGTCACCAGCCTGGTCTCTTGTCAGTCAGAGGGGGAAAAGTTATTTTTAATTGCTTAGCCCAGAGTGGCTCCTTTTCTTATCTGCTCTTCTCCATGTGCGATTGCAGCAGTTCTAGGAGAGGGAGCTCCTTGGCATTGGGCCTCTGGAATTTGTCTGAGCCTGGTGTATCCTTTACTAGCCATGTTCCTTCGGACAAGTAACAAACCTCTCAAGGTCTGTTTTGTCCCTTGTAACGTTCCCCATTTTTATAGCTCAGAACATTCATTGCTTCATAGTTGCACAAATAGGTGTTAACCTGGAAGACCATGCTCTGTCTCCCAGAGGCTGTGTGTGAGTTGGCATTTCACAAGGCCTCTGGTTGTCGTTTGTGAATTAGAGCTCATTATGTCCTCCTGCTAGGGTTTTTGTTACATCAATGAGATTATCTAGATAAAAGGCTTAGCACTATGTCTGGTACAGAGCAAATTTTCTTCCCCTCCCCCTTTTCCACCTCCCCCCACCCCACTCCGGTTCAAGCCATTGTTTCTCAGCCTAGTTGTGTAGGACACAGCTCCATGGCCCATGTGGTGTTATGAGCCTTGCGCTCCCCCCAGCTGAGGCAGTCGGTCACGGCAGCTCATGGCAGCTCACGCTGGCTGTTGGCCAGCGGCCACTGGCCTCTCCTGGCAGCACTCAGCAGTTGATGCCAACCTCCAGCTGCTCACAGCAGCCCAGCTCTGAGACGTTGTTCAGAATCTTAGCTGTAGAGGGCACAGCTCAATGGCCCATGTGGGAATCGAACCGGCGACCTTGGCGTTTAGGAGCACGGTGCTCAAACCACCTGAGCCACCGGGCTGGCCACAAATATTCAATTAGTGATATTGTTTTGATGATGATGGTTATGAGTTAGTCAGTTGTTAATCTCATTTGAAATACAGTTAGTGAGCTCACATATGAGTGAACATATTAAGAATAAAGGTGAAAGTTCTATAAATCAAGTTGTATTTGAGACTTATTGCTATTAGACAAAACTAATATTTATACTTATATTTTTCCATCTAGTAAGCAGATAATTTACAGGATAATGCAATTGAAATAGTAAGATACTGACAAAATCGTCTACATAAATTGTTCTCATTGCTCGACTGGTAGCTTGCACTTTAAGCCTAATTTCCTTCCTGGCATCACCTCAAAAGAGTTGGTCAGAGCAGGAAAAAAAAATGTGTACAGATAAAATGATCCAGAAACTCTACTGTAGGAGTTTATCTTGAGGAACTATGAAATGTGTGCACAGTCTGAGAATATTCATTGCAAAAAAGTAGTTAAAGTCAACCTACATTCAACAACAGGAGGAAGGCTAGATACGACATATCCATGGGATGGTGTATATGCAACCATTTACAATCACATTTACACAAAATATGCAGTGGGAAATAATAGCGATGTATGTAAAATTAAAAAAAATAGCACAGGGGCCGGCCTGGTGGCTCAGGCGGTTAGAGCTCCATGCTCCTAACTCCGAAGGCTGCCGGTTTGATTCCCACATGGGCCAGTGGGCTCTCAACCACAAGGTTGCCAGTTCAATTTCTCGAATCCCGCAAGGTATGGTGGGCCCCGCCCCCTACAACTAAGATTGAACACGGCACCTTGAGCTGAACTGCCTTCTGGATGGCTCAGTTGGTTGGAGCGCAGGCTCTCAACCACAAGGCTGCTGGTTCGACTCCCACAAGGGATGGTGGGCTGCGCCCCCTGCAACTAGCAACGGTAACTGGACCTGGAGCTGAGCTGCACCCTCCACAACTAAGACTGAAAGGACAACAACTTGACTTGGAAAAAAAGTCCTGGAAGTACACACTGTTTCCCCAATACAGTCCTGTTCCCCTTCCCCAATAAAATCTTTAAAAAAAAAATAGCACAAATATAGTAACAATCTTGGATAAATTTCTAGAAACACAACACCTACCAGGACTAAATCACAAAAAAATAGAAAATCTGAATAGCCCTGTAACAAATAAGGAGATTGAATCAGTAATCAAAAATCAAATTAAGTCATATTTTCAGAAAGGGCTTTGGAAAATAGAGAAGGTTCTACAATCATAAGCCTCTATTGTAGAACACTTAGCAGAATTGAGTGCATAGGTTAACCCAAATTACTTAACAATTTTTGAATGATTAAATACGTTATTTAGACATATGACTGGTAGAAAAGTAAAGAAATGTTAAAGACACTCAGGAGTCATTCTCTGAATGTCACAGGCCCTGCTGGGCCAGTTCACGCTCTTCTGACTAAGCACATCAGCCTATGAGCAACTTGGGGAAATGTGAACTTATTTATTATGGCATTTTGTTTTCTGTTGTGTTTAGTTATAGAGGCTCCCTTATATAACACCTATTTTAAAAATCATCAGGTCATTCTATTCTGAGAATAAATTGGGAGAATAAGGAAAGTGTAACCTCTCCACTGTAGAGAAACATTTTCCCAGACACATTACTTGACATCACACTATTTAACAATAGCTCCAGTGCTTTAGAAGTAATGAGTAGACGCTAGACATTCAGTCATGAATGATATTTCATGATGAGCTACAGATGAGCTTGTTGCTGACTATCCATGGCCAGACATGGCTTTAAAATACCCTCTGCTGAGTATGTAAAGCTGGTTTATTAAAATAAACCAGTCTTACATTCTAACAGACAGAATGTCAGATAAAAGGGATGGACAATGCCTTCCCATAGTCAAAGGACCATTGGTGCCAGCAGCTGACCACATTAGGGAAGCTCTGACATGGTGATTCTTTAAATATTTCATAAGATTATAATGAAAAGAGGGTACCTATTTGGGAGAGATGGTTTAATATCTACCCAGTAGGAGAGATGACAAGTTATTTGCCTGTATCTCTATTATTATTAAAATGTATTTTTTTCATTCAAACTGGAACAAAAATAATTACTGTCCATGGTACCGAGTATGCATAAACTCTGTGTATTCCCGAATACACAGAGCCACCTGGTCTCACCACTGCCCGGTTTAGCCTGAGCCCCTTCAGGTGACTCTGGAGGCTGTGCGGACGTCAATAGATTCCCCTGCAGCTCGCCCTCATCCTCCGTCCTCAGTGACTCCCCCTCCACCCACACACCCCTGCAGCTCAGCCCATCCTCTCCAGGTGTCCAGGACCATTTCTCCAGTACCCAGGGCCACCTCTCCAGGTACACAGTTCTGCCTCCCAGGTGAGAACAGACCCCAGTAGACCAAAGTGGCCAGAGAGCAGAGCAGAGGGTGAGGAAACAAGCTAACAATGGACACTCCTCCCCCACAGTGACAGGGGAGCTACCAAGGCAGTGGCAGAAATGACAGAAAGGGCTGATCAATGACAGCTGAAGAGTCAGTGATAACGAACACCCAAGAGCCGGGCCAGCCATAGGGTGGTAGTGATGGACCACAGTGACGAGGGCCAAAGAAATGGTCAGAGATGGATGGAGAGGAAGGGGAGAGGGTGTGATGACGAGCTGAGCCTGATCGGAGAATAGTGGAAAGAGACGGAGATTAACAAAGGGTAAGGGGGTTGGCTAAATGTACCCAAGCTGGTGACGGAGCAGAGTAGGGTGAGGACTGACCCAAAGCGGGCATCTGCCTATTGCCTGGGAAGGAGAAGACAGAGTGAAGAAGTGACAGGGAGGAAGGGAGAGGAGAGAGGGAGGGGGCTGACCAGGAGCAGGAGCTCAGCCTCATCAGAGAGTGAGGACGCGGGAGAAAAAGAGCGAACCTTGAACCTAGTTGAACACAGACGGATGTTGATGGAGACTGAAGGGGAAGGTCAGACAGGGACAGAAATAGACGGATAACGTGGGGTGTGGGTGCTGAGCTGCTGCCACCCATGGTTGCTGACTGAGTGCATGGCCTATGGTTTGGGGATCTCTTGGGTAGCCTTGGGTGAATCCTCACTGTTTTCTCAGGTCTTCCGTATATGCCTTTAGACACCCCCCGCCCCCCAGGCCTGAAGTTCCCACACCAGGCAGCCCTCTGGACCTGAGAGTGGCCTCAGCCTTGGACAAGACACCTTATGGCACAGAAAAGCTGAGGGACTCTACCCCAAACCACCGGACAGGTCCAGCTACCACAGCTGTGCAGGGGTGCGGCTGTTCCAGCAAAGCTGCCCCAGTAGCCTGGTGTTCAGCTCCCCCTGCAAATGCTGCACCTGGAGTGGAGGCCCCAAGGCCCCTTCAGCCCCAGCGCCCGGGCCAGAGCCTGGGATCCCACCACAGCCTGCCTCCCCAGCTCTCCCTTGGGGCTGCTGTCTGGCCCCTGCAGGCCTCTCTGTGGCCTTTCCATACCCAGGCTTTCGGGCCTCAGACTTGGGTTCCTTTTGGCCTGGTCCTCCTGGACTGCTTCTCTTACATGAAAAATAAATCTTTGGTTTGCACCCACTGCCACCAGATATGGTGATTTTCGAGGCTCTCCAAGCACACTGTTAGTTCAAAAATGGCCCTGGGGAATGAAGGGCGGCAAGAGGGGAGGGTGGCATAAGGCAGCTTATGTAAGAGCCAGGAGAAGGCAGTTAATTCAGGGTGTGCCACGCCCTGGGCCGGGCTTCACCGTGAGGACTCCACAACTCAGCAGGCAACCTCCAGGGCACAGATGACTGCACCGGGGGCACAGCCCTGGGTCTGACACATGCTTCCTTGGCTCTGAAACCTTTGGAGAGAGATTTTCCTGACTTCCACTCAAGTGCTATTCCCAAGACGCACACAAGACGGCAGCAGAGAATAACTTTTCCAGGTGACATATAAACAGGTGTTATTCCTGAAACTCACACTAGATGGCAGCAGAGAAGAGCATTTCCTCGCTAACCGCGTTAAAACGAGAATCCAGGCCCCTGAGACTGAGCTCACTTGAGATAAATCCTGTTTCAGGCCCTTCACAGGCCTTATCTCACCCACTGCTCCCATTTTCCAGAAAAGACAGACACAGTTATTGTCTCCATTTCACAGGTATTTAAACAAAAGACTGATTCTAACACAGTTCTGAGCCCAGAACTGAGGCTGAAATGGGTCCACGTGGGCCACTAGAGCTTGCACACGCGGAATCCTGGACAGAGTGATCCAAACAGTCCTTGCAGCGTTGGGTGGAACCTTGGTCATTTTATTTGAAGAAAATCTGCACACAACCTAATGGTCCAGTTGCCATGCACTCGCCCAAGCAGGTTTTGGGGTGGGACCAGGGCAGGCAGGTGGGGAGGGAGGTGGTGGCCTGGCCCTTCACAGGAGCACACGCAGCACCAGATCCTATGAGAACGACTCCCCCACAGCGAGGCGATGGGGGAGTCCTGTGCTCGGGCCTTTTAAAATCTCTTCCTCCTCAGCCCCGAGCACAGGTCTGCTTCTCCGCATCTTCCCTTCCTCTGAGGTCACAACTGCCAAGAGCTTCCTGGCTGCTCAGAATGGAGTCTGGGGTGACACTTTCCTCATGGAGGGATGCCTGAGCCTCAGACAGGCGCAGGGCTGGCTTCTGTCTCCTCCAAGTACCAGCTGTGTTACTTCAGACAGAGACATGGAAAGTCAGGCTCCTCACCTGTCAGGTGGGGATAACGGCTCCCTCTCCGGTGGCTGTGAGATCAGTGAGGTGATGCAGGTCAGCTCCTGCCCCACACGTGATGGGCCCTCACTCCTCCTCCCTCTCCCCTTGTCAGTCCTTTCTCTACCTCTATGGGCTGGAAGGATCAAGAGTTTAGCAATAGTCTCCTTGTGGCAGAATGAGCTCTCCTGTTGGTGTCCACACAGCCACAGTCCCCCGAATGCTGACTCTGGCACCTGTGCCAGCTTCATCCTCAGGGCGGTACTCACCACAGCCCCTCCCTGGTCTTCAAACCCCGCTCATCTCCAAATTCAAGGCCCTTGTCTCAGCTCAGGCCAGAGCGCCTCTCACCGCTCTTCTCACTGGTCTCCCTGTTACTGTCCTCCTCTCATCCAGTGCAACCTCCACACTGTGACCAGCTAAGTGAGGGATCTAATCCTGTCACTTCCTGTGCCTACAACTACCAACAGCTTCACTCGGGCTAGAGAGTCAAGTCTCAATCATCAGCACAGTGTTGCGACTTTATCAGCCTCATGTTCTTCTCCTGGTCTCATTTCCTATCATAACACCCCAATTCACTCACCAGGTGCCCCAGCTGTCAGCATTAACCTGTCTGGTGTGGGCTTTAACAGATAGAGGTGTCAGCACTGAGACTGAGCATGAATGCGGGAACCTGAATAAATACAGACTTTAGTGAATATAATGCATCAGTATTTGTTCATTAATTGTAACAATTCTGGAAAGAGAGGATGAATTCAAAGTAAAATAAGAGAAATATATGGCACTAAATTGGAAACCTAGAGAAATGGGTGATTGCCTACTGAAAATACACATTAATAAAATGGATCTTAAAATAAGAAAAACACAAACAGATCAATTAGCCATCTGGGACCTCTTCCCCTGCTGGCTTTCCTCTCATTGCACCCAGAATAAGGACCTGGAGTTAAGTACACGTGGGCTCAGCTGTCTGGAAATGTTTGGCGTGGAAGCAGGTGGGATGAGTAACCAGAGAGAAGCTGAGGTGCCCGATAACAGAATTAGGCCAGGGAAAGCAGCAGAGTCCACATTACTCACAGCCCAGGCACAGCTGTGGGATCCAAAGCCCATGGAAGGAGGGCTCAGGACCCGGTGCTCTTGCTGCGCTCCCACGTGGCTGAAGCTCTTCTGCTCGCCGCAAAAGCCACGCTGTTGCTTTAAATTACAGGCTCTTGTCTTCAGCTGCAGGTCCTCAGCTCTCAGAGACTGGCCCAGCATAACCAGTCTCTGAGAGGCATGCAGGCCTCCTCCGTGTCCCTGGGAGCTGGGAGCCTAGGAGTCATGCCTCTGCCGGCCACATTAACCAGCCATCCCCAGAGAACAAATAGCTCATTTTCCAGTCTCTTCTTTCTTCCTTACAAAGTGAGAAACAAAACCTAGGGTGGAAAGGAAAATCTTGCTCAGTGAAGCAGTGTGAGGCTCAAGGGTGATTTCACAGCACAGATGCACAGTGGGCTGGATTTGGGGGGCTGCAGAGGCTGGATCCTTATGACCTCAGACACATGCAGACTGAGTGTGAAACTGCCTGTTGGGAGACTCAGTCAGTCCCACGTCTTTGATTCTCAATGAGTGTGACTGTCAGAGGCTTGTTACAACCATTTACAGAGTCTTGTGGGATCATCAGTCAAAATCTCCCCGTATGGACTGTGTGTAAACAGCTGTGAGGAAGTTCAGAACAAAGTCAGTAAATTTTCCCGGTTCCTAATGTGAGTGAGTGACGTGGACTGGTCGTGTGAAGCAGCCAAGGGCCCTGGTCATTCCCCAGCTCACCCAGCCCTGGACACCCGGCTCACGAGAGAACTTCTCCTGGCGACAAGTGACCTACTGACTGAGTGACCTACGGACATCGACTCCCTTGTCTCTGCCCCAACATGAAGAGAAAGAGGAGGAGGAGAGAGCGAACGGAGCTGGGGAGGGAGAACGGGAAGAAGAGGGTCTATAAGGCCACTTCCCCTTATGCTCAAAATGGGATGAGGTGGGAAAATGGCAACTTCTGAGGACAGTTGGAGCGCTGCACAATAAAGGGGGTCTCAGGCCTCACTCTCTGACTGGACTGGAGTTACTCTCCACACCCCCTGAGTCCTCTCTTCTTGGCTGATCTTACTTTCTGGCATCCATGCTCACTCGTGCTGCTGGTGGCAGCAGGTAAGCCTGTACTTCTCATCTCTCTGAAGCCCAATCTTCTCACTCATAGTGAACGGAGTGGCAATTGTAGCAGGTGGTTGGATTGATCAATGAATAGTAGGCCATGAGCCATGTGTGTGATGGCCTCCCGGTGTTGCAGAAATTGTCACCTGGACCAAAGAGAGAAAGTTCAGGAATACTTGTCAAGGTCTGCAGGACACGTCAGCTGATTCTGTCTCCTGGCTATATTCAGGGAACTGCATACCTGATTGGTGTCCACTGAAAGCAGAATGACATGGCTGGTGGGGGGGAAGACGGGGACCCTGAGAGCCAGCACATGGCCCTGGAAGCTGGGGCCCATTCTAGGGATGGCTGTGGTATTCTTGCTACGTCATCAAAGTCAAGAGTAATGGGCAAGTCACTGACTTGGCGATTGGCAGCTGGTAGGGATCATGACGTCACTTTTTAGAAAACCCATGAGACAAAAAGTAGAGGGGGCTTCCTAACCAAGATAGGAAACACAGAGGTCATTAAGGGAAAATAGGCATGTTTGACTCGTGAGAAAATGCAAAGCACATTGTGTCAAAAGCTAACAGAGGACATGTGGCCGGGGAAAGCCTCCCGTTACAATTTATTAGTGTCCAGTGGAAATAATCTTTGTTAACAATGAGATCCCTGGGCAGGACTCTGGTCCACAAGGATGCGATTTTGTGAGACGTCACATGAGTTTCTCAGAGTTTAAAGATCAGGGAAATGGACGCACACGTCATTCTGTGACCCTGGATGACCCTGTGATGACACTCGGGGCCATTCTCCAGGGAAAGGACTGTCAGACTCTGTGGCTATACTAGCTTTCAGGCTGTGACTGTGACGGTCCCTCAAGTAAAATACCTGAGCCGGGGTGGAGCTAGGAAAAGTGCATGAGGCTCGTCGGGGGTCTCAGCTTAGTTAATGATCTGATTGTTAGTGAGGACGGACCCCCAGTGCCCACCATACCTGCGCCACGCACACCTCACACATGCACACACACGTCCGAGGGGGGCAGTGAGAGGTCACAAGGTGGAGTGGCAGCGTCTGCAGCAGCTCTGGGCTGGCAGGAAGCACCTGTCGGGGCATCAGGAAACCAGAGGTCTGTCTGAGCTGGGTCCACAGCATCTGCAAGGTCTCGGTCAAGTACTTCCCTCTGGTGAACTTTGGTTCACTCCTTTGCAAACGAGGAGACTGAGCTACGTGCTCGCTAAGGTTCCTCCCAGTTCTTCGTCTCCTGAGTCCATAAATGTAAATTCCTCAACCTTAGCTCTTGTGGTTGGAAAAGCTGCATTTATCCATTTTGGCCACAAGAGGGAGACATGCGATTGTTACCAGCTGGGGCTTTAATTTATTTCCTTGTTTTTGATTCCGTAGCCAGAAGGTACTCTAGCTCTGTGCTTAAAGCTGACCCCTCTAAGGCAAGGAAAAGGGATTCTTGCATTTCTGCATTTTCCTCATTACGTGTGACCATCAGAACAAGTCAAGTCAAGTCATCTTTTCCAATTTAACAATAATTTCTCAAACTTCTATAGAACACATTTAAAAAGGAATGTTCAAAATAAAAGTAATCTCCTTAAACCTTGTATTGACTTATTATGGCTTTGACATTGAGTATTACTTATATGATATTTAGGTAAAAATGATTAGAAATCTACATATTCTGTTCAACATTATTTATATTGGGAAAAAATTAGATACAATCCAAGAATCCAAAAATAAGAATGGGGGGCGGAACATATAGCCTTTTTAAATAACAATAGTCACTAAAATGATAATAGTAACTAAAAGTAATGACATGAGAGAGATGTATTGTTGAGTGAAAAAATCAAGATACCTTTAAAATTATTATTGTATTTCAATCTTGACTGTACACATATAAAGAAACATAACAGAGAAATAAACCAAAATTGTAGAGGGTTTGTCCTTGTTGACAGGGTATCAGTTGTGGTTATTTTTCTCTTTTTAATGTTATATGCTTTTCAAATTCTCCAACATAGACTGGTATTACTTTTGTGTTTTAAAAGAAAAAGGAAAAAAAAGAAAAAGGAAAGATGAGGATCTTCCACGCACTTTCCAGTGAGTTTGAGACCAGTCGTACCTGTTTCTGGCACCCGCAGACACAGAAGGCACTCTTGGCACCGTCCACGTCTTGGCTGTATCTTGAAAACACCTGTGATGAAAGACTTCTTCCTCCCTTATGTGACGTACTATGTGTTGGGTTACTTTTGCTCATAATAACATTCCTGACGCGAAGCCCAAATCTGCCCCGGCTACGTCCCATACACCAGTTCAGTTCTGTCTGTGACACAAAGCCCACGACAGAACTCCCAGAGTCGGAGGGCAGCTCTCAGAACCCGCTGTGTCCTCCAAGCTCCACAGTCACTGTGAACTCTCTCATTCTGTTGGGATTTAGGAGCCGGGCCCTGTGCTGTGCCCCGATTTTGCACTGAGCAGAGCTCAGACTATTGACGCAATCCAGCTGTTCAACCCCCGGTGGCAGGTGCTCTGATGGATGTAAATGGGCCGGGTGGCACAGGAAGAGGCATCTCCCCAGTCTTGCAGGTTAGGAAGGCTGCCCCAAAGAAACAGCCTCCAAACGGAGAGCTGAAAAGGGTGAGCGGTGGGGTGCTGGTAGGAAAGCTGTAGGGAGGCAGGAGGAGCACAGAAGGAGCTCAGGGGAGAGCAGGGGCACTTTGGGCAGCGCTCGTCCCCACCTCTCCCTCTTCCTTCGGGAAGAGGCTCTGCTTTGTCAGCATCACTCCATCCCTCGAGCTACTTAAGGACACAGACTGTTTCTGTGTTAAAAATGTTACTTCCTCCCGTTGTCTGCCCCAAAGACTTAGCCCAGCAAATTAGAATGCACTTTTGTTGGATGAGAGAATAAATAAGCACAGTGACACCCATGCAGTCTGATAGCAAGGAGCAATGTCACCTGCCTCAGGTAAACACAGCCTTCAGCTTTCTCTTTCCTTTTTAATGTAGAAGTCAGTGACTGCTCAGACCTTTGGGGTATTGTAAGAGGCACAATCATTCTCGCGCCGGCTGCAGACAGTTTTCACCCACTGTGTCCTTATTCATCTCCATTGGTCCACAATGCAAACCCACATCTTGTTTTCTTTTCTTCCACTTCCATTTATTATGTGCCCAAAGGAAAGGAGCGTGTGATGTAAAACTCACAAGTAAGACTTTTCAGACCCCAACTTCTCTCCTGAGAGTTGGCCACTGCTTCTAATTCTGTGGGGACCCCGCTGCAGAGAGGCTGTGTGTGTGCAGACGTGTGCATTGCACTTTTTGTTTACAAGTGACACGGGCCCATGTGCCACGCGGGAGCCCCAGATGGAGGGCCCATCGCAGGCGCAGCCAGGACGCTAAGGACGGGCGGGCGTGCCTCAGGCCTGCTCGCTTAATGGGCAGTCAACGGCCAGCTCTGTGCTCTGGTCAGGGTGAGGGGCAGCTGCCCAGCTGCCCAGGTGTTTTTCACAAGCTAGAAACAAGAGGGCAAAGTATAAACACCGCAGTGATTTCTCTCTGAACCATTTTCATACAACCAGAGTGCAAGTTCTACGGCGAGTACACAGTGTGACTCTCAGAGAGCCTATACGCCAGTGAACAAAGAGAGACCAGTGGAAATATGTTATCGTTAAATTCAAAAATTTAAATGTGCTAATACAGGTAAGGGGAGACCAGATGAATATTTTGATTATCCACAAATGTGACACAAACCAACAGAGTGGTGTGGCTGTACACGGAACTCTCAAGCATTTCTTTTTAAAAAGACATCACCTACTTACAGTAATTCTGGATGGCACGTTTTAAACCAAGGATTTCCAAATAAAGCGTCTTTTGGAGAATAAGACGTTTGGTTTCCTTGTCACATCAAAGTCAATATTAATAGCAGCTGCAGGTGCTTAATCAAGAGAACACAAGGCTTAAATGGGGACATGATATTTGGTTTCAGCTAGTTGAAAGGATATTCGAGAAAGTTTACAGACGTATTTCACAGTATTCCAGAGAGTAGAAGTAGTTTAGATGAAATTTACTGGGAAACGAATTTTCATTCAGCAGTAGACAAAACTCCTCAGAAATGGAATTGCCCGTTAATGGGTGGGCTGTCACCAAGGGAGGCCCCCACGAAACTGTGACCACCCTGCATGAACAGCAACCTGTGACGAACAGGCACGAGCTACGACTAGAAGAAACCAAAATGTACACAGTCAGAAGGTGAGACGCTGCTTCTGTTACGGCTTTTCCTTGTGTTGTTCCCACCATCTGACTCTGCTTCACCATCTGAAGGAAGAGATGTCTTGGCAGAAACGATTGACTTTTGCTTCCAAAGCACAAACTAAAAGGACTTGCAAGCTCTGTGGAGAAGGTAGCAGAGAGGTGTTTCCCAGTAGACTCTTCTGTTGTTTTAATTGAGGAAGAGATGTGGGGACCAGAGCACACGTGCATGAGCAGGCTGGGTTTATTGCTTGTTGGATGGGGCAGAACACACCCCACTGTGGGGTCCAGGAAACTGGAGAGTGTCTCACTAAGAGTGTGTTAGAAATTACAGGATTTGGGCTGTGATAGGAGGTTTGGGTGAGGGTTTAAGGAAATGAAGCTTCATTGTGGGTTAGATGTTGTCAGGAAGCAGGGACAAGTCCAGGATTAAATGTCTTAATATGTTTTATCAAGAAGGATGGAAAACAATCTTAAAGTATCGGACCTGGCATCAGAAAAGTCCCCTGGGACAGTCCAGGCTGCAGGGCCGTCGGCACTGGTTGGCGATGGGCTGGGGCCCAGATGTGGGCTGTCCTTGACTGACCTCTCCAGACAGTGTCAGTTGCTGTGATGTCACTACTGTAATGTCTTGTCACAGTCCTAAAAACCCTCACACAAGCATGTTACTTCTTAAACTTACTGGAAAATGCCACTTTTAGAGAATATTCTGTGGAGAGTTGCTATACCCCTTGCTATATAAGCTGTCTCCTGACTTCTTTTGTCTGGAATCCTAACTGTTTATATTTTCCTTTAGATACTACAAGTTAAAAAATATCCTAAAAATTGTCTAAGATTCAGCTTAGTTGAACCGTCTTCAATAGGCCTTCTTTGATTCCTCTCAGTTTCTTCCTCAGAAGTCCCAAAGAACTGTGACCTGGCTGACACTTCCGAGTGACGTTTGTGGTAATTGAGTTACATGCTCGTTTTCACATTCTATTCAAGACTGTGGACTTCGAGAAAGCGGGGGCCGTATAGTCTATAACCACCGTTCGCTCAGGGTGGTGCACTCTCTATTAGCGTTCCTTACTGTTCTCACATCTAAGCAAAGGAGAATATGGAGCCAAACTGTCTGCCCATGGCAGGATGAATCAAACGTCTGTCAAAGGATTAGTAAACAGGCCACTGTGTTTTGAAGGTTGGAGGCCATGGCTTTTTGTGGAAGGGCCAGAGGAGCCAGAGGCTGATGGGCGAGGCCCCATGAAGACCACGCGCCCCTTAAGGGAGGGCTTGGGAAGCCCCAGGCCTGTGGTTGGGGGAGGCTATGTGACGGAAAGGAAAGCCACTTCCAGTGGCTGGGACACATGAGAGTAGGAACAAGGACACTGACGGTGGCTCCTAAGAGGCTGGACTGAGAGGCCAATCTGGGCACAGCCTTGGGAAACGGGAGGCAGTGTGGGTGTTCCACATGTGGGGTGGCTGGCTGGCTGTCAGCGAGGACCTCTAGGGGTGAGGCCTCAGGGAGGGGAGCATGTGCATGGCCGCACAGAGCCACCCTGGTCAGCGCTGCCACCAGTCAGGTAGGGACAGGCGTGGTGGCAGTGGCCGCAGTGGCCCCTCAGACACTGGTGTCACCCACTTCCGGGACCTCCCAGCTTGGACGGTGTAAGTCTTCCTTATGACCCAAGGGCTAGACTTTGAGACACTTTGGATACTCAATCAGTTTAATTTAATTTGCACAGTAGTTTATAGCAGTTACAGTTGCATGAACTGATACATAACATCGCAGAAAAGTATGATTTTTCTATAATGACAACTGCCTTTATAAATGATGATAATTGCTTTTTAAAACAAGTTAATATTCTCATAATAGTCTTTCTCTTTTTTGTTGGTTGGTCAAGCCAGACTATTTTCATCATACTTTTAAACAAAGACTCAACTCTTGGTTTCTGTTCTGGGGTTAATATTACTTTCAGCTTCAATTTTTTTCGGATTTTTTTTCAGTGTTACAATTAGTGTTTTTGCACAGGATGACTGATTTGTTGATTTTCTAACTGTTTTAATGACTTGGTTAGGTGTTCCACGGAGGATTTCATTTTTCTCCTGAAGTCTGGATGAACACGGCATGTTGTACCCGCACTCCTGCCTCCCCTGCACCCTGAACGGTCACCGGTTGTCTCTCTGGAGTTTCTGTCATCTCCAGAGACTGTTTAGTGTGTCATTTTCTTTACCTGTGACTACAGAGTTTGTCTATTTTTTTTTTTTGAGCTGGAATTTGATGTTTCACTGTGACTACATCTGAGACACACACCAACCAACACAAGCAGTCACGCAGCTCCTGCCTGTGGGACTTCTCTGTGGGGACTCTCCATAGCAAGTGACAGAATGGTCCTTGGTCACCAGGATGAGCCCCCTGAGGTGTAACACTGGAAAGTGCCTCCTCGCGTCTTCTTCAGACCAGACCCTTAGAAAACTCCCCCAAAGCCCCGAACTTCAGCAACTGTGAGTGAAGAGGACCAAACCCCCTCCAGAGGCCTGAAAACTCCTCCACCTCAGGGCACGTTAGAATCTCACACAGGAGTCTTTGAAAAGCCCAGTGCCTGGGTCCCACCAGAGCCTCTGAGTGGAGGTCCAGCTCCCAGGTTTGCTGTCACGTGCAACCGATGTGGCTGGAGAGCCAGGCTATCCAAAGTTGACCTAGGAGCTGTCCCTACTGGGAAACCCTTCCCAACACCTGGGACGGTGAGGCAGGCAGAGCTGGCACCAGTGGCAGAACAAACAGTAGCAAAGGACAGCGATGAAGGACCCACTGGGTGAACAGGAAGAGCGGGGTGACAGGGCTTGAAGCCAAGTTGTACTACCTTCTGGCCCAGTGCTGTGACTGCTGTAGGGACGTCTCGGCCTGTATATGACAAATTGGCAAGGACAATGTTCTTACAAACCTGATCATTTGAAAAAGGTGTTGGTTTTCTTTTTTCTTTTTCAAAACTAAAATTATTTTGTTGTCTTTTCTATTTTTATTTTTTTTAGGCGTTCTTACAACTTGGGGGCTATTTCTCCTTGACAAACTGTCAAGACTGTCAATACAGTTGTCAAATTCCACTGCTGTCTGAATTATGGAAATCAAGTTATCTGCTTTCTGGTCTCTTTCTCTAATTATGTAGATTGCTGTTACCTTTATTCCCTGTTCATGACGGCCACTTTGTGTCTGAGGCTCTGACTATATAATGTCCTTCACATACTGAAACGCATGCTTTCGAGCTGTTTAGCAGAAGAGAAGAGGGTACTGAGGCTCTGCGGGGGCCGTGGCACTGGACAGAACTGCCCTCTCCCTGGGCCTCTCTTACTTCCGGGAAGTGGGGGGTGAGGGGCTGCCCCGAGCCAGTGTGGGGTGGTGAGCACATGGGGAGGAGGCCCCCCAAGCTTCCGCTGTGCTCTCCCCCCACTTCAATTCTAAATCACACTACTTCTGTGTCTGGGAAGCCTGTCACTGCGACCTTTCTTCCTTTCCTGCTTTCTTAACTTCCTCCTCCCTCACTTCATTCTTTGTTCATCGCCCTCCCTTCCTGTTGCGTCCAGCACAAACGGGCAGTGAGAGAACGAGAAGGGGCGCCGAAGGGTTAAGAAAGAAACAGAAATCATGAAAGTTTTCAAACAGGGGCCAAAGGTCTCAGCCTCAAAGGACTGAGAACCCCGAATCAGGCCACCTTGTGGCTTTTATTCCTTTTATACAAGGAAGTAACTGTTTTTTCTACGTTCTGTGAGTCTCATACACCACACCAGAAAACTGGTTCACCTTGCCTGCCGAGAGCCCGCTGATGTACTAGTAATTGTTGTTTGTACCTGCCTAGGGGACAAAACCTTTATGCTGAAACTTGCTGAGTTGGAGAACTGATGTTATCACATCTAGAATCACTTCCCAAGCAGGTTGTGGGAAGGAATACAGCCACAGAGGCAGAAGCTCTCCTTAGCCGGGGGGAGGGGGGGGCTGTGCTCACCTCTATCAACCCCATGAATTCGCCTGGTGGGCCCCACGTGACTGTGCCTGTCTTAGGTTGTTCCTCTCTTGAGGAATCTTACCTGTCGTTGGCTACCCAGCCATCCTTTGGGGGCCAAACAAGGAGACATAAGGTGTAAGCACAAAGGTGAAGCAAAGTCCCTGAAAGGAATAGTCTCACAGACTTCCTTTCATTTTAGGGGTAGGCACCAGGGGACCGACGGTTAGGAAGCTGCATGACAACACCTTCCTGTCTTTCTATCTTTTGTTTTTCATCTGACTATTATATTTAGCTTGAAAATCTGGGCTGAGGAATCTAGCTGCTTGTTTGGGAGTTTGAAAGAACCAAACAGAAATCACTCAACGTTAATTATTTCTGGACTTCTGCTCCCAGTTTTGGATTTAGATATCAGCATGACCAAGAGTGCTTCAGAGGGATTCTTGTAGAGAGCATTTGTCAGTAATGATGGCTTA
Organism: Rhinolophus ferrumequinum; assembly: GCF_004115265.2. Lineage (NCBI taxonomy): Eukaryota > Metazoa > Chordata > Mammalia > Chiroptera > Rhinolophidae > Rhinolophus > Rhinolophus ferrumequinum. The sequence goes on from NW_022680356.1 coordinate 3,013,699, forward strand.
AGTACTCCATGCCTAATCACCTGTGCTGGTCAGTGTCCCTGAAGCCTTCCCTCACAGCAAACCGCCAGGCATGCCCCGCCCCCACCACCACCAGCCACTCAGGTTCATGACCTGATCGTGCTTTTCAGTCTGAGGCTCGAGTTGTTGTTACTGAACTGAGCCTGCTTTCCCTTGTCATGAGCTCTGCCCTGAGCCTCCTCCCCTCGTCATGAGCTCTGACCTGAGCCTCCTTCCCCTCGTCATGAGCTCTGACCTGAGCCTACTTCCCCTCGTCATGAGCTCTGAACTGAGCCTCCTTCCCCTCGTCATGAGCTCTGCCCTGAGCCTGCTTCCCCTCGTCATGAGCTCTGCCCTGAGCCTCCTTCCCCTCGTCATGAGCTCTGCCCTGAGCCTGCTTCTCCTCGTCATGAGCTCTGCCCTGAGCCTGCTTCCCCTCGTCATAAGCTCTGACCTGAGCCTGCTTCCCCTTGTCATGAGATCTGCCCTGAGCCTGCTTCTCCTCGTCATGAGCTCTGCCCTGAGCCTGCTTCCCCTCGTCATGAGCTCTGACCTGAGCCTCCTTCCCCTCCTCATGAGCTCTGACCGGAGCCTCCTTCCCCTTGTCATGAGCTCTGACCGGAGCCTGCTTCCCCTTGTCATGAGTTCTGACCGGAGCCTCCTTCCCCTCGTCATGAGCTCTGACCTGAGCCTCCTTCCCCTTGTCATGAGCTCTGACCTGAGCCTGCTTCCCCTTGTCATGAGCTCTGACCTGAGCCTGCTTCCCCTTGTCATGAGCTCTGACCTGAGCCTGCTTCCCCTTGTCATGAGCTCTGACCTGAGCCTCCTTCCCCTCCTCATGAGCTCTGACCGGAGCCTCCTTCCCCTCGTCATGAGCTCTGACCTGAGCCTCCTTCCCCTCGTCATGAGCTCTGACCTGAGACTCCTTCCCCTTGTCATGAGCTCTGACCTGAGCCTGCTTCCCCTTGTCATGAGCTCTGACCTGAGCCTGCTTCCCCTTGTCATGAGCTCTGACCTGAGCCTGCTTCCCCTTGTCATGAGCTCTGACCTGAGCCTCCTTCCCCTCGTCATGAGCTCTGACCTGAGCCTCCTTCCCCTTGTCATGAGCTCTGACCTGAGCCTCTTTCCCCTTGTCATGAGCTCTGACCTGAGCCTGCTTCCCCTTGTCATGAGCTCTGACCTGAGCCTGCTTCCCCTTGTCATGAGCTCTGACCTGAGCCTGCTTCCCCTTGTCATGAGCTCTGACCTGAGCCTGCTTCCCCTTGTCATGAGCTCTGACCTGAGCCTCCTTCCCCTTGTCATGAGCTCTGACCTGAGCCTCCTTCCCCTTGTCATGAGCTCTGACCTGAGCCTGCTTCCCCTTGTCATGAGCTCTGACCTGAGCCTCCTTCCCCTCCTCATGAGCTCTGACCGGAGCCTTCTTCCCCTTGTCATGAGCTCTGACCGGAGCCTACTTCCCCTTGTCATGAGCTCTGACCGGAGCCTACTTCCCCTCATCATGAGCTCTGACCTGAGCCTCCTTCCCCTTGTCATGAGCTCTGACCTGAGCCTGCTTCCCCTTGTCATGAGCTCTGACCTGAGCCTCCTTCCCCTCCTCATGAGCTCTGACCGGAGCCTCCTTCCCCTTGTCATGAGCTCTGACCGGAGCCTACTTCCCCTCGTCATGAGCTCTGACCTGAGCCTCCTTCCCCTTGTCATGAGCTCTGACCTGAGCCTGCTTCCCCTCGTCATGAGCTCTGACCTGAGCCTTCTTCCCCTCGTCATGAGCTCTGACCTGAGCCTCCTTCCACTTGTCATGAGCTCTGACCTGAGCCTTCTTCCCCTCGTCATGAGCTCTGACCTGAGCCTTCTTCCACTCGTCATGAACTCTGACCTGAGCCTGCTTCCCCTTGTCATGAGCTCTGACCTGAGCCTTCTTCCCCTCGTCATGAGCTCTGACCTGAGCCTTCTTCCACTTGTCATGAACTCTGACCTGAGCCTGCTTCCCCTTGTCATGAGCTCTGACCTGAGCCTCCTTCCCCTCGTCATGAGCTCTGACCTGAGCCTCCTTCCCCTTGTCATGAGCTCTGACCTGAGCCTCCTTCCCCTCCTCATGAGCTCTGACCGGAGCCTCCTTCCCCTTGTCATGAGCTCTGACCGGAGCCTACTTCCCCTTGTCATGAGCTCTGACCGGAGCCTACTTCCCCTCGTCATGAGCTCTGACCTGAGCCTACTTCCCCTTGTCATGAGCTCTGACCTGAGCCTGCTTCCCCTTATCATGAGCTCTGACCTGAGCCTTCTTCCACTTGTCATGAACTCTGACCTGAGCCTGCTTCCCCTCGTCATGAGCTCTGACCTGAGCCTGCTTCCCCTTGTCATGAGCTCTGACCTGAGCCTTCTTCCCCTCGTCATGAGCTCTGACCTGAGCCTTCTTCCACTTGTCATGAACTCTGACCTGAGCCTGCGTCCCCTTGTCATGAGCTCTGACCTGAGTCTTCTTCCCCTCGTCATGAGCTCTGACCTGAGCCTTCTTCCACTTGTCATGAACTCTGACCTGAGCCTGCTTCCCCTTGTCATGAGCTCTGACCTGAGCCTCCTTCCCCTCCTCATGAGCTCTGCCCTGAGCCTGCTTCTCCTCGTCATGAGCTCTGCCCTGAGCCTGCTTCCCCTCGTCATGAGCTCTGACCTGAGCCTCCTTCCCCTCCTCATGAGCTCTGACCGGAGCCTCCTTCCCCTTGTCATGAGCTCTGACCGGAGCCTGCTTCCCCTTGTCATGAGCTCTGACCGGAGCCTCCTTCCCCTCGTCATGAGCTCTGACCTGAGCCTCCTTCCCCTTGTCATGAGCTCTGACCTGAGCCTGCTTCCCCTTGTCATGAGCTCTGACCTGAGCCTGCTTCCCCTTGTCATGAGCTCTGACCTGAGCCTGCTTCCCCTTGTCATGAGCTCTGACCTGAGCCTCCTTCCCCTCCTCATGAGCTCTGACCGGAGCCTCCTTCCCCTCGTCATGAGCTCTGACCTGAGCCTCCTTCCCCTCGTCATGAGCTCTGACCTGAGCCTCCTTCCCCTTGTCATGAGCTCTGACCTGAGCCTGCTTCCCCTTGTCATGAGCTCTGACCTGAGCCTGCTTCCCCTTGTCATGAGCTCTGACCTGAGCCTGCTTCCCCTTGTCATGAGCTCTGACCTGAGCCTCCTTCCCCTCGTCATGAGCTCTGACCTGAGCCTCCTTCCTTTGTCATGAGCTCTGACCTGAGCCTACTTCCTCTCGTCATGAGCTCTGACCTGAGCCTGCTTTCCCCTTGTCATGAGCTCTGACCTGAGCCTGCTTCCCCTTGTCATGAGCTCTGACCTGACTGCTGTCCTGCTTCCCCTTGTCATGAGCTCTGACCTGAGCCTGCTTCCCCTCGTCATGAGCTCTGACCTGAGCCTCCTTCCCCTTGTCATGAGCTCTGACCTGAGCCTCCTTCCCCTTGTCATGAGCTCTGACCTGAGCCTGCTTCCCCTTGTCATGAGCTCTGACCTGAGCCTCCTTCCCCTCCTCATGAGCTCTGACCGGAGCCTTCTTCCCCTTGTCATGAGCTCTGACCGGAGCCTACTTCCCCTTGTCATGAGCTCTGACCGGAGCCTACTTCCCCTCGTCATGAGCTCTGACCTGAGCCTCCTTCCCCTTGTCATGAGCTCTGACCTGAGCCTGCTTCCCCTTGTCATGAGCTCTGACCTGAGCCTCCTTCCCCTCCTCATGAGCTCTGACCGGAGCCTCCTTCCCCTTGTCATGAGCTCTGACCGGAGCCTACTTCCCCTCGTCATGAGCTCTGACCTGAGCCTCCTTCCCCTTGTCATGAGCTCTGACCTGAGCCTGCTTCCCCTCGTCATGAGCTCTGACCTGAGCCTTCTTCCCCTCGTCATGAGCTCTGACCTGAGCCTTCTTCCACTTGTCATGAGCTCTGACCTGAGCCTTCTTCCCTCGTCATGAGCTCTGACCTGAGCCTTCTTCCACTCGTCATGAACTCTGACCTGAGCCTGCTTCCCCTTGTCATGAGCTCTGACCTGAGCCTATCTTTCCCTCGTCTGAGCTCTGACCTGAGCCTTCTTCACTTGTGTCATGACTCTGACCTGAGCTGCTTTCCCCTTGTCATGGAGCTCCTGACCTGAGCCTCCGTCCCCTCGTCATGAGCTCTAGACCTGAGCCCCTTCCCCTTGTCATGAGCTTCTGACCTGAGCCTCCT